>NC_079194.1:220128865-220485115 GCF_029499605.1 Hyla sarda | reverse complement strand
TTCTGTAATAAAATAATCTTCATGCATGACAATGCACCATCTCACGCTGCAAAAAATACCTCTGGATCAATGGCTGCTATTTAAAAGGAGAGAAAGTCATGGTGTGGCCTCCATCCTCCCCTGACCTCAATCCTATTGAGAACCTTTGGAGCATCCTCAAGCTAAAGATCTATGAGGGTGGGAGGCAGTTTACAACCAAACAGCAGCTCTGGGAGGCTATTCGGACATCTTGCAAACAAATTTAAGCAGGAACTGTCCAAAAACTCACAAGTTTAAGGCATGCAAGACTTGTGAAGCTTCTACCAAATAAAGGGTCCTATGTTTAAATGTAACGTGACCTGTTAAAATCTTTAAAAAGTAAAATTTTGTTTAAAAGTTTGATTGAAATAGCTTTTGATTTCAGTAAATATGCTGCAAACACAACAAATGACAATTTTCAGTTCTTTACAACCTACAAAATGTTTTGAAACTTACTGTGCTTAATAATTTGGAACAGTGCATTGTGCGTTTATGTTTAAAAAAAAATACTGTTATTATTAGGAGGTTTGTTCGATAAAATTTGAATTGTAGTCTTAATAGTGTATAACATGAGAATTATGCTGACTGTTATTTACATCAATTATTTAGGTAAATGAAAAAATATAATTTGCATAATAATTTCGAACAGGGTGTATAACTGCTGTCTTTCCCAGACAGTCTGCGGCCGTCTGGGAAAGGTGGAGGCTGTAGTTTAGTAACAACTGGAGGCTCCCTTTTTGGGAACACACCACTTTATGTGCATTGTGCCCAGTGAAGAGTGCTGAAAATGTACTAACCAATTTTTAGTGTTTTTCTTTTCTTCTTGTTTCAGATACATGTATGCTGAGAATTACTTCAGATTAGTTGTACTATGTTGATGACCAGTGCTTTCCTTTTTTTTTATTTTATAATTTTTTTTAATAAAATGGTTAACCAGGTCTGTGGAGGAATATTTTTTTTACATGTTGTGTTTTTGATTTGAAATTTCAGGCTTAGTTGTGGAGTCCATTACTAAGCGGGGGCAAGGTGTTAGCCCCAATTATTAACCCAGTACCCACCGCCACAGGGGAACATAAAAAATGGTGCTCCTGAACTTACACTTGTTAGGTTGACGTTATTTAGGCTGGGTAAGGCCAATTGTAGGGCAGAGAATAGTGCACCCTTAGCGTAACCGCCATGTTTTGATAGGACCAGACGTTGTCCCAGCAGTGCATGATGCTTAAGCCAAAAAACAGAAAAGTTAACCCTTTGGATAAAACCAGGTCATTACAGTTGGGCTGTTGCTGCTTGGTTGGTATCTGGCTGAGAATTATAATACAGGGAATCCCACACATTTTTATTTATTTAGGGTACCCATATTTTAATTCTCAGCCAGAAACCAACCAAACAGCAACAGCCTGCTGTTACCGGGGTGGATGAGGACCATTGTTATTGGCCCTTATGAAGTCAGCCTGTTACCACCTAGGCCCAAAAGTGCCATTTTTGATGTTCAAAGCCTATTGGAACCGGCTCTTCCTTATAACCCTGTGGCGTTGGGTACTGTGGTAATAATTGGGGGATATCCCTAGCTGCTTTTGAGGCTAAGCCCCAGCTTATTAATGGTCTCTGTCTATATGACTGTTTTCTCTACTAAAAATGAAAAAACAATATTTGAAAAAAAAAAACTTTCCACCTTCCTTGTTAATCATTTGATAAAAAAAAAAAAAAAAAAAAGAAAGTGCTGGTCATCGACGTAGTCTACTGAATCCGAAATAGTCCTTAGTATATATGTATCTGAAAAGGAAAGAACAACACAAAAAATGGGTTAGTACATTTTGGGCAGTCAACCCTAAGGCAAGTGCCCAAAAAGCAGTGTATTCCCAAACAGGGAGCTTCCAGCTGTTGCTAAACTACAACCTCTATCATACCCAGACAGACAGACTTTGGCTGTCTTGGAATGATGGGAGTGAAGGTTAGGAGCAGCTTGAGGCTTGATACATTTTAGCATGTCTTTTTAAAACAAAAAGGCATGCTAAAAACACAAAATGTGAATAGACCCATACTTACTTCCTGTCTGTTAACTTCTGTTGTAGCTCTGTCTCTAGTCATCATTACAGGCAGGGCTACACAAGAAGACACCAAAGCAGGAGCGGGGGCTGTAAACCCCCTCCCAAGGAGTTAACTAGCACTTCTCTGCAGCGCTAGTTAATTCTATCCTTGCTAGGCCAGCACATAGCCCTGAGCCCAGCAAGGGGTTACAGCAGGGCTTTCCAAACTGCGTGCCGCGACACACTAGGTGCTGTCCGGTCCCACATTAGCAGCAGTGGCCGCCGATCACGGTTTTAAAGTGGCCGTGACCCGAGCTGTTGATCTTGAACAGACAGCCTGTATCCGTGGCTACTTTAAATCAGTAAGATTTCACATGATGAACTCCTTATTTGTAAATAGTGCAGTACCAATTCTGACCACCAGATGTCACTGCAGATTCAATCTTTTCCCCACAGAGTAATGTATGCATTACACCAGGCAGTAATTGGACTTTCCATAGTTTTACTACATTTCAAAGGGGTTGCATCATTCGATATCTACGATCAAACAAAGCGGCAAGTATGTTCTCATTTATAGGCTGCTGGATAATACATTCTTTTGTTTAATCTGGAAATCTTCTGGAAATCTTTACCCCCTAGCACAGTATTTTCAAACCAGTGCCATAGCAGGTTATTGTCCACTAATGCGAACTGTTCAGTTTATAGCTCTACATTAGGGAATTCATTTTTAAAGCAATATATTTGTGACAGGGCTTTGGGGGTGTCCACCTATATCCCTGTGGTCCCTTACCCTTGTTACTGATCCTGAGCCTCCGCCACCTTGGAGCTGGGGTACATATCTGTGGAGTGCCATCACCCAATGGATCATCTGGGGTATGGATGTAGGGTTCCCATGGGACTATCAACCAAGATTGCTTCTTTCATTTTTAAAAAGGCCTGTGAATAATAAAATAAGCAATCTGATTGCTTGCTATGGGCAACTGCCCCACTTTTCCTCTGCACTGGTAAATTTTCTCTGCTGAATTTGTTCACTCTTACATGGATACAGGGGCATCACTAGAGGAAGGGCTTAGGGGGCTTAGGCCCCAGATCTGGCACCCATCACTTCGGGTCTGGCTCAGGCTCAAACGCTAATAAGGAAACCAGGACACTTGCCCTGGATCCCAAGGTTAAAATACAGGGGGGAAATACCTACTTAACCCCTAAAGGATGCCCTGCGCCCACTCCCAGTGTATGAAGCGCACTCATGCCAGACATCATCGAACAGGCTGATGTTTGGCATAAACCATTTAGGCGCTGCAATCAATGTTGATTGCAGCATCTAAAAGTATTAAAATCAGTTGCCGGTTAGCTCAGGGAAGCTGAGAGGGACCACCCTGGAGAAATCCCAGGGCTCCCAATGAGCCTAAGAGGATGGACAGTGCTCCATCCCGTCGGATCAGCACTCCAACTGTGCAGGCAGCCTCAGCTGCATGTACAAGTAAAGCACTGATAACACTGATAAATGCTGTGCTAAAACAGCATTTTTTAGTGTGTGCAATTGAAATATTGCAAGTGATAAATAGTGCCCTGTGGGAATAAAAAAAAAATTGTGAAAAACATAACCAAAAAATAATGAACAATGTAAATAAGACCCCGTTGGTATTAGTGAGAATATTAAAGGAGGAGCTTGGCTGGGGTTATGGACTCTAGCCACGGGTTTTTTGAAGACCTACCAATGCCCCTGCATGAATGCAGTATGCAGGCTATATACTGAGCCATGGAGAGCAGAAAAGACCTGCTTAACAAGGTGATAGGACTCTATAAAGATGGAAATGTATATAAAAAGATACCCCAAGCCTTGGAATTGTCATTCAATACTATTTATTTACTAAAAAAGTAAAAATTTGGGGATCTCTTGATACCAAGCCATGGTCATGTAGACCAAAGAAGATTTCAGCCACAAATGCCAGAAGAATTGTTTGGGAAACCCAGGTTTCTCTGGAAAAGGATGATGTGATTGTTTCAAGGAGCACAATACAAGGATACTTAAACCAAAATTTGCTGCATTGTTGAGTTGCCAAAAAGAAGCTTTTACTGAGCCAATGCCTCAAAAAAGCCCAGTAACAATATGCCTGACAACACCTTGACAAGCCTCACAGTTTATGACACACTGTAATTTGAAGTGACAAGACTAAAATAGAGCTTTATGGTCACAACTAGAGGTGAGAAAACTCACAGTAAATTTGATTCGTCACAAACTTCTCGGCTCGGCAGTTGATGGCTTATCCTGCATAAATTAGTTTGGCTTTCAGGTGCTCCGGTGTGCTGGAAAAGATGGATACAGTCATAGGAAAGAGTCTCCTAGGACTGTATCCACCTTTTCCAGCCCACGGGAGCACCTGAAAGCTGAACTAATTTATGCAGGATAAGTCATCAACTGCCGAGCCAAGAAGTTCATGACAAATCGAATTTACTGTAAGTTCGCTCATCTCTAATCACAACCATAGGCACTATGTTTGGAGTGGGGTTAACAAGGCCTATAGTGAAAATAATACAATCCCCATTTTGAAGCATGGTGGTGGCTAACTGATTGGTTTTTTTTGGGGGGGGGGGGCTCTCTATAGGCATGGGAACTAGTGAAAATTGATGGCACAATGAATGCAACATGTTATCAGAAAATACCGGAAGGCTGTTTGCATTCTTCTTCACAAAAGCTGTCCATGGGCTGCTCTTGGACTTTCTAGCGTGACAATAACCCTATGCACATGGGCAGGTTGACCTTCCAGTGGTTACAGCAGAAAAAGATGAAGGTTCTGGAGTGGCCATAACAGTTTCCTGACCTTAATATAATTGAACCACTCTGGAAAGATCTAAAATATGCGGTTCATGCAAGATGACCAAAAGACAAATGGGCAGCTATACTGCCTGCAAGAATTCAGAACCTCATAAACAACTTTTACAAAAGTTAAATTACAAAACAAGGGTTGGGAGCTCAACGAAGATCTATAAACCCAATACCGAGGATACTGCGATGCACACTACCCTATGTGCCCAATTTGGACTAGTAGAAACAAATACGAATAGCAGTCCTATTATAGGCAATGGGCACAAAGTATATTTAAAAGGTAAAAGCAAGAGGGGGGACCAAGTGAGAATCGGTTTAAATATAACTAATTTATTAAAATATATGCAAATCAAACATCATTTGCAGGGTCCATGCAGCAGATGCGACACAGACAATTAAAAATAAATGCATACATAAAAAAATCTGACCCACCTAACTATACAAATTAATACAGTTTTTGATGAAATCGTACAAGTTACAAAGTTCTCTTTGAATCGTATTCTTGTGAGAAAATAAGGCCCTATTCTGTGCGATCGTTTTGCCGTTCCTAAATAGTACTTTAGCATAAATAGAGCAAAGCCACAAGCAAAAATAGGGATGTGTATAAATAATATATAGTACTACCACAATTGGTGTCACAAACTATAATCCCATTAGTGATACATGCACTAAAATGGTCTCCCAATATATATCATGAAAAATAAGAGCCACTGGAGTCATTTATAGAAAATTAAAAATGATACTTTATTAGAAAATCACATGTCTAAACAGACTAAAAATAAGTACACGGTGGGCCATTTATATGGATACACCTTAATAAAGTGGGAATGATTGGTGATATTAACTTCCTGTTTGTGGCACATTAGTATATGTGAGGGGGGAACTTTTCAAGATGGGTGGTGACCATGGCGGCCATTTTGAAGTAGGCCATTTTGAATCCAACTTTTGTTTTTTCAATAGGAAGATGGTCATGTGACACATCAAACTTATTGGGAATTTCACAAGAAAAACAATGATGTGCTTGGTTTTAACGTAACTTTATTCTTTCATGAGTTATTTACAAGTTTCTGACCACTTATAAAATGTGTTCAATGTGCTGCCCATTGTGTTGGATTGTCAATGTAACCCTCTTCTCCCACTCTTCACACACTGATAGCAACACCGCAGGAGAAATGCTAGCACAGGCTTCCAGTATCCGTAGTTTCAGGTGCTGCACATCTCGTATCTTCACAGCATAGACAATTGCCTTCAGATGACTAGTGTTGAGTGGCATAGGCCATATTCGAATTCGCGATATTTCGCGAATATAGGGACGAATATTTGTCATATATTCGCTAAATTCGCATATTCGTAATATTTGCGTAATATTTTTGCATATGCGAAAATCGGCATCAGCAAAAATTCGCATATGCAAAAATTTGCATATGCAAATTTGCACATATGCGAAAATTAGTACGCCAGTCTCACACAGTAGTATTAGAGCCTTCTTTACACCACACAAGCTGGAAGCAGAGAGGGATGATCACTGTGATGTGTACTGTGAAAAAAAACAAAAAAATAAACAAAAAACGAATATTTGTAATTGCGAATATATGGTGCTATATTCGGGAATTCGCGATATTTGCGAATAAAATTCGCATTGCGAATATTTGCGAGCAACACTACAGATGACCCCAAAGATAAAAGTCTAAGGGGGTCAGATCGGGAGACCTTGGGGGCCATTCAACTAGTCCATGACGACCAATCCACTTTCCAGGAAACTGATGATCTAGGAATGCTCGGACCTGACACCCATAATGTGGTGGTGCACCATCTTGCTGGAAAGACTCAGGGAACGTGCCAGCTTCAGTGCATAAAGAGGGAAACACATCATCATGTAGCAATTTTGCATATCCAGCGGCCTTGAGGTTTCCATTGATGAAGAATGGCCACGCTATCTTTATACCCCATATACCACACCATACCATAAATGTTTGTGTCCCAACAGTCTTGGAGGGATCTATCCAATGTGGGTTAGTGTCAGACCAATAGCGGTGGTTTTGTTTGTTAACTTCACCATTCACATAAAAGTTTTCCTCATTAGTGAACAAAATCTTCTGCGTAAACTGAGGGTCCTGCTCCAATTTTTGTTTTGCCCATTCTGCAAATTCAGTGCGCGGATCTGGGTCATCCTCGTTGAGATGCTGCAGTAGCTGGAGTTTGTAAGGGTGCCATTTGTGAGTAGCTAATATCCGCCGAAGGGATGTTCGACTAATGCCACTCTCCAGTGACATGCGGCGAGTGCTACGCTATGGGCTCTTGCTGAATGAAGCTAGGAGAGCCACGGATGTTTCTTCATTAGTGACAGATTTCATGCGCCCACATTTTGGCAAATCCAACACTGAACCAGTTTCACGAAACTTAGCAAGCAGTTTGCTAACTGTATCATGGGAGATGGGTGGTCTCGTATGGTGTCTTGCATTGAAATCTGCTGCAATGACCCAGTTACTGCGTTCACCAGACATCAACACAATTTCTATCTGCTCCTCATGTATTAACCTCGACGACATTTCAATGGCTGTAAACAAAGAGAAACTTGTTAATAACTCATGAAAGAATAAAGTTACGTTAAAACCAAGCACACCAGTGTTTTTCTTGTGAAATTATTAATAAATTTGATGTGTCACATGAGCCTCTTCCTATTGAAAAAACTAAACTTGGATTCAGAATGGCAGACTTCAAAATGGCCACCATGGTCACCACCCATCTTGAAAAGTTTCCCCCCTCACATATACTAATGTGCCACAAACAGGAAGTAAATATCACCAACCATTCCCATTTTATTAAGGTGTAGCCATAGAAATGGCCCACCCTGTATATGATGTACACAGAGGAAACTGGCAGCAAGATGAGCAAGCAGGGTAAGCCATTACGGAACATCAAACGGATCTTTAACCCCTTAAGGACCGAGCCCTTTTTCACCTTAAGGACCGGAGCGTTTTTTGCAATTCTGACCACTGTCACTTTAAACATTAATAACTCTGGAATGCTTTTAGTTATCATTCTGATTCCGAGATTGTTTTTTCGTGACATATTCTACTTTAACTTAGTGGTAAAATTTTATGGTAACTTGCATTCTTTCTTGGGGAAAAAATCCCCAAATTTGATGAAAAAAATGAAAATTTTGCATTTTTCTAACTTTGAAGCTCTCTGCTTGTAAGGAAAATGGATATTCAAAATAATTTTTTTTTGGGTTCACATATACAATATGTCTACTTTATGTTTGCATCATAAAATTTATGAGTTTTTACTTTTGGAAGACACCAGAGGGCTTCAAAGTTCAGCAGCAATTTTGAAATTTTTCCCAAAATTTTCAAACTCGCTATTTTTCATGGACCAGTTCAGGTTTGAAGTGGATTTGAAGGGTCTTCATATTAGAAATACCCCATAAAAGACCCCATTATAAAAACTACACCCCCCAAAGTATTCAAAATGACATTCAGTAAGTGTATTAACCCTTTAGGTGTTTCACAGGAAAAGCAGCAAAGTGAAGGAGAAAATTCAAAATCTTCATTTTTTACACTCGCATGTTCTTGTAGACCCAATTTTTGCATTTTTGCAAGGGATAAAAAGGAGAAAATTTTTACTTGTATTTGAAACCCAATTTCTCTCGAGTAAGCACATACCTCATATGTCTATGTTAATTGTTCGGCGGGCGCAGTAGAGGGCTCAGAAGGGAAGGAGCGACAAATGGTTTTTGGGGGGCATGTCACCTTTAGGAAGCCCCTATGGTGCCAGGACAGCAAAAAAAACACATATGGCATACCATTTTGGAAACTAGACCCCTCAGGGAACGTAACAAGGGGTAAAGTGAACCTTAATACCCCACAGGTGTTTCACGACTTTTGCATATGTAAAAAAAATATATATTTTTTTACCTAAAATGCTTGATTTCCCAAAAATGTTACATTTTTAAAAAGTGTAATAGCAGAAAATACCCCCCAAAATTTGAAGCCCCATTTCTCCCGATTCAGAAAACACCCCATATGGGGGTGAAAATTGCTCTGCTGGCGCACTACAGGTCTCAGAAGAGAAGGAGTCACATTTGGCTTTTTGAAAGCAAATTTTGCTCTGGGGGCATGCCGCATTTAGGAAGCCCCTATGGTGCCAGGACAGCAAAAATACACACATGGCATACCATTTTAGAAACTAGACCCCTCAGGGAACGTAACAAGGGGTAAAGTGAACCTTAATACCCCACAGGTGTTTCACGACTTTTGCATATGTAAAAAATTTTTTTATTTTTTTTACCTAAAATGTTTGGTTTCTCAAAAATTTTACATTTTTTAAAAGGGTAATAGCAGAAAATACCCCCCAAAATTTGAAGCCCAATTTCTCCCGAGTACGGCGATACCCCATATGTGTCCCTAAACTGTTGCCTTGAAATACGACAGGGCTCCAAAGTGAGAGCGCCATGCGCATTTGAGGCCAAAATTAGGTACTTGCATAGGGGTGGACATAGAGGTATTCTACGCCAGTGATTCCCAAACAGGGTGCCTCCAGCTGTTGTAAAACTCCCAGCATGCCTGGACAGTCAGTGGCTATCTGGCAATACTGGGAGTAGTTGTTTTGCAACAGCTGGAGGCTCCGTTCTGGAAACAGTGGCGTACCAGACGTTTTTCATTTTTATTGGGGAGGGGAGGGGGGCTGTGTAGGGGTATGTGTATATGTAGTGTTTTTTACTTTTTATTTTATTTTGTGGTAGTGTAGTGTTTTTAGGGTACAGTCGCACGGGCGGGGGTTCACAGTAGTTTCTCGTTGGCAGTTTGAGCAGCGGCAGAAAATTTGCTGCAGCTCAAACTTGCAGCCGGATACTTACTGTAATCCTCCGCCCATGTGAGCGTACCCTGTACATTCACATTGGGGGGGGGGGAACATCCAGCTGTTGCAAAACTACAACTCCCAGCATGGACGGTCTATCAGTGCATGCTGGGAGATGTAGTTTTGCAACAGCTGGAGACACACAGGTTGTGAAACACCGAGTTTGGTAACAAACTCAGTGTTTTGCAACCAGTGTGCCTTCAGCTGTTGCAAAAGCTACAACCCCCAGCATGTACGGACAGCGGAAGGGCATGCTGGGTCTTGTAGTTATGCAACAGCCGGAGGCATACTACATTGGCTGGGGATGCTGGGGATTGTAGTTATGCAACAGCTGGAGACACACTGGTTTACTACTTAACTCAGTGTGCCTTCAGCTGTTGCAAAACTACAACTCTCAGCAGTCACCGACAGCCAACGGGCATGCTGGGAGTTGTAGTTATGCAACCACCAGATGCACCACTACAACTCCCAGCATGCACTTGAGCTGTTTGTGCAAGCTGGGAGTTGTAGTTACACAACAGCTGAAGGTACACTTTTTCATAGAAAGAATGTGCCTCCAGCTGTTGCAAAACTACAAGTCCCAGCATGCCCATAAGGGCATGCTGGGAGTTGTGGTGGTCTGCCTCCTGCTGTTGCATAACTACAGCTCCCAGCATGCCCTTGTTGCATGCTGGGAGCTGTTGCTAAGCAACAGCAGGAGGCTGTCACTCACCTCCAACGATCCACACAGGACTGTCCCTCGCCGCCGCCGCCGTCGCTCCTGGGGCCCCGATCCCAACAGGGTCGCCGGGGATCGGGGTCCCCAGCACCCGGGGTCGTCTTCCCGCACCCGCTCACGTCCTCTGGAAGAGGGGCGGAGCGGGTTGCGGGAGTGACACCCGCAGCAGGCGCCCTGATTGGTCGGCCGGTAATCCGGCCGACGAATCAGGGCGATCGTGAGGTGGCACCAGTGCCACCTCACTCCTGCAGGCTCTGGCTGTTCAGCCAGTAATTCCGGGTCATCGGGTCACTGGAGACCCGATTGACCCGGAATCCGCCGCAGATCGCTGGACTGAATTGTCCAGCGATCTGCGGCAATCGCCGACATGGGGGGACATAATGACCCCCCTGGGCGATATGCCGGGATGCCTGCATAACGATTTCAGCAGGCATCCGGCTCTGGCTCCCCTCCGGCTAGCGGTGGGGGCCGGAAATGCTCAGGGCGTATCCATACGCCCTCGGTCCTTAAGGACTTGGAAACGGGGGCGTATGGATACGCCTTATGTCCTTAAGGGGTTAAAACTGATGTATTTTGTAGTGTGAAAGCAGCCTTATTGACAAGGGAAATGGTAACATGCAGTTGTCAGTTCAGTTTTTTTAATTTCTAGGATTAGTAACAGAGCAACAACACAGTATATCCAATAATAGAAATATTGTAAATAAGTACACATTGTACTTTTTTTTATTTTATTTTTTATCTAATAGGGTGTTCCATTAGAGGCTGTGGAATAAAAATATATATGTGTAAAAAAAACTGTAGTATTTCCAACACCAGAATAACTGTGTCCACTGACATTTGCTTTTTCGTAGACTTTATGGGTCTATTCACACATACAGTATCCTGTGCATGTTTGATGCGCAGGATTTGAAGCTGCAGATTTGAAGCGGTGTTCAGTCATACATAGTTACATAGTTACATAGTTAGTACGGTCGAAAAAAGACATATGTCCATCAAGTTCAACCAGGGAATTAAGGGGTAGTTTACATTGAAGTCTGCAGCTTCAAGTCCTTCTAATCAAATGGTGAACACCGATTAAGACTCAGCTGGTTGGCACTGCCCACCTTGTGGTTTCACTACCTCGGCGGCTCCTACTGTTCGTAAAGGCTGCTAGAGTGAGAGTCAAAGGGGTACTCCGGTGGAAAACTTTTTTTTTTTTTAATCAACTGGTGCCAGAAAGTTAAACAGATTTGTAAATTACTTCTATTAAGAAATCTTAATCCTTCCAGTACTCATTAGCTGCTGAATACTACAGTGGAAATGTATTTCTTTTTGAAACACAGAGCTCTCTGCTGACATCATGACCACAGCGCTCTCTGCTGACATCTCTGTCCATTTTAAGAACTGTCCAGAGTAGGAGAAAATCCCCATAGCAAACATATGCTGCTCTGGACAGTTCCTAAAATGGATAGAGATGTCAGCAGAGAGCACTGTGCTCGTGATGTCAGCAGAGAACACTGTGGTCATGATATCAGCAGACAGCTCTGTGTTCCAAAAAGAAAATAATTTCCTATGTAGTTTTCAGCAGCTAATAAGTACTGTAAGGATTTCTGGCACAAGTTGATTTAAAAAAAAAAAAAGTTTTCCACCTGAGTACCCCTTTAAGGTGCTCAATTTCCAGAGGTACAGTTCAATGATAATCCAAACTTCAAGTAGAAAAGACATAAATGGCACTCACCACAGTCTCTTTCTCACAGTTTTTTTTTCTCAGTGCAGATAAACATACAGCATCGTGCTCCGACACCAGTTTGCTCAGCTTGATAGGTAACAATTGTTTCACGCTGCTTAGCGCTTCAACAGATCCTCCCATATCCAAGTAGACTCTCCCACTAAATACAACACTTCTTTTTTTTTTTTTTTTATTAGTAATTTTTCTTTATTTATGTGAAAAACCCTGGAGGGAGCCAATAACTAGAGCCCAGCTCCTCAACATACAGACATAATACAGGTACATCATAGGAAGTGCAGATAAATAGTAACAAACTACAAACAGGTACAGAAGGCGAATAAAGTGATGTAAAACCGTAGTTAACAGTAAAGCAGTAAAAGGTAATGTGGCACAACTTCCAAAGAACAATGAAGAAGGCACAGGCCTTCAGTGTCGACTCCCACCACGGCACTTTTCAAACAGAAAAATACCAAAAGAACACACACAAAAGAAATAAATAAAAAAAAACAGAGAGATTAACATGGGGAAACGCAGACGAAGACAGAAGGAGAGAGGAAGGAGGGTAAGGAACACGACGGAGAGGGGGGCAGGATGGGGGGGAGGTGGGAGGAAGCAAAAGCAGGGGTAGGGAAATAGGAGGAGGAGGGGGGGGGGGGTCAGGTCAGGTGCAATATTCCAGAGGATGCAGAGTCATCTGGCATTCCCAACCATGGGGTGACTGCAGTCACGAAGGGGATGGGGACGAAGGAGTGCTGCATAGGTAGTGGTTTCCTGAAATTGCATCCAGGGGAACCACGTGCATCTGAACCTGCCCGAAGAGGTGGCCAGAGACTAAGTAATGTCTTCTATTTGCATTAGATTGTTCACTTTGGACACCCAAAGAGATAAAGACGGGTGGGTCAGTATGTTTCCAGAAGAGAGGTATACAGGCCCTGGCAGCCATGACCAGGAACCGGAGCAAGAACCGTTTATAAACTTTTGTGGTTATATGGCAGTGATGCAGGAGTAAGAGAGCAGGAGTCATGGTCAATGTCAATCCCGTGACCTGACAGATAGTTGAAGACACGCCATCCCAGAAGGAGGAAAGAGATGGGCAGGACAAGAAGGTTTGAAGAAACGTACCCTCTGAGGAGCCACATCGCTAGCACATGGGGTCCGCTTGTGGACAGATAGCATGAAGCCGGGCAGGTACTCTATACCATCTGGATGATATTTTGTAACTGGCTTCCTGAAAAGGTGAGCTGATGGAGGAGTGGTGAACTAAATAGAAAATATGGGACCATTGCTCAGGGGTCCAGGAGAGCTGCAAATCAGATTCCCACTTAGTCAGGACGGCGGAAGGTGGTTCGCCAGGGGCGGAAATCAACAAGAAATATGTCCTCAGCTGCCGGACTGATGTTCCTGATGGACTGCTGACCCTTTTAGTTAGTTAAGCTAGCAGCTAGGGTGTGAGTGGTAGTTGTCTGAGGTTCGTGCTTCTCTTTAGGAATTCACTGGATAGTGGATCAGGGGGTTCTGTTAGTTGTTACTGGGGTGGGCGGGAGGAGGTGGTTGGTGGATTGCGTGGAGCTTTTGCACTCACCTGCTACGTATTTCTAGTTTGGGGTACAGGTCTGCACTGGTTTAGTTAGTGTTAGACAGGGATTGTTTTTATTTTTAATTTTTTGGGGATGTTCTCCTGTTTTCATCTGTTTTTGCTGTTTGGTTGTGTACTGTCTGTCTTGTCTGTCTGTGTTGTCTGGGTGTCTGTGGTGTGCGTGGGAGCTCCTCTAGTTGCTGGATCCTTGTCTGCTAGGGTAGGCCTAGTTAGTGTTTTTTTCCGGCTTAATGATGGGGTCCCTTAAGATTTTAAGCTGGAGTGTCCATGGCCTCAATTCCAAGTTTAAGAGTCCGTTGTGCTTAGACTTTGTCAAGCGACATTCCCCGCATATAGTCTGTTTGCAGGAAACTCACCTCACGGGTCAAAAGGTCCTGGCTCTGAAGAGGGCGTGGGTTGCGAAGGGTTATCACTCGTCCTATTCGTCTCTGGCTAGAGGGGTTTCCGTCCTTGTCTCTAAGTCCCTCCCTTTACTAATCTCTCAGGTTTCCTTTGACCACTTTGGTAGGTATGTGATCTTGCATTGTGAGTTGTCCTCCTTTTGTTTTACCTTAGTCTCATTGTATGTGTCTCCTCCCTTTCATGTGACCCTCTTAGAATTGATTGTAGATAAGTTGACTTCCTTCCCTGCTGACCCTGTTCTTTTTATAGGAGACTTCAATGTAGTTCCTGATCCCCGGCGCGATCGCACCGGTGCTGCGGACCCCGGATCCTCTGCACTAGCTTCTTGGTGTCTGGGGTTGGATCATACTGACCTCTGGAGATGGAAATACCCGGATGACTCCGTCTTCTCCTATTACTTCTCGGTGCATAGGACCTTCTCCCGAATCGATCTCCCCCTTGCTTCGGCTGACCTGTTGCAGGCGGTGAGTGAGGTGTGCTATACTAGTAGAGGGATCTCAGATCACTCCGCCCTAATAGTCTCCTTGTCCCTAGGTCCTAAGCCTTCCTCTCGTTTGTGGAGAATGCATCCTGGGTGGCTTCAGGAGGATGAAATCTCTTCTGCCTTGGAGACTGCTCACTCTGACTACTGGGTCCATAATGCCTCCCATCCGGATGTTGTCATCCAGTGGGACACCTATAAAGCCACGGTTAGGGGTGCATTTATGGCAGGGGTTGTAGGCAGGAGGGCGCTATTGGGGGCCCAGGAGCGGGCGCTACAGTCAGAAATAGGGGTTCTTGAGGCAGCGGTGGTGAGGGACCCTACTCCGGAGGCTGAGAGGGAGTGGGCTAGGGCACAAAGGTCGCTTTTAATTGTCCAGAAGGATAGGGTCCACTTGAAATTGGCGGCGAGGGAGGCAGCTATATTTGAATCTGGGGATAAAAATGGTAGACCCCTGGCTTATCTGTCTCGGGAAGGCCGCCCTGTGGCTTCCATACCCTGTGTTCGTGCTGGAGACGGGTCCCTTAGCTCTGACCCCTCAGTCAATAATGGGGTATTTCTTTCCTTCTATAGCTCTTTGACCCCTGAGATGATCCTGTCCTTTCTGAGAGGGCTTCCCCTTGTCCCGCTGACCTCACTTCAGTCCTCGGGACTGTACGACCCACTTACAGCTGAATAAATCTCCAGGGTTTTTAAAGACTTGCCCTCTGGGAAGACTCCGGGACTAGATGGCTTGGTGGGGGTCTGGTATAGGCTGAATGAGGAGAAGCTCATCCCCATCCTCCTTAATTTGTATACGGGGCCTTTGAGTCTGGGGCCTTGCCTGACTCTATGAGGGAGGCTCTGACTGTGGTGCTGCCTAAGCCGGGAAAGATCTGATCTGACTCTTATCACCCTATTTCACTCCTTAATGTGGATATAAAATTTTTAGCAAAGGTCCTAGCAAACAGACTCCGGGAGTCATTTCTTCTATAGTTCACCCTGACCAGACTGGGTTCATGCCGGGGAGGGTGACTGATGTAAATGTTAAAAGGCTTCAGCTCAACATCTCCACAGCGGAGGAGAGTGTCTCCCCTGGTTATGTGGTTAGCCTTGATATCTATAAGGCCTTTGATTCCATTGAGTGGCACTATATTTGGGGCCTGAAGCATATTCTCCGCTTCGGACCTGTTTTGGGGAAATGGGTTCCTCTGTTGTATGATTCCCCCAGGGCCCGAGTGCGTACTAATTTGGAGATCTCCAAGCCGTTCCCCTTGGGTAGGGGCACTAGGCAAGGGTGCCCCCTGTCACCTTTTTTGTTTGCTTTAGCTATGGAGCCCCTGGCTGCGTCTGTTCGCTCCTCTGCTATGATTGGGGGGGGTCACTAGGGGTTCCCTGACTGAGAAGGTATCTCTATATGATGATGACACCTTAGTATACTTAGATGACACTGGGGACTCATTGAGCGCTCTGTTCTGCCTGTTGGAGAGATTTGGGGAGGTCTCGGGTCTGCGGCTTGATTGGGCTAAGTCGTCTCTAATGCCCTTGTCCTGTAAAGGGATTTTGCCCTCTGTCCTTCCTAATGGGTTACAGGCGGTGACCCGCTTTCGTTATTTGGGGGTGGAGGTGTCCCCTAGCAACTATGAGTTTATGGCCCTTAATTTAGATCCCCTTCTCGACACTACACTCACTCGCTTACAGGCGTGGGACTCCTTGCCTTTGTCCTTGGCTGGTAGGATTAATATATTCAAGATGATCTATCTCCCCAAGTTTCTTTATCTGTTTAATTTATCCCCTATTATTCCTCCCAAGAGTTTTTTTGTTAAACTTAACCGGGCTCTGAGATCCTTCTACTGGCAGAATGAACCTCTGAGGTTGGGGCAAGCTCTTCTCCAGGCGCCTAAGCAGCTGGGGGGGGGGGGGGGGAACGACTGGCTGCCCCTAATATGCATAACTAATTTGTAGCTTCACAGCTGGTGTAAGCAGCCTGGTGGCTCAACCTGGACCTTTCTAATACTTGTACGGCTTTGGCGGGGGCTCTCCTGGGTTCATATGAGATGCTGACAAATACTTTATACAGGTATGTTCCCTCTCTATCTTTGCCGCCCCTATTAAGACGGTGGCTGCGGTCTGGTCGGTGGTTACCAGTCGCTTTCCTCAGCCGGTTGTCTCTCCAAGGGCACCCCTGTGGGGTAATCCACATTTGGAACACCTACAGGGGTTGGAGGCAGCTGGATTTTGGAGCTCCCGGGGAGTCAAATTTGCCATGCACTTGTTTGGTGATGACTGTGTCTTTCCTTCCTTTGCTGAGCTTAGAGAACGTTTCAATGTTCCTCAGGATGCCCATTTCCATTATCTTTAGTTGCGACATGCGGTCTCTGTGCAGTTTGGCTCCCTGGAGGTCACCCCTGTTTTTACTGATCTGGAGTTGCTCCTGGGGACCGCCGACTTGGCTAAGCCACTTTACACAGAGTTATCCCCTCTTGTAATCAGTAGGTCCGGATCCGTTTGCTGTGGCACAGGTGAAATGGGTTGAGAATATTCCTATATGTCTGAGGATATGTGGAGGGAGGTTGCCAAAGCGTATCACCCTACGGTGGTTAGCACCCGGGATATGCTCATTCAATCCAGGTTTATCCTTCGTTTGTACTATACCCCTGTTAGACTGCATCGGATGGGGGTCTCTGGGTCGGAGGTCTGTTTTAGATGTGGGAGAGAGAGAGGGACCTTTTTACGTGCGGTTTGGACTTGCTCTTGTGTTACGCCATTCTGGAGGGAGGTGATGACTTTCTTATCGGATCACTTAGTCTTCCCCTTTGTTTTTACGCCAGAGGTGTGCCTGCTGGGGGTTATCAATGTGTTGGAGAAGGGCTCCTATAGACGTATATTGGTCCGCTTCCTCTTGTTTTGTGCTTGCAAAGTTGTGGTGATGGCCTGGAAGTATGTGTCCTTACCCCCTCTGGCTCGATGGATAGCTCTGGTAAATAAATATGTCCCATTATATCACTCTCTTTATGTCAGTAGGAAATGTCCGAAAAAATTTGACTGGATGTTGCTAGATGTCTCTGCGGATCCTCCTGCTCGGGGTGCCTCCCCGACTTAATGTGGCTATATGGGTGCTGAGGAGCTCGTGAGGTATGGCTGGTTATGTGTGTGTGAATGGAATTGTTTATGGTGTTGTCCTTGTGTGGTGTTCTCCTGTGTGGGATTCCCCTCTTCGCTGGGCGAAGTTACTTTCAGTTACTTGAAAATCAATAAAAATATGTTTAAAAAATAAAAATATGTCAAGGACAGCAGGTGCCATAAGGACCCTATAGCTGTACAAATCTATTCAAATGGCGATCTGTCAGCCACAAAGGAGGTAGCCGCAGGGAGGGAAGAAAGGTAGTGGCCAAGCTCGGCGGTCCTCCAGCTAGGGATCACGGATCCGACAGCTAATAAATCAGAGTGCAACAGCTATCCCTGAGAGGAGCGGAACGTGGACACCCTGAACAACCCAGATCTAATCGAGGCACAGAACACTGGATCCTCTACACTGAGCAAAAGCCAGGTTACCCAGGACAGGGGTCATGGAGGAACACTTGGAGATAACATGCAACTGTATCTGGAGATGGTTGGACCAATAGTGGGGTGTGTACGTAATGCTGGGATCCCATTTGGAGAGCACCATGGGAGGCCCAAGAGAAAGTAGGGGGTGGAGGACTGCTCGATGCTCACCCAGGGTTTCAAAGAGGCATGATGGCACCAATCAACCACTCTGAGCATAGCAAATATATAATAAAGCTTGAGGTCAGGAAGCCCAACTCCCCCCTCTGACTTCGGGCGACACAGGGTAGCTCTGGGAATCCAGACAGGGAGGCATTGAAAAAGGTAGTTGTGGGAGGAACATCATCTTGAAAATCGCACATCTGCTGAACCAGGTGAGCGTGCTACGAGACCATGTTGTGCAGCGGGTCTGAAGTAAAGTAAGCAATGGGGAGAAGTTCAACCTGAATAGTTGGGACAAGTCGGCCTACAGCAGGACTCCCATCTATTTCAGCGAGTGAGGCAACCAGCTAAATCAAAAAGAGGATTCGCACGAGAGGACCACGGGAGTGAAATATTCAGTGCCTCCGACTTCGAAAGATTAATCTTAAAGTTGGAAAGGCGAGAAAACTGCTCAAATTCCTGCAGCAACCAGGGAGGGAGACGGAAGGGTTGGCAAAGAAAAAAAAGCAGATCATCAGCATAAGCCGCAACTTCATGTGTTATCCCCCGGAGTGAAATGCCCGTAATACCCACATTCGCTCTGATCAGGCAGCGTAACGGTACTAAAGTGAGGATGAAAATAAGAGGTGATAGTGGGCACCCCTGATACGTGCCATTACTTATGGGAAAGTCCGAAGAGAGGATGCCATTCACCCGGACCTTAGCCGAAGGGGAGGTATAGCGGGACAGGATCCAACACAGGTAACAACAGGTACATAATACAAAATACACATACATTTAAAAAAACAACTAAGCAATTTCAGAAAAACATATCCAAGTCAATGCTGTCATTTAGGCCCGCTGCCTCCTTCTAATCAAATATAGGCAGGATACTGTACGTGTGAATAGACCCTAATGGCAGAGTCACACGGGGCACAACCACGCTGGGGTTGCACCGATGGCAGTGGACTGCAGAGCGACCTCCCGGCAGTGGCCAGGTAGCTCTGTGTGTCTGCTTGTAACGGCTGATTTCTACAGTGTGAAATCTGCTACAATGAGTGGACACACACAGAGCTGTGATCGAGAGCTTACTCTGCAGTCCCTCTGTGTCTGCCATTGGTGCATCTGCAGCTTGAAATACACTGTAGATGCACCCTGTGTGACCTGCCCTAAAGGACTATTCCAGTTCTTAAAAACCTGGATAGGGGATGTGTCTGATTGTGGGGCCTGACTTCTGGGATCCCCCGCCATCTCCAGAACAGTGCCCCAATTCTCCCCCAGGCATGGAGCAGTGGGGTTCACATGCGCTCCATGCACTGTCTCTGGGAGCGCCCGAGATGCCCGGATGCTGTACTCACATGCATACTTACAGTAAATGTGGCCAAACCTGAGCCTGGTGGTTCGCCCATAAATTGTTTTAGTCTGCTGCTTTCTAGTGCTCTGGGTGCCTGGAAAAGATGGATACAGTCCTAGGAGACCTCAGACTGTCATCCTGGATTTTTCCAGGCAACAAGAGCACTTTGAAAACAGTGCAGACTGAAGCAATCAATGGTCAAACCGTCAGGTTGGGGTTCGGCCGCATTTACTGTAAGTTCGTTCGACATCATTAATGATTTGTAGAGAGATTCTGCGGTCTTCTTGTCTAAGAGTAAATTAAGTTGGCACAGATAGTACTGAGTCCCTGTCTCTCCCTGTTCATGATGTCGGAACAGATAATACTGTCTTCTTATCTCTACCTCATTCATTCATTCATTCACTCACAAAACACTAAACAATATAAACAGGTGATAGAAATCATTAACAAAACAAAAAACTACTCTGCTCAAAAAAAGATTAAATGGGCACTGTCAGATCCAAAAACATTTTATATGTTGTTACTAATGAAAATTAAAGACCTTTTGTAGTATGGTTGTTTAATTATTTTTTTTTTTTATATAGATATTTAATTGTTACGCCGAGCACTCCGGGTCCTTGCTCCTCCCAGGAGCGCTCGCGGCGTTCTCCTTCTCTGCAGCACCCCGGTCAGACCCGCTGACCGGGAGCACTGCACTGACATTCGCGATGTGGATGCGATTCGCATAGTGGGACGCACCCGCTCGCGAATCGCATCCCAAGCCACTTACCCGTCCCGGTCCCCGGCTGTCATGTTCTGGCGCGCGCGGCTCCGCTCTCTAGGGCGCGCGCGCGCCAGCTCTCTAACATTTAAAGGGCCAGTGCACCAGTGATTGGTGCCTGGCCCAATCAGTCTAATTAGCTTCCACCTGCTCCCTGTCCATATTAACTCACTTCCCCAGCACTTCTTTGCCGGATCTTGTTGCCTTGTGCCAGAAAAAGCGTTAGTGTTGTCCAAAGCCTGTGTTCCAGATCTTCTGCTATCCTCATTGACTACGAACCTTGCCGCCTGCCCCGACCTTCTGCTACGTCTGACCTCGCCTCTGCTTAGTCCTTCTGTCCCACGCCTTCTCAGCAGTCAGCGAGCTTGAGCCGTTGCCGGTGGATACGACCTGGTTGCTACCGCCGCAACAAGACCATCCCGCTTTGCGGCGGGCTCTGGTGAAAACCAGTAGCAACCCTAGAACCGGTCCACCGACACGGTCCACGCCTATCCCTCGCTGACACAGAGGATCCACATCCAGCTAGCCGAATCCTAACATTAATAAAGTAAACAGCCCCTGAATAACGACCCACTAGGGGTCCCCATACCTACTGGGACACCAACCAGTCCTGCAGCAGCATCAGAGGTATTATTATAATAAATATAGGTGATAGAGGCATAAAAATTAGATGCACATGGTCAGAATTAGGTCTTGAGTTACATGGTTTTTTTTTTTTGTTGGATCTGGCAGGTACACTTTAATATTTTTAAAAATAGAAAAAATAGAATTATTAAACATGTTGCCTTATTGCAACTTTCCACCCACAATCCCTCAGAGTTGGTAATGCTTATTAGAAAAAAATAAAAAATGGCGTGGTGTCATATATGGCACACAGATAAAACATCATATTTTCCTACGTAATGGTGTAATTTTCTAAAATATGATTTGTTATACATGGATCATTCTAATCATCATTGCTGGCACTAGACGTAATAGCAAACAAAAACAAAAAATAATAAAAACACCTCCGATCAATAAAGCTTAAAAGGCACTTAAGGTCGCTGTGAGAGAATACTCCTGAGCACATCTAGTAAACTCTGACAGAAGAAGAGCTAGAGCGATCTGCGTGGTTTTCTACTAAAGTAGTTTGAAAGCTAAATTGCTTCTCTATATTAAGTAGCCATTTTAGTTTTCAGCTCTCGGGTTTCCATGGCAACAGGAGAATTTGTACATCTGAAGCTCTATTCACGGATTCAATGACAAAGCTCCATTCTCTGGCAGATTATTATGTGCACAGCCAGAGACAGCAATATGATTTACCTACAAAATGCAGCAAGTGCAGAAGAAAAGACACAAAGGTCTGAGGTGTAATGTAAGGAAAAAAAAACGCATCCGTACCGGTCTGATGATGAGATTGCATGTGTACCGTAAACAGCATTAAAATAACTCTGGTGGGTGGTAGGAAGATCACATCCCCCCATATCACATCCTACACATGCTACGTTTCTGGACGCAAAGAGAGTACTGCCCGCCTTCCGTTATAAAGATATAGGGGGGTATTTATCAAAGGATTTGTGTTTTTTTTTCCACGTAACTTTGGCGCAATACTTTGGCGCAGTGTCTTTTTGCGCCAAAGTTTGGCGCATCTTCTCCACTGTCATTTTTACAACTTTCTCAAAATCACACGGTCCTGTGTGTGATTTCAACTTTAGTCAGTAATTCATAATTCATCATTTTGGCGCAAATCACGTTTTTTTTGGCACAACTCCCAAATTGCCAAGAAATTTTGCACATGGAAAGCACACTTACCAATGTCAGAAAATGTAAAGGCGTCAAAATACATAAAAAAAAAAAATTTGTGAAAGCAGCGACGCCTCCAGGGCTGCGCAATACTGCGCAGGGCTGCGACATAGTTGTCTCTGAGGAACCTTCACCCTCCGTTGAGCCAGCATTGGAAATGGCCACACAGGTTCAGGAAAGGTAAGCACTAAAGCAGTGGTCTCCAACCTGTGGACATCCAGATGTTGCAAAACTACAACTCCCAGCATGCCCGGACAGCCAACGGCTGTCCGGGCATGCTGGGAATTGTAGTTTTGCAACATCTGGAGGTCCGCAGGTTGAAGACCACTGCACTAAAGTAACAAAAAAAACTACCCAAGTTGAAAATAAAATCCATTTCACATGGTGGCTATAAACCCCACAAAAGAAAATAACTCACGTCGCTTGCTGAAATACTGCAGGAGGGACTCCAAAATGGCTGCTCTACAGGGTAAAATACGCGTCCTCTGTGGTGGTAACTTCTGTGTAAAAGGCGCTGGGAACAGCTGATTTCAACATTTGAGCCAAAATTACTAACAACTTGCACCAAATGATAAATTTGGTGCATGTTCACGAAAACCAAAGTAAAAAAAAAGGGTAAAAAGAAACTGTCAAATGTCACCGCATTAGAACTCTCCATAAATCAACGAGAATTAAAGGGGTACTCCGCCCCTAGACATCTTATCCCCTATCCAAAGGATAGGGAATAAGATGTCAGATCACCGGGGTCCCGCTGCTGGGGACCCCGGGGATCGCTGCTGCAGCACCCCGCTATCATTACTGCGCAGAGCGAGATTGCTCTGCACGTAATGACGGGCAATACAGGGGCCGGAGCATCGTTACGTCACGGCTCCGCCCCTCGTGACGTCACGGCCCGCCCCGTCAATACAAGTGTATGGGAGGGGGCGTGGCGTTCGTCACGCCCCCTGCCATAGACTTGCATTAAGGGGACGGGCCGTGATGTCATGAGGGGCGGAGCCATGACGTCACGCTGCTCCGGCCCCTGTATCGCCCGTCATTACGCACAGAGCGAACTCGCTCTGTGCAGTAATGATGGCGGGGTGCCACAGCGGCGACCCCCTGGGTCCCCAGCAGCGGGACCGCGGCGATCTAACATCTTATCCCCTATCCTTTGGATAAGGGATAAGATGCCAGGGGCGGAGTACCCCTTTAAATAGGTATACAGCTGGTGACTACGGACAGTGTGGTGTTGAGAAGGCGACTGCTTGAGAAGACCACTGACTATTGCCTTCTGAGCGCCACACCATCCGTAGTTTCCAGCTGTGTATCGGTTAAAAGGGGTACTCCAGTGAAAAACATTTTATTTTTTAAATCAATTGGTGCCAGAAAGTTATACAGATTTGTAAATTACTTCTGTTTAAAAATCTTAGTCCTTCCAGTACTTATCAGCTGCTGTATGCTCCACAGGAAGTTCCTTTCTTTTTGAATTTCTTTTCTGTCTGAACACAGTGCTCTCTGCTGACACCTCTGTCCATGTCTGGAACTGTCCAGAGCAGGAGCAAATCCCCATAGCAAACCTTTCCTGCTCTGGAAAGTTCCTGACATGGACAGAGGTGTCAGCAGAGAGCACTGTGGTCAGACCGAAAAGAAATTCAAAAAGAAAAGAATTTCCTCTGTAGTATACAGCAGCAGATAAGAACTGGAACAAGTAAAGGATTAATATTTTTAAATAGAAGTCATTTACAAATCTGTTTAACTTTCTGGCACAAGTTGATTTAAAAAAATAAATAAAAATGTTTTCCACCGGAGTACCCCTTTAATTCTCATGGATATATGGAAAGCTCTAATGCAGTGAGTGCAGTATGTCCAGTGTGTATATTCATAGACTGTTTTACCTGTATTCCGAGCACCAACGCAAATATCTTCAGTATTGATATGTGAGATTTATTAGGCTGGGTTCACACTACGATTTGAACTACGGTTCCCGTATACGGCTGGGAGGAGGGGTGGGCGGGGCTTAATCGCGGCGCCAGCACTCAGCCGTATTCGGGAACCGTAGTTAATGTATGTCTATGAGCCGACCAGAGTGAACCGCAGCCTCCGGTCGACTGCTTTTTCGACCGTATGCGGTTTCCCAACTGCAGGCAAAAACGTGGTCGACCAATTGCCCCCCCGAGATTGCTGCCCCCCGCCCCCTAGCATGGTGGAGCTGAAGCTGTAAGCTCCCGCTCCACCATTCACTAACCTTCGTGTGAGCTCCGGGGACTCGATCCACTGCAGGCCGGCGCAATGACGTCATTTCATCGCGTCGGCGCCCGGAGATCCCGTCCCCGCGGCCCGCATACTGTAAGTACTAAAGAGTATGCTAAGGGCCCAGGGGATTAGGGGGACAGAATATGTGCCACTGTTAAGGGCACTATATCGTACAGGAGGAGGGGGAGGGGGAAGAGAAAGGGGAATTTTTAATGTGAGGGTGCTGCAGGGCAAAGCACTGGGGGCATTATATGTGAAGAGCACAAGACAGGGGGGCCCCCTGTGCTGTGCCCCTCACATATAATGCCCCCTGTGCTGTGCCCCTCACATATAATGCCCCCTGTGCTATGCCCAACACATATAAATTATATGTGTGGGGGGCACAGCACAGGGGGCATTATATGTGTGGGGCACAGCACAGGGGGCATTATAGGTGTGGGGCACAGCACAGGAGGCATTATATGATATAATGTCCCCTGTGCTGTGCCCCACACATATAATGCCCTCTGTGCTGTGCCCCACACCTATAATGCCCCCTGTGCTGTGCCCCACACATATAATGCCCCCTGTGCTGTGCCCCACACATATAATGCCCCCTGTGCTGTGCCCCTCACATATAATACCCCCATCATGCGCCTCTCATATATAATATGTGTGATAGTATTATATTCAGAGAGTGCAGTGTTTGGTAGTATTAAATTTAGAGGCCACAGTGTGTGCTGGTATTATATTCAGAGGGCACAGTGTGTGGTAGTATTATATACAGAGGGCACAGTGTGTGGTAGTATTATATTTAGAGGGCACAGTGTGTGGTAGTATTATATTCAGAGGGTACGGTGTGTGGCGGTATTATATTCAGAGGGTACAGTGTGTTGTATATTCAGGAGGTACAGTGTGTCAGAATTATATTCAGAGGGTGTGTGCCAGTAATATATTCGAAGAATACAGTGTTTGGCAGTATTATAATAATTATTGTTTTCATATAGAGGATCTGAATCCGCTGACATAGTGAGGAGCTATCTGGGAATCAAGTTCTGCTGAGTGGAGATTTAGCTGGAACAAGTCCCGGTGGTCTGTACATCTGAATTAGATAAGGAAAGACTATAGAGAAGACGTCACCTGTAGTCACTGATATTCTGTATTCTCTTCACTATAGAGAAGACGTCACCTGTAGTCACTGATATCATTGTGTATTCTCCTCACTATAGAGAAGACTTCACCTGTAATCACTGATATCATTCTGTATTCTCCTCACTATGTCCCTTCAGAGCTGGAGTCACTTGTAAGTTCTGCAGTTATGATGGGTGAAACAACAACTCCCAGCATCCCCTCACCACTGCTTAGGTCATACTGGAAGCTGTAGTTTTAAATGGTAAAAACCTCTTTAGCGCTTTCCCATTCTGTGGCAATTGGTATATTTGATTATTATTCTGACATGTGAGCATGGCCAAAAAGTCTTAAACAAGGTTAGGACTGTATGATACATTTAATAATATTGTAAGTTCCGTGAGCAACATCTTATTTTCTGTCCGCCAACACAAAATACTCTAATAGTGCCCCTCCCGAGACTCCACTCTGGATCCGCCCCTGTGTCTGTTTTGAGTACATGGCGGACAACACTTCTTAAATGTAGAAAAAAAATCATATATATTGCACTCTACAAAGTCAAATATTACCAACAGAATTAATTGTAATTAACCCCTTAATTTGACATGTCTCAATTTAAGTGCTGATAACTTTGGGGTGCTTTAATTTATCTAAGTGATTCAGAAATTCTGGCTTGATTTCTTCTTTTTACGATACAGTATAAATAACAAAATAGTTTTATAGTATAGTTGTGATGGACGCGGCGATACCTAATATGTATTTTTTTTTTATATATTTCAATTTTTTTACTAATATTGAGCTTTATTGGGAAAGGGTGTTTTTAAAAAAAAAAAAATTTTTTACACCTTATTTATTTTAATTTTTCTAAAACATTGTATTTTTTGTCCCCTTAGGAGACTTGAACCTGCGATCTTCTGATATCTGCTCAACTATACTACAGTACATCAGTACTGCAGTGCAGTACACCTGTCAGTGTTACAGAGCATAAGAGGTTTGCTATGGGGATTTGCTCCTGCTTTTAGGGTGGGTTCACACCATGTTTTTCAAGTATGTTTCCCGTATACGCTTTCATTATTGAAAACGTATGGAACCGTATTGAAAACCGTATACATAGACAAATAATTGAAAACCGTATGCATCCGGTTGCGTACGGTTTGCTTGCAATACGGTTTTCTCCCGTACTCAAAACCGTTGTTGACCACGGTTTTGTCTTCGGTTTAAAAACTGTACTGCAACCGCATACGTTTTTTTTTTTTAACATCGACGTCAATGGGAAACGCACATGTATAAGGTTCCATATGGGAAACCGCATACAGTTTTTACTTTGCACATGCACATTTGCATCCTAAAGTCCCCACTAAAGACCCCTCCCATGAAAAATGGACAACATTTTCTGAAACGTATGTTTTTTTTAAATTAAAAACGGACGGGACCGTATGCAATTTTAAAAACAGTATACGGTTTAAAATGCATACGGTTTACTTTTTCCCATACTGTTCCATCCGTTTTTTTGCCACACGGTTTTCTTTAGAAAAACGGATTGAAAACAGTATGGCAAAAACGTGATGTGAACCCAGCCTTAGACAGTTTTTGGAACAGATAGAGGTGTCAGAGAGCACTGTGGTCAGAATGGAAAGAACTACACAACTTTTTCTGGAGCATACAGCAGCTGACAAGCACTAGTAGGCTTAAGATTTGTAAATCTGTAAAATTGTCTGGCACCAGTTGATTTAAAAGCTTTCTTTTTCATCCATAGTACCCCTTTAGGCTAAGTTTCCCCTTGGTTTTGTTTCCTGCGTTTTTTATGTGTGAAAAAACGCCAGTGCAATTTCTTGCGTCTGACGTTTTTTCTGGCATTTTTGCATTTGAGTGAAAATTGCATTTTTTGGCCCCTTTGGCATTTTTTATTTCTTGTTAAAAAAAAAAAAGGATGCAGTAGTGATGGAAAAAATTTATTGGACAAAATGTATATTTATTATAACTACATTTTAATACATTTTTAAACAGTGATCAGACAGGGCACTAACAGGGCACTAAAAATGTAGCCGACAATAATAAAAATGTAGTAAGTGTTTTTTTTCACTTTTTTCCCCCCCGGTAGTACTACTACTCCCAGCATGGAACACACTGTTCCATGATGTGAGTAGTAGTTCCTGTACTAATAGACCGTCCCAGTGTCACTCCTGACACCCGATGCAATCGTCCATAATATAGCAGAGATGCGGAGCGGCTCTATACAGCACTCGCATCTCTGCACTATACTCCGTCTGGCCAGTGATGTGAATAGAAATTCACATCACTCATTCATATTTTCCGCCCAGAGTGGTGATTGGCCGGATGGTTGCAGCCAATCACTGTTCTCAGAGGGAAATATGAATGAGTGAGTGGCCAGAGTACAGAACAGAGATGCGAGAGCAGGAGAAATCCGCTCCGCAGCTCAGGGATGAAGGATGATTGCA
Organism: Hyla sarda; assembly: GCF_029499605.1. Lineage (NCBI taxonomy): Eukaryota > Metazoa > Chordata > Amphibia > Anura > Hylidae > Hyla > Hyla sarda. The sequence continues at coordinate 220,457,117 of NC_079194.1, read as the reverse complement.
GCTGGTGTCAGGAGTGACACCCGCTGTGATCAGTCCATAAAGGGGTATTCCAGGAAAAAACTTTTTTATATATATCAACTGGCTCCAGAAAGTTAAACAGATTGGTAAATTACTTCTATTAAAAAATCGTAATCCTTTCAGTACTTATGAGCTTCTGAAGTTAAGGTTGTTCTTTTCTGTCTTAGTCCTCTCTGATGACACCTGTCTCGGGAAACGCCCAGTTTAGAAGCAAATCCCCATAGCAAACCTCTTCTAAACAGGGCGTTTCCCGAGACAGGTGTCATCAGAGAGCACTTAGACAGAAAAGAACAACCTTAACTTCAGAAGCTCATAAGTACTGAAAGGATTAAGATTTTTTAATAGAAGTAATTTACAAATCTGTTTAACTTTCTGGAGCCAGTTGATATATATATATATATATATATATATATATATATATATATATATAAAAAGTTTTTCCTGAAATACCCCTTTAACTGCAGGTTCTACTGCTCCCAACATGGAGCACACTCTGCCCCATGCTGGGAGCTGTAGTACTTGCATTAATAGACAGATTGCAGCGAGTGCCACTCCTGACACCCGCTGTGATCCTCTTGTATAATGTATAGATGCGGGTGGCCGCTTTTCTCCCGGCCAGATCTATAAATTATACAGAAGGATCGCAACAGACCTGGGGCGATCTGTCAATTATTACAGGTACTACTACTCCCATCATGTAACAGTGTGTCCCATGCTGGGAGTAGTAGTACTACCTTAAAAAAAAGTGAAAAACACACACATACTACATTTTAATTATTGTCGGCTACATTTTTAGTGCCCTGCCTGCCCACATAAATTGATCCTTGTTTAGAAATGTATTAAAATTTCCTTATAATAAAGCTCAATTTTGTTAAATACAATTTTTTCCATCACTACTGTATCTTTTTTCATATTTTTTTAATGGTATCCTACGAAATTTTATTAAAAAGGTATCTCTATCACTTTTTTGGATCGCTTAAGTCCAAAAAAGAATAAAAAGCACCTGCAAAAATGCCAAAGATAAAAAACCCACATGTTTTTCTTACTCCCATAGACTTCTATGGGAGAAAAACACCATAGACTCAACATGCTGCGACTTTTCAAAACTGCCAAGGAGTTGAAAAATGCCAAAAATGAAAAAACACCAAAAGGATGAAACAACGCCAAACTGAAAAATGCAAAGTGGAAAAAGAATTTTGCGATTTCTCATTGATTTACAGCTAACATCTGGCCACACCGTTTTATTGGCTGAAAAAACATAATGCGGCAGAATTGGCGTTTTTCGGAGATCCAGGCTGGAGCAATGGAGCGTCAATGCAATGGTATGGCATAGCATTGATCAGTGTATGCAATCAATGTATTGCATGTTATAGTCCCCTATCGGGGCTATAACAGCGTTAAAAAAAAAATAGTTAAAATTTTGAATCACCCCCCTTCTCCCATATAAAAAAAAAATACCGTATATACTCGAGTATAAGCCGACCCGAATATAAGCCGAGGCCCCTAATTTCACCCCAAAAACCCAGGAAAAGTTATTGATTCGACTATAAGCCTAGGGTGGGAAATACATCATCCCCCCATGTCATCATCCCCCCCTGTCATCATCCAGACCCCCGTCATTAACACCCCTGTCATCATCACCCCGTCATCATCACCCTGTCATCATCCCCCCTTCATCAGCCACCCTTCATCATCCCCCCTTCATCATCACCGCCTGTCATCATCCCCCTGTCATCATCCCAAACCCCCCCCCCCCTTCATCATCACCGCCTGTCAATCCAGTGGTCTTCAATCCAGTTTGTTGCAAAACTCCAACTCCCAGCATGCCCGGACAGCCATCGGCTGTTTTGCAACATCTGGAGATCCGCAGGTTGAAGACCACTGTGGCCTTCATCACCATCCAGACCCCCCCCCCACACTTTAGTTTTCTACTCACCTCCCCTCGGTGGGAAGGAAGGGTGAGCTGGCCCGGGCCATCTATGCTGCATGGGCCGTCCGGTGGGGAGGGTTAGTCGTTCTGGGCTGTCCATCTTCACCGGGGGGGGGGCCTCTTTTCCGCTTCGGGCCCGGCCCCGGACTAGTGACGTTGCCTTCACGACGACGCACAGGGACATTCATGCGCAGCGACGTCAAGGCAACGTCACTAGTCCGGGGCCGGCCCGCAGCGGAGAAGAGGGCCCACCCGGTGAAGATGGACAGCCCGGAATAACTAACCCTCCTCACCGGACGGTTCCTGCAGCATAGGTGGCCCGGATCAGCTCACCCTTCCTTCCCACCGAGGGGAGGTGAGTAGAAAACTAAAGTGTGTGTGTGGGGGGGGGGGGGTCTGGATGATGACGAAGGCCGCAGTGGTCTTCAACCTGCGGACCTCCAGATGTTTCAAAACTAAAACTCCCAGCATGCCCTGACAGCCGATGGCTGTCCGTGCAGGCTGGCAGTTGTAGTTTTCCAACATCTGGAGGTCCGCAGGTTGAAGACCACTGAGAAGGGATTGACAGGCGGAGAGTTCACTCGAGTATACACGATATGTAAAGAAAAATAAATATAAACATATGTGGTATCGCCGCATGTGGAAATGTAAAAATGTAATGTAAAAATATATCGTTAATTAAACTGCACTGTCAATGGCATACACGAAAAAAAAAATTCCAAAGTCCAACAAAAGCGTATTTTTTGGTCACTTTTTATACCGTAAAAAATGAATAAAAGGTGATCAAAAAGTCCCATCAAAACAATATGGTACCGATAAAAACTTCAGATCACGGCACAAAAAATTAGCCCTCAAACCGCCCGGTATGCTGAAAAATAGAAATGTTATAGGGGTCAGAAGAGGACATTTCTAAACGTATTAATTTTTTTGCATGTAGTTATGATTTTTACCAGAAGAAAAACTAAATTAAACCTATATAAGTAGGGTATCATTTTAATCGTATGGACCTACAAAATAATAATAAGGTCTCATTTTTACCGAAAAATGCACTGCGTAGAAACGGAAACCCACAAAATTTACAAAATGCCGTGTTTTAAAAAAAAAAAAATTCCACAAATATATATATTTTTTTGGTAAAATGACTAATGTCATTACAAAGTACAATTGGTGGTGCAAAAAACAAGCCATCATATGGGTCTGTAGGTGCAAAATTTAAAGGGTTATGATTTTTAAAAGGTAAGGAGGAAAAAACAGCTGGGACCCGCAGCTAATATCGGACATCGCCGAACGTGGTGATGCCCAGTATTAACCCTTCAGACGCGGCGATGCTATGGCATAGCATTGATCAGTGTCTGCAATCAATGTACTACATGTTATAGTCCCCTATGGCAGCTATAACATTGCAAAAAAAGTGTAAAAAAATAATTTATAAATGCGATTTAACCCCTTCGCCTAAACGCCTAAAAAAAAAGTTTGAATAACCCCCCTTTTCCCATAAAAAAACTATGTCAATTAAAATAAATATAAGCATATGTGATATCGCCGCGTGCGTAAATGTCCGAACTTTAAAAATACATTGTTAATTAAACCGCACGAATGGCGTACACGTAAAAAAAATTCCAAAGTCCAAAATAGTGTATTTTTGGTCACCTTTTTATACCATAAAAAAATGAATGAAAAGCTATCAAAAAGTCCGATCAAAACAAGAATGGTACTGATAAAAACTTCAGATCACGGCGCAAAAAATGAGACCCATATATCCCCATATAAGGAAAAATGTTAACGTTATAGGGGTCAGAAGAGGAAATTTTTTACGTAGTTATGATTTTTGCCAGAAGTAAGACAAAATCAAACCTATGTAAGTAGGGTATCATTTTAATCATATGGATCTACAGAATAAAGATAAGGTGTCATTTTTACCGAAAAATGCACCGCGTAGAAACAGAAGCACCCAAAATAACAAAATGCCATTTTTGTTTTTTTTTCTTCTGATTTTGTCGCACATTGATTTTTTTGGGGGGGATTTTGCCGTAGATTTTTGGGTAAAATGACTGATGTCATTGCAAAGTAGAATTGGTGGTGCAAAAAAAAAAAAAAGTCATTATATGAGTCTGTAGGTGCAAAATTGAAAGGGTTATGATTTTAGAAGGAAAAAACGAAATTGCAAAAACGGAAAAACCCTGAGTCCTTAAGGGGTTAACCTGTTAAGGACATAGGGGGAGATTTATCAAAACATGTGTAAAGGAAGAGTGCTGCAATTGCCCATAGCAACCAATCTTCTACCTCTAACATGAAACAGCCATTTCACAAAAAGACTGCCACAGAGATATGGTAATCTGACAACAGCCATTTAGCTTCAAGACAAGCACAAATCCTTCCTAAGCATGTCCATTACTGTCTGCCAGGTAAGTACTAAAATCACTTTATGGTGGAGAACCCCTTTAATATATTATTTAAATCAACTGGTGAATCTTAAACCTTCCTGTACTTATCAGCTGCTGTATGCTCCAGAGGAAGTTGTGCAGTTCTTTTTAGCCTGATCACAGTGCTCTCTACTGACATCCATGTCAGGAACTGTCCAGAGCTAGAGCCAATCCCTATAGCTAAACTCTCCTTCTCCGGACAGTTCTTGACACGGACAGAAGTGGCTGCAGAGAGCACAGTGGTCAGAGTGGAAATAACTACACAACTTACAGCAGCTGATAAATCCTGGAAATCTGAATATTTTAAATAGAAGTAATTTCTGAATCTGCTTAACTTTCTGGCACCAGTTGATTTGAAAAGCAATTTTTCCCTCTCCCTTTTAAAGGAAAACTGTCACCTTTCTTCCCCCCCTGCACTAACCAGCGGTACTGGCTGGTAGTGCGGGGGACGCTCATCAATTTGATGCTTACCGTGCCTGGATTCGCCACGCCGTTCGGACCTAATCTTCAATGTTCGGGATATGCTAAAGAGGTGCTGGCACCGGCCGGGCTAACTGGCACTCTGACGTCAGCGCCACTGGCCGCAGTGCCGCCCAGCTCATCAATATTCCTGAGCTGGGCAGCGCTGCGGCCGGCGGTGGTGACAGTTAGAACCTCATTAGCATATTCCGAAAATAGAAGATTGGGGCCAAACGGCGCTGCGGATTCGGGCACGGTAGACACCAAACTGATCAGCGTCCCCTGCACTACCAGACAGTACCGTTGGTTAGTGCAGGGGGAGAAAGCTGACAGTTTTCCTTTAAGGTCAAAATGGGTCCTTAAGGGGTTAACACAATATACTCTATATGTTGAAATGAAAATAGTATATTCAATATTCCAAAAAATTAAGCAACTTTAAGCAGCATATTTGGGTATAGCTCCTGTGTAGTCTCATGTGTTTCCATAGTAACGGCTACAAACTCTGTGTAGTCTGATTCTGCAGCCATGTTCTACCTTACTACTTCTTTATTTTTTTATTATATACTTTCTTTATTCGACTGTCAGTAGTATATAAGGGAGAGGCAACATGGAAAAAAAAACAGGTCAAGTATACCAAAAGTTACATCCATTTGTATGCAAGTGCATAAGCTAGTAAGCAGAAACCAGATAGAACAGTATGCATACATATGTCCATTACATATTCAGTACTTCTCTATATTAATTTGGTAGGTTGGCAAGAAGTAAGGGGGAAGATAAAAGTGAGTACGACAAGATCAGATATTTTTTGCTGTCACCACAGAGACGCATAGATCTGCAAAGTAGCTGTAGTTACTGAATTCTTCCATACTGCATGCTACCCAGCTTTCCCAGTCTTCTAAAGCCCCAGCAGTGATAGGCGGCTCATCCTGCCCCTGCACTGATGTCCTATCTCAGTCCACAATAAATCTCTCCCCCACCCATCTCCTGACCATCTTACTGTTGTGCTGCAGAGATTGTCCGGGAGTTTTAAACATCCTACCACCAGACTTCTGTCATGGTAAAGTACAGTATAACTGTCCGGGCTCTGCTGTTTCTCTGGCTGCTGAGATTGTCGGTATCAGGACAGCCCTAAACTCTACTATATCTTTAATTGACATATAAGAATTATATGTACAAAATTTTATCGAAATATCTTTAGCTGTTCGTAAGTTGTGCTGGAATATATATACACACATCATATATACACATACGTTAAGAGATATATATGATTTTGCAGGTGCTCAAAGACATTCAACTTCATGCAAAACCCATATACTTAACAGGGATGGTTCTGAAGTAAGTGATCATACAGCAATTGGTTTATTGTCAGTAAGAGCGGTCCTACAGCATGTGGTTATTGCAGTGTATCTGTACTTACTCCGGATCCTATGCTTATATATAGTGGGGAGATTTCTGAAAGCCTATGCAGAGGAAAAGTTGACCACTTGCCCAGAACAACCAATTAGATTTACATTTCCGCACTTTCATTTTGTCTCCTCATAACACTTTCAACTTTGCACCCACAGACCGGCATTAGGGCTTGTTTTTTTGCGTCACCAATTGTACTTTGTAATGTGGTAGCCTGGGGTTATAGGGTATATGGGGTGTAGCTGTGCGGTTACTAAAGGGTGCTTGCTTAACCCTTTCTATTCGTGACACCAGGGTGAGGGCTATTCTCTGTATGCTTGTCTTACCACCACCCGTCCCAAGAGCAATAGGGAGATAGGAAATAATGGATTGTCCACAACCGGAGATTTGCAGAAACTTGTCGGAACTTTTACTGAAGATTTTATGCAATAATGAACAGGAACAGTCCATATAAAAAAGTCTATTAGAGCTTGACAAGTGGTTGGGACCTCGTGAGTCTATTGAGCTTAGGAAGGTAATTGTTGCGCTGATCCACTGGATTTAGATTCAGTGTCCAGTAATCACGCTAGCTTTAACGGGGATTGAGATTTTAACTCACGGTTTAGTTTCAGGCTGAGGCCGGCAGGCTTCTGGCCTACCTTGTCTTTGTAAGTTGCGCAGAACCGTCCTAATAGTCCTGCATCCACGAGAGCAGCAACCCAAGAGAGCGAGGATTGGCTGGCAGCTCCCTTATATGGGCAGGGGCTGAACTAAAGCTCACTGGTCCTTAACAACTGTCAATCTTCGGTACAAAGAGTTATGGGTAAACATGTGACCCAAGGACCTCCAAAGGTCCTCCAACATACCACAGAGGAATCAACATGAATCACATTCATCGGCATTCTGTATATTTTGGGGGCCATTTTGGTAAAAAAATTACACTTTATCATTATTCCATAGGTCCATACGATTACAAAGATACCCAATTTATATAGGTATTATTTTATGATTACTTAAAAAAAAATGAACTACATGCACCTAAATTAGTATGCTTGAAATTGTTCTCTTCTATACCCCTATAACTTTTTGCTTTTTCCACATTATGTGAGGGTCATTTTTTGCACTGTGGTCTGTAGTTGTCACGATTCGGCTGGCAGGAGGTGAATCCTCTGTGCCAGAGAGGGATTGGCGTGGACCGTGCTGGTGGACCGGTTCTAAGTTGCTACTGGTATTCACCAGAGCCCGCCGCAAAGCGGGATGGTCTTGCAGCGGCGGTAGCAACCAGGTCGTATCCACTAGCAACGGCTCAACCTCTCTGACTGCTGAAGATAGGCGCGGTACAAGGGAGTAGACAAGAGCAAGGTCGGACGTAGCAGAAGGTCGGGGCAGGCAGCAAGGATCGTAGTCAGGGGCAACGGCAGGAGGTCTGGAACACAGGCTAGGAACACACAAGGAAATGCTTTCACTGGCACAATGGCAACAAGATCCGGCGAGGGAGTGCAGGGGAAGTGAGGTATAAATAGGGAGTGCACAGGTGAACACACTAATTAAAGCAACTGGGCCAATCAGCGGCGCAGTGGCCCTTTAAATCGCAGAGACCCGGCGCGCACGCGACCTAAGGAGCGGGGCCGCGCGCGCCGGGACAGGACCGACGGAGAGCGAGTCAGGTACGGGAGCCGGGGTGCGCATCGCGAGCGGGCGCCACCCGCATCGCGAATCGCATCCCGGCTGGGAGAGGTATCGCAGCGCACCCGGTCAGCAGGTCTGACCGGGGCGCTGCAATTGCGAGGATGTTGCGAGCGCTCCGGGGAGGAGCGGGGACCCGGAGCGCTCGGCGTAACAGTACCCCCCCCCTTGGGTCTCCCCCTCTTCTTGGAGCCTGAGAACCTGAGGACCAGACTTTTGTCTAGGATGTTGTCCTCAGGTTCCCAGGATCTCTCTTCTGGACCACAGCCCTCCCAATCTACCAAAAAAAATATTTTTCCTCTGACCGTCTTGGAGGCCAGTATCTCCTTCACGGAGAAGATGTCAGAAGAACCGGAAACAGGAGTGGGAGAAACAAGTTTGGGAGAGAAACGGTTGATGATGAGTGGTTTAAGGAGAGAGACATGGAAGGCATTGGGAATACGAAGAGAAGGAGGAAGAAGGAGTTTGTAAGAGACAGGATTAATCTGGCACAAGACTTTGAAAGGACCAAGATAGCGTTGTCCCAGTTTGTAACTGGGGACACGAAAGCGGACATATTTAGCGGAGAGCCATACCTTGTCTCCGGGAGCAAAAATGGGGGGAGTTCTTCTTTTCTTATCGGCAAACCTTTTCATGCGGGATGAAGCCTGTAAAAGAGAATTTTGGGTCTCTTTCCATATGGTGGAAAGATCACGAGTCACTTCATCCACAGCGGGCAAACCAGAGAGCAAGGGAGTAGGGAGGGGGGGAAGAGGGTGACGGCCGTACACCACGAAAAATGGGGACTTAGCAGAAGATTCAGAGACTCTGAAGTTGTATGAGAATTCGGCCCATGGTAGAAGATCTGCCCAGTCATCCTGGCGGGAGGAAACAAAATGCCGTAAATAGTCACCCAGGACCTGGTTAATTCTTTCTACTTGCCCATTGGATTGGGGATGATAAGAAGAAGAGAAGTTTAATTTAATCTTGAGCTGTTTACAGAGGGCCCTCCAGAATTTAGACACGAATTGGACGCCTCTATCCGAGACGATCTGCGTGGGCAAACCGTGAAGACGAAAAATGTGTACAAAAAATTGTTTTGCCAACTGAGGCGCTGAAGGAAGACCAGGAAGAGGAATAAAATGTGCCATCTTGGAAAATCGATCAACGACCACCCAAACAACAGTGTTGCCACGGGATGGGGGTAAGTCTGTAATAAAGTCCATACCAATCAGTGACCAAGGCTGTTCGGGGACAGGCAGAGGATGAAGGAGACCAGCAGGCTTCTGGCGAGGAGTCTTATCCCGGGCACAGACAGTACAGGCCCGCACAAAATCAACAACATCCGTCTCCAGAGTCGGCCACCAATAGAAACGAGAGATGAGTTGCAAGGACTTTTTGATGCCCGCATGGCCTGCGAGGTGGGAGGAGTGACCCCATTTGAGAATCCCGAGACGTTGGCGTGGAGAAACAAAGGTCTTCCCTGGAGGGGTTTGCCTGATGGAGGCTGGAGAAGTGGAGATCACACAGTCAGGAGGAATGATGTGTTGCGGAGAGACCTCTACTTCCGAGGCATCCGAGGAATGAGAGAGGGCATCGGCCCTAATGTTCTTGTCGGCAGGGCGAAAATGAATTTCAAAGTTAAAACGGGCAAAGAACAACGACCACCTGGCCTGGCGAGGGTTCAGCCGTTGGGCAGACTGGAGATAGGAGAGATTCTTGTGATCGGTGTAAATGATAACTGGAAATTTTGATCCCTCCAGCAGATGCCTCCATTCCTCAAGTGCCAATTTAATGGCCAGTAGTTCTCGATCCCCGATGGAGTAGTTTCTCTCCGCTGGAGAGAAGGTCCTAGAAAAAAAACCACAAGTAACAGCATGCCAGGAAGAGTTTTTTTGTAGAAGGACCGCTCCAGCTCCCACTGAGGAGGCATCTACCTCCAATAGGAAGGGTTTAGATGGGTCAGGTCTGGAGAGCACGGGAGCAGAAGAAAAGGCAGACTTGAGCCGTTTAAATGCGTCTTCCGCTTGGGGGGACCAGGACTTGGGATTGGCATTTTTCTTGGTTAAAGCCACGATAGGAGCCACAATAGTGGAAAAGTGTGGAATAAATTGTCTGTAATAATTGGCGAACCCCAAAAAACGTTGGATAGCACGGAGTCCGGAGGGGCGTGGCCAATCTAAGACGGCAGAGAGTTTATCCGGGTCCATTTGTAATCCCTGGCCAGAGACCAAGTATCCTAGGAAAGGAAGAGATTGACATTCAAACAGACATTTCTCCATTTTGGCATAAAGTTGATTGTCTCGAAGTCTCTGAAGAACCATGCGGACATGCTGGCGGTGTTCTTCTAAGTTGGCAGAAAAAATCAGAATATCGTCCAGATACACAACAACACAGGAATATAAGAGATCACGAAAAATTTCATTAACAAAGTCTTGGAAGACGGCAGGGGCGTTGCACAGGCCAAAGGGCATGACCAGATACTCAAAGTGTCCATCTCTGGTGTTAAATGCAGTCTTCCATTCGTCCCCCTCCCTGATGCGGATGAGATTATAAGCACCTCTTAAGTCCAGTTTGGTAAAGATGTGGGCACCTTGAAGGCGATCAAAGAGTTCTGAGATAAGAGGTAGGGGGTAGCGGTTCTTTACCGTGATTTTATTAAGTCCGCGGTAATCAATGCAAGGACGTAGGGAGCCATCTTTTTTGGACACAAAAAAAAATCCAGCTCCGGCAGGAGAGGAGGATTTGCGGATAAACCCCTTTTTTAAATTTTCCTGGATGTATTCAGACATAGCAAGAGTCTCTGGAGCGGACAGAGGATAAATTCTGCCCCGGGGTGGAGTAGTGCCCGGGAGGAGGTCAATAGGACAGTCATAAGGCCTGTGAGGGGGTAAAGTCTCAGCTTGCTTTTTGCAAAACACGTCAGCATAGTCCATATAAGCCTTAGGGAGACCGGTTACAGGGGGAACCACAGGGTCACGGCAGGGAGTACTGGGAACCGGTTTAAGACAGTCCTTGAAACAAGAAGTACCCCAGCTCTTGATCTCTCCTGTGGACCAATCAAGGATTGGGGAATGGCGTTGAAGCCACGGTAATCCAAGGAGAATTTCGGAAGTGCAATTGGAGAGGACCAAAAACTCAATTTTTTCGTGATGAGGTCCGATGCACATTAGGAGGGGTTCCGTGCGGTAACGCACGGTACAATCCAATCTTTCATTGTTAACACAATTGATGTAGAGGGGTCTGGCGAGACTGGTCACCGGGATGTTGAACCTGTTGATGAGAGAGGCCAAAATAAAATTTCCTGCAGATCCGGAATCCAAGAAGGCCATAGTAGAGAAGGAGAAGGTAGAGGCAGATATCCGCACAGGCACAGTAAGGCGTGGAGAAGCAGAGTTGACATCAAGAACTGTCTCACCTTTGTGCGGAGTCAGCGTACGTTTTTCCAGGCGGGGAGGACGGATAGGACAATCCTTCAGGAAGTGTTCGGTACCGGCACAGTACAGGCACAGATTCTCCATGCGGCGTCGTGTCCTCTCTTGAGGTGTCAAGCGAGACCGGTCAACTTGCATAGCCTCCACGGCGGGAGGCACAGGAACGGATTGCAGAGGACCAGAGGAGAGAGGAGCCGGGGAGAAAAAACGCCTCGTGCGAACAAAGTCCATATCCTGGCGGAGCTCCTGACGCCTTTCGGAAAAACGCATGTCAATGCGAGTGGCTAGATGAATAAGTTCATGCAGGTTAGCAGGAATTTCTCGTGCGGCCAGAACATCTTTAATGTTGCTGGATAGGCCTTTTTTAAAGGTCGCGCAGAGGGCCTCATTATTCCAGGATAATTCGGAGGCAAGAGTATGGAATTGGATGGCGTACTCGCCAACGGAAGAATTACCCTGGACCAGGTTCAGCAGGGCAGTCTCAGCAGAAGAGGCTCGGGCAGGTTCCTCAAAGACACTTCGAATCTCCGTGAAGAAGGAGTGTACAGAGGCAGTGACGGGGTCATTGCGGTCCCAGAGCGGTGTGGCCCATGACAGAGCTTTCCCAGACAGAAGGCTGACTACGAAAGCCACCTTAGACCTTTCAGTAGGAAACTGGTCCGACATCATCTCCAAGTGCAGGGAACATTGTGAAAGAAAGCCACGGCAAAACTTAGAGTCCCCATCAAATTTGTCCGGCAAGGATAGTCGTAGGCCGGAAGCGGCCACTCGCTGCGGAGGAGGTGCAGGAGCTGGCGGAGGAGATGATTGCTGAAGCTGTGGTAGTAGCTGCTGTAGCATCACGGTCAGTTGAGACAGCTGGTGGCCTTGTTGCGCTATCTGTTGCGACTGCTGGGCGACCACCGTGGTGAGGTCGGCGACAACTGGCAGTGGAACTTCAGCGGGATCCATGGCCGGATCTACTGTCACGATTCGGCTGGCAGGAGGTGGATCCTCTGTGCCAGAGAGGGATTGGCGTGGACCGTGCTGGTGGACCGGTTCTAAGTTGCACCAGAGCCCGCCGCAAAGCGGGATGGTCTTGCAGCGGCGGTAGCAACCAGGTCGTATCCACTAGCAACGGCTCAACCTCTCTGACTGCTGAAGATAGGCGCGGTACAAGGGAGTAGACAAGAGCAAGGTCGGACGTAGCAGAAGGTCGGGGCAGGCAGCAAGGATCGTAGTCAGGGGCAACGGCAGGAGGTCTGGAACACAGGCTAGGAACACACAAGGAAACGCTTTCACTGGCACAATGGCAACAAGATCCGGCGAGGGAGTGCAGGGGAAGTGAGGTATAAATAGGGAGTGCACAGGTGAACACACTAATTAAGCCAACTGGGCCAATCAGCGGCGCAGTGGCCCTTTAAATCGCAGAGACCCGGCGCGCGCGCGCCCTAAGGAGCGGGGCCGCGCGCGCCGGGACAGGACCGACGGAGAGCGAGTCAGGTACGGGAGCCGGGGTGCGCATCGCGGGCGGGCGCCACCCGCATCGCGAATCGCATCCCGGCTGGGAGAGGTATCGCAGCGCACCCGGTCAGCAGGTCTGACCGGGGCGCTGCAATTGCGAGGATGTTGCGAGCGCTCCGGGGAGGAGCGGGGACCCGGAGCGCTTGGCGTAACAGTAGTTTTATTGGTACCAATATTGTTTTGATGATACTTTTGGATCGTTTTTTTATAAAATTTGTTATTGTATATGAAGTGACCACAAATGCACAATTTTTTAATTTGTAAATTTTTTTACATGTATGCCATCAACAGTGCAGTTTAACCCCCTAGGGGACGGAGGGTTATTCCATTTTTGCACTTTCGTTTTTTCCTCCTCACCTTTTAAAAATCATAATTCTTTCAATTTTGCACCTAAAAATCCATATGATGGCTTATTTTTTGCGCCACCAATTCTACTTTGTAATTACATTAGTAATTTTACCCAAAAATCTACGGCTACCGTTTCTACGCAGTAAATTTTTTGGTAAAAATGACACCTTTTCTTTATTCTGTAGGTCCATACAATTAAAATCATACCCTACTTATATAGGTTTGATTTTGTCGCACTTCTGGAAAAAATCATAACTACATGCAGAAAAATGTATACGTTTAAAATGATCTTCTTCTGACCCCTATAACTTTTTTATTTTTCCGCGTATGGGGCGGTATGAGGGCTCATTTTTTGCACCGTGATCTGAAGATTTTAGAAGTACCATTTTTTGTATTGATCGAACGTTTTGATCGCTTCTTATTCATTTTTTCATGATATAAAAAGTGACCAAAAATACGCTATTTTGGACTTTGGAATTATTTTGCGTGTACGCCATTGACCATGCGGTTTAATTAAGGATATATTTTCATAATTCTGACATTTCCGCATGCGGCGATATCACATGTGTTTTATTTATTTTTATTTACACAGTTTTTTTTTAATGGGAAAAGGGGGGTGATTCAAACTTTTATTAGGGAGGGGGTTAAATGATCTTTATTTACTTTTTTTTCACTTTTTTTTTTTTTTTGCAATGTTATAGCTCCCATAGGGGGCTATAACACTGCACACACTGATCTTTTACATTGATCAATGGTTTCTCATAGGAAACCATTGATCAATGATTCTGCCGCTTGACCTCTCATGCCTGAATCTCAGGCACTGAGCAGTCAATCGGCGATCAGACAGCGAGGAGGAAGGTAGGGACCCTCCTACTGTCCTACAGCTGTTCGGAATGCCGCGATTTCGCAGCGGAAATCCCGAACAGCCCCCTGAGCTAACCGGCATTCGTTTACTTTCACTTTTGTCGCAGCGTTCAACTTTGAACGCTGCGTCTAAAGGGTTAATAGCTATTAGCCACTGGTCCCGGGCTCAAAGCTATAAGCCACGGGTCCCGAGCCCGACCCGCTATGACGCGGGGCCACGGTGTGGCCCTGCATTATAGAAAGGGAGGTACGTCCTCCATCCCCAACAGGTTGGTTAACCTTATATTTTAATAGTTCGGACATTTACACACATGGCAATACCATATATGTTTATTTTTTATTACATTATTTTATTTAAATGGGAAATGGGGGGGGGGTGATTCAAACTTTTATTTATTGGATTGATTGTCGATGTCCGGCATTAACCGTGGGTCCTGGCTGCTGTTTTTCAAGCGTGGTCCTCAACAGGTCATGTTTTCAGGATTTCCTTGGTCTTTCACGGTGATATAACTGTGGTGCCTGATTCAGTGGTTATCCAGGAATAGAAAAACAGAGCTGATATCTTTTTTAAAATACGCTCCCCGTCTGTCTCCAGGTTGGGTATGGTTCTGCAGCTCAGTTCCATTGAAGTGAATGGAGCCAAGTTGTAATATCACACCCAACCTGGGGACAGACGTGGAGCTGTTTTTGAAAGGAATTAGCTGTGTTTTTTCTATTCCTGGATAACCCCTATAATTATATCACCTGTGAAAGACTATCCTGAAAACATGACCTGTTGGGGGTCTTGAGTACTGTGCTTGAAAAACACTGGTTTAGGGTAAGGTCACATATGCTGTATTTTGCTGCTGCATATTTTTCTATTAATGAACTCAATGGGTAGCAAAATCAGCTGCAGAGCCTACCCTTAAATGAGCACTGTCAGATACCAAATCATTTTTTATTTGTTGTACATCTTGGCAAAACATCAATCTTTCTAATATACTTCGCAAGAAAATTTAATTTCCTTTTTATAGAAATCATGGCTTATCAAATCATGGCTTTGTCCAAGCTGAAGCACAGGCGTAAGTGACGGTGGGCTAGCACTCCTCTGTGCTCTCTACTGTCTGATAGGACTCCTCTGTGCTCTCTCCTGTCTGATAGTACTCCTCTGTGCTTTCTACTGTCTGATAGGACTCCTCTGTGCTCTCTCCTGTCTGATAGGACTCCTCTGTGCTCTCTCCTGTCTGATAGTACTCCACTGTGCTCTCTCCTGTCTGATAGTACTCCTCTGTGTTCTCTCCTGTCTAATAGCACTCCTCTGTGCTCTCTACTGTCTGATAGGACTCCTCTGTGCTCTCTGCTGTCTGATAGTACTCCTCTGTGCTCTCTCCTGTCTGATAGGACTCCTCTGTGCTCTCTCCTGTCTGATAGTACTCCACTGTGCTCTCTCCTGTCTGATAGTACTCCTCTGTGCTCTCTCCTGTCTGATACTACTCCTCTGTGCTCTCTCCTGTCTGATAGCACTGCTCTGTGCTCTCTCCTGTCTGATAGTACTCCTCTGTGCTCTCTCCTGTCTGATAGCACTCCTCTGTGCTCTCTCCTGTCTGATAGCGCTCCCCTGTACTCTCTCCTGTCTGATAGGACTCCTCTGTACTCTCTCCTGTCTGATAGTACTCCTCTGTGCTCTCTCCTGTCTGATAACACTCCTCTGTCCTCTCTCCTGTCTGATAGCACTCCTCTGTGTTCTCCTGTCTGAAAGGACTCCTCTGTGCTCTCTCCTGTCTGATAGCACTCCTCTGTGCTCTCTCCTGTCCTGACCACTGCAGGAATTCCATTGAAGTGGATTGGCTATAAATTCATGCAGAATTCCAAGTAGAATTCAGTGCAGAAATTCTGCTGTGTAAACCCGGTCTTAGAGCAATGTTACCTCATTTTAGCTTGTCCATGGCTGAAATCCTGCAAAAGATGCTTTTATTGCTGCCATGAAGAGTCAAAGAGGCATGGCCAAGGTACTGAAGTGCCTTGGGCTGAAATGCCTCTACCCACTCTCTTTCACTGTGTCACAGTTCGGCTGGCAGGAGGTGGATCCTCTGTGCCAGAGAGGGATTGGCGTGGACCGTGCTAGTGGACCGGTTCTAAGCTGCTACTGGTTTTCACCAGAGCCCGCCGCAAAGCGGGATGGTCTTGCAGCGGCGGTAGCAACCAGGTCGTATCCACTAGCAACGGCTCAACCTCTCTGACTGCTGAAGATAGGCGCGGTACAAGGGAGTAGACAAGAGCAAGGTCGGACGTAGCAGAAGGTCGGGGCAGGCAGCAAGGATCGTAGTCAGGGGCAACGGCAGGAGGTCTGGAACACAGGCTAGGAACACACTGGGAAACGCTTTCACTGGCACGATGGCAACAAGATCCGGCAAGGAAGGGAAGGGGAAGTGAGGTTATATAGGGAAGTGCACAGGTGAATACACTAATAAACCAACTGCGCCAATCAGCGGCGCAGTGGCCCTTTAAATCGTAGAGACCCGACGCGCGCGCGCCCTAAGGAGCGGGGCCGCGCGCGCCGGGACAGGACCGACGGAGAGCGAGTCAGGTACGGGAGCCGGGGTGCGCATCGCGAGCGGGCGCCACCCGCATCGCGAATCGCATCCCGGCTGGAAGAGGTATCGCAGCGCACCCGGTCAGCAGGTCTGACCGGGGCGCTGCGATTGCGAGGATGTTGCGAGCGCTCCGGGGAGGAGCGGGGACCCGGAGCGCTCGGCGTAACAGTACCCCCCCCCTTGGGTCTCCCCCTCTTCTTGGAGCCTGAGAACCTGAGGACCAGACTTTTGTCTAGGATATTGTCCTCAGGTTCCCAGGATCTCTCTTCAGGACCACAGCCCTCCCAATCTACCCAAAAAAATCTTTTTCCTCTGACCGTCTTGGAGGCCAGTATCTCCTTTACGGAGAAGATGTCAGAAGAACCGGAAACAGGAGTGGGAGAAACAAGTTTGGGAGAGAAACGGTTGATGATGAGTGGTTTAAGGAGAGAGACATGGAAGGCATTGGGAATACGAAGAGAAGGAGGAAGAAGGAGTTTGTAAGAGACAGGATTAATCTGGCACAAGACTTTGAAAGGACCAAGATAGCGTGGTCCCAGTTTGTAACTGGGGACACGAAAGCGGACATATTTAGCGGAGAGCCATACCTTGTCTCCAGGAGCAAAAATGGGGGGGGTTCTTCTTTTCTTATCGGCAAACCTTTTCATGCGGGATGAAGCCTGTAAAAGAGAATTTTGGGTCTCTTTCCATATGGTGGAAAGATCACGAGTTACTTCATCCACAGCGGGCAAACCAGAGGGCAAGGGAGTAGGGAGGGGGGGAAGAGGGTGACGGCCGTACACCACGAAAAATGGGGACTTAGCAGAAGATTCAGAGACTCTGAAGTTGTATGAGAATTCGGCCCATGGTAGAAGATGTCACGATGTCGGCTGGCAGGAGGTGGATCCTCTGTGCCAGAGAGGGATTGGCGTGGACCGTGCTAGTGGACCGGTTCTAAGTCACTACTGGTATTCACCAGAGCCCGCCGCAAAGCGGGATGGTCTTGCTGCGGCGGTAGTGACCAGGTCGTATCCACTAGCAACGGCTCAACCTCTCTGACTGCTGAAGATAGGCGCGGTACAAGGGAGTAGACAGAAGCAAGGTCGGACGTAGCAGAAGGTCGGGGCAGGCAGCAAGGATCGTAGTCAGGGGCAACGGCAGGAGGTCTGGAACACAGGCTAGGAACACACAAGGGAACGCTTTCACTGGCACAATGGCAACAAGATCCGGCGAGGGAGTGCAGGGGAAGTGAGGTATACATAGGGAGTGCACAGGTGAACACACTGATTAGAACCACTGCGCCAATCAGCGGCGCAGTGGCCCTTTAAATCGCAGAGACCCGGCGCGCGCGCGCCCTAGGGAGCGGGGCCGCGCGCGCCGGGACAGGACCGACGGAGAGCGAGTCAGGTACGGGAGCCGGGGTGCGCATCGCGAGCGGGCGCCACCCGCATCGCGAATCGCATCCCGGCTGGAGGCGGTATCGCAGCGCACCCGGTCAGTGGATCTGACCGGGGCGCTGCGGGAGCGAGAGTGTAGCGAGCGCTCCGGGGAGGAGCGGGAACCCGGAGCGCTCGGCGTAACAGTACCCCCCCCCTTGGGTCTCCCCCTCTTCTTGGAGCCTGAGAACCTGAGGACCAGATTTTTATCTAGGATATTGTCCTCAGGTTCCCAGGATCTCTCTTCAGGACCACAGCCCTCCCAGTCAACCAAAAAGAAGGTTTTTCCTCTGACCTTTTTGGAGGCCAGTATCTCCTTTACGGGAAAGATGTCTGAAGAACCGGAGACAGGAGTGGGAGAGATAAGTTTAGGAGAGAAACGGTTGATGATGAGTGGTTTAAGAAGAGAAACGTGAAAGGCATTAGGAATACGAAGAGAAGGAGGGAGAAGAAGTTTATAAGAGACAGGATTAATCTGGCACAAAATTTTGAAAGGACCAAGATAGCGTGGTCCCAATTTGTAGCTGGGAACACGGAAGCGGACATATTTAGCGGAGAGCCATACCTTGTCTCCGGGAGAAAAAATGGGGGGAGCTCTTCTTTTCTTATCAGCAAACTTCTTCATGCGTGATGAAGCCTGTAAGAGAGAATTTTGGGTCTCTTTCCATATGGTGGAAAGATCACGAGATATTTCATCCACAGCGGGTACACCAGAGGGCAAGGGAGTAGGGAGGGGGGGAAGAGGGTGACGGCCGTACACCACGAAAAATGGGGATTTGGAAGAAGATTCAGAAACTCTGAAGTTATACGAGAATTCGGCCCATGGTAGAAGATCTGCCCAGTCATCCTGGCGGGAGGAAACAAAATGCCGTAAATAATCACCCAGGACCTGGTTAATTCTTTCTACTTGCCCATTGGATTGAGGAAGATAAGCAGAAGAAAAGTTTAATTTAATCTTGAGTTGTTTACAGAGAGCCCTCCAGAATTTAGACACGAATTGGACGCCTCTATCCGAGACGATCTGCGTGGGCAACCCGTGAAGACGAAAAATGTGTACAAAAAATTGTTTTGCCAACTGAGGCGCAGAAGGAAGACCAGGAAGAGGGATGAAATGTGCCATCTTGGAGAATCGATCAACGACCACCCAAACAACAGTGTTGCCACGGGATGAGGGTAAGTCTGTAATTAAGTCCATACCAATCAGAGACCAAGGCTGTTCGGGAACAGGCAGAGGATGAAGAAGACCAGCGGGCTTCTGGCGAGGAGTCTTATCCCGGGCACAGACAGTGCAGGCTCGCACAAAATCCACAACATCCGTCTCCAGAGTCGGCCACCAATAGAAACGAGAGATGAGTTGCACGGATTTCTTGATGCCCGCATGACCTGCGAGATGGGAGGAGTGACCCCATTTGAGGATTCCGAGGCGTTGGCGTGGAGAGACGAAGGTCTTCCCTGGAGGAGTTTGCCTGATGGAGGCTGGAGAAGTGGAGATCAGGCAGTCAGGAGGAATGATGTGTTGCGGAGAGAGCTCTACTTCCGAGGCATCCGAGGAACGAGAGAGAGCATCGGCCCTAATGTTCTTATCGGCAGGCCGAAAGTGAATTTCAAAATTAAATCGGGCAAAGAACAGAGACCACCTGGCCTGGCGAGGATTCAGCCGTTGGGCAGACTGGAGATAGGAGAGGTTCTTGTGATCGGTGTAAATAATAACTGGAAATCTTGATCCCTCCAGCAGATGCCTCCATTCCTCAAGTGCTAATTTAATGGCTAGTAGCTCTCGATCCCCGATGGAGTAGTTCCTCTCCGCCGGAGAGAAGGTCTTAGAAAAAAAACCACAAGTAACAGCATGCCCGGAAGAATTTTTTTGTAGAAGGACCGCTCCAGCTCCTACTGAGGAGGCATCAACCTCCAATAGGAAGGGTTTAGATGGGTCAGGTCTGGAGAGCACGGGAGCTGAAGAAAAGGCAGACTTGAGCTGTTTAAAGGCGTCTTCCGCTTGAGGAGGCCATGACTTAGGATTGGCATTCTTTTTGGTTAAAGCCACGATAGGAGCCACAATGGTGGAAAAATGTGGAATAAATTGTCTGTAATAATTGGCGAACCCCAAAAAACGTTGGATAGCACGGAGTCCGGAGGGGCGTGGCCAATCTAAGACGGCAGAGAGTTTGTCTGGATCCATTTGTAGTCCCTGGCCAGAGACCAAGTATCCTAGGAAAGGAAGAGATTGACATTCAAACAGACATTTCTCCATTTTGGCATAAAGTTGATTGTCACGAAGTCTCTGAAGAACCATGCGGACATGCTGGCGGTGTTCTTCTAGGTTGGCAGAAAAAATCAGGATATCGTCCAGATACACAACAACACAGGAATATAAGAGATCACGAAAAATTTCATTAACAAAGTCTTGGAAGACGGCAGGGGCGTTGCACAGGCCAAAGGGCATGACCAGATACTCAAAGTGTCCATCTCTAGTGTTAAATGCCGTTTTCCATTCATCCCCCTCTCTGATGCGGATGAGATTATAAGCACCTCTTAAGTCCAGTTTGGTAAAGATGTGGGCACCTTGGAGGCGATCAAAGAGTTCAGAGATGAGAGGTAGAGGGTAGCGGTTCCTTATCGTGATTTTATTAAGACCGCGGTAGTCAATGCAAGGACGTAGGGAGCCATCTTTTTTGGACACAAAGAAAAATCCGGCTCCGGCAGGAGAGGAGGATTTGCGGATAAAGCCCTTTTTTAAATTTTCCTGGATGTACTCAGACATAGCAAGAGTCTCTGGGGCAGAGAGAGGATAAATTCTGCCCCGGGGTGGAGTAGTGCCCGGGAGGAGGTCAATAGGACAGTCATAAGGCCTGTGAGGAGGTAGAGTCTCAGCTTGTTTTTTCCAAAAAACATCCGCAAAGTCCATATAGGCCTTAGGGAGACCGGTTACAGGGGGAACCACAGGGTCACGGCAAGGAGTACTGGTAACCGGTTTAAGGCAGTCCTTGAAACAAGAGGGACCCCAACTCTTGATCTCCCCTGTGGACCAATCCAGGGTTGGGGAATGGTGTTGAAGCCAGGGTAGTCCAAGGAGAATTTCGGAAGTGCAATTGGAGAGGACCAAAAACTCAATTTTTTCGTGGTGAGGTCCGATGCACATTAGGAGGGGTTCCGTGCGGTAACGCACGGCACAGTCCAATCTTTCATTGTTAACGCAATTGATGTAGAGAGGTCTGGCGAGACTGGTCACTGGGATGTTGAACCTGTTGATGAGAGAGGCCAAAATAAAGTTTCCTGCAGATCCGGAGTCCAAGAAGGCCTTAGTGGAGAAGGAGAAGGTAGAGGCAGATATCCGCACAGGCACAGTAAGACGTGGAGAAGCAGAGTTGACATCAAGGACTGTTTCACCTTTGTGCGGAGTCAGCGTACGTCTTTCCAGGCGGGGAGGACGGATAGGACAATCCTTCAGGAAGTGTTCGGTACCGGCACAGTACAGGCAGAGATTCTCCATGCGGCGTCGTGTCCTCTCTTGAGGTGTCAGGCGAGACCGGTCAACTTGCATAGCCTCCACGGCGGAAGGCACAGGAACGGATCGCAGAGGACCAGAGGAGAGAGGAGCCGGGGAGAAAAAACGCCTCGTGCGAACAAAGTCCATATCCTGGCGGAGCTCCTGACGCCTTTCGGAAAAACGCATGTCAATGCGAGTGGCTAGATGAATGAGTTCATGTAGGTTAGCAGGAATTTCTCGTGCGGCCAGAACATCTTTAATGTTGCTGGATAGGCCTTTTTTAAAGGTCGCGCAGAGGGCCTCATTATTCCAGGAAAGTTCTGAAGCAAGAGTACGGAATTGCACGGCGTACTCGCCAACGGAAGAATTACCCTGGACCAGGTTCAGCAGGGCAGTCTCAGCAGAAGAGGCTCGGGCAGGTTCCTCAAAGACACTTCGAATCTCCGAGAAGAAGGAGTGTACAGAGGCAGTGACGGGGTCATTGCGGTCCCAGAGCGGTGTGGCCCATGACAGAGCTTTTCCAGACAGAAGGCTGACTACGAAAGCCACCTTAGACCTTTCAGTAGGAAACTGGTCTGACATCATCTCCAAGTGCAGGGAACATTGTGAAAGAAAGCCACGGCAAAACTTAGAGTCCCTATCAAATTTATCCGGCAAGGATAGTCGTAGGCCTGAGGCGGCCACTCGCTGCGGAGGAGGTGCAGGAGCTGGCGGAGGAGATGATTGCTGAAGCTGTGGTAGTAGCTGCTGTAGCATCACGGTCAGTTGAGACAGCTGGTGGCCTTGTTGCGCTATCTGTTGTGACTGCTGGGCGACCACCGTGGTGAGGTCGGCGACAACTGGCAGAGGAACTTCAGCGGGATCCATGGCCGGATCTACTGTCACGATGCCGGCTGGCAGGAGGTGGATCCTCTGTGCCAGAGAGGGATTGGCGTGGACCGTGCTAGTGGACCGGTTCTAAGTCACTACTGGTATTCACCAGAGCCCGCCGCAAAGCGGGATGGTCTTGCTGCGGCGGTAGTGACCAGGTCGTATCCACTAGCAACGGCTCAACCTCTCTGACTGCTGAAGATAGGCGCGGTACAAGGGAGTAGACAGAAGCAAGGTCGGACGTAGCAGAAGGTCGGGGCAGGCAGCAAGGATCGTAGTCAGGGGCAACGGCAGGAGGTCTGGAACACAGGCTAGGAACACACAAGGGAACGCTTTCACTGGCACAATGGCAACAAGATCCGGCGAGGGAGTGCAGGGGAAGTGAGGTATACATAGGGAGTGCACAGGTGAACACACTGATTAGAACCACTGCGCCAATCAGCGGCGCAGTGGCCCTTTAAATCGCAGAGACCCGGCGCGCGCGCGCCCTAGGGAGCGGGGCCGCGCGCGCCGGGACAGGACCGACGGAGAGCGAGTCAGGTACGGGAGCCGGGGTGCGCATCGCGAGCGGGCGCCACCCGCATCGCGAATCGCATCCCGGCTGGAGGCGGTATCGCAGCGCACCCGGTCAGTGGATCTGACCGGGGCGCTGCGGGAGCGAGAGAGTAGCGAGCGCTCCGGGGAGGAGCGGGAACCCGGAGCGCTCGGCGTAACAGAAGATCTGCCCAGTCATCCTGGCGGGAGGGAACAAAATGCCGTAAATAGTCACCCAGGACCTGGTTAATTCTTTCTACTTGCCCATTGGATTGGGGATGATAAGAAGAAGAGAAGTTTAATTTAATCTTGAGCTGTTTACAGAGGGCCCTCCAGAATTTAGACACGAATTGGACGCCTCTATCCGAGACGATCTGCGTGGGCAAACCGTGAAGACGAAAAATGTGTACAAAAAATTGTTTTGCCAACTGAGGCGCTGAAGGAAGACCAGGAAGAGGAATAAAATGTGCCATCTTGGAAAATCGATCAACGACCACCCAAACAACAGTGTTGCCACGGGATGGGGGTAGGTCAGTAATAAAGTCCATACCAATCAGTGACCAAGGCTGTTCGGGGACAGGCAGAGGATGAAGGAGACCAGCAGGCTTCTGGCGAGGAGTCTTATCCCGGGCACAGACAGTACAGGCCCGCACAAAATCAACAACATCCGTCTCCAGAGTCGGCCACCAATAGAAACGAGAGATGAGTTGCAGGGACTTCTTGATGCCCCCATGGCCTGCGAGGTGGGAGGAGTGACCCCATCTGAGAATCCCGAGACGTTGGCGTGGAGAAACGAAGGTCTTGCCTGGAGGAGTTTGCCTGATGGAGGCTGGGGAAGTGGAGATCAGACAGTCAGGAGGAATGATGTGTTGCGGAGAGACCTCTGCTTCCGAGGCATCCGAGGAACGAGAGAGGGCATCGGCCCTAATGTTCTTGTCGGCAGGGCGAAAATGAATTTCAAAGTTAAAACGGGCAAAGAACAACGACCACCTGGCCTGGCGAGGGTTCAGCCGTTGGGCAGACTGGAGATAGGAGAGATTCTTGTGATCGGTGTAAATGATAACTGGAAATTTTGATCCCTCCAGCAGATGTCTCCATTCCTCAAGTGCCAATTTAATGGCCAGTAGTTCTCGATCCCCGATGGAGTAGTTTCTCTCCGCCGGAGAGAAGGTCCTAGAAAAAAAACCACAAGTAACAGCATGCCCGGAAGAATTTTTTTGTAGAAGGACCGCTCCAGCTCCCACTGAGGAGGCATCTACCTCCAATAGGAAGGGTTTAGATGGGTCAGGTCTGGAGAGCACGGGAGCAGAAGAAAAGGCAGACTTGAGCCGTTTAAATGCGTCTTCCGCTTGGGGAGACCAGGACTTGGGATTGGCATTTTTCTTGGTTAAAGCCACGATAGGAGCTACAATGGTGGAAAAGTGTGGAATAAATTGTCTGTAATAATTGGCGAACCCCAAAAAACGTTGGATAGCACGGAGTCCGGAGGGGCGTGGCCAATCCAAGACGGCAGAGAGTTTATCCGGGTCCATTTGTAATCCCTGGCCAGAGACCAAGTATCCTAGGAAAGGAAGAGATTGACATTCAAACAGACATTTCTCCATTTTGGCATAAAGTTGATTGTCTCGAAGTCTCTGAAGAGCCATGCGGACATGCTGGCGGTGTTCTTCTAAGTTGGCAGAAAAAATCAGAATATCGTCCAGATACACAACAACACAGGAATATAAGAGATCACGAAAAATTTCATTAACAAAGTCTTGGAAGACGACAGGGGCGTTGCACAGGCCAAAGGGCATGACCAGATACTCAAAGTGTCCATCTCTGGTGTTAAATGCAGTCTTCCTGATGCGGATGAGATTATAAGCACCTCTTAAGTCCAGTTTGGTAAAGATGTGGGCACCTTGAAGGCGATCAAAGAGTTCTGAGATAAGAGGTAGAGGGTAGCGGTTCTTTACCGTGATTTTATTAAGTCCGCGGTAATCAATGCAAGGACGCAGGGAGCCATCTTTTTTGGACACAAAAAAAAATCCAGCTCCGGCAGGAGAGGAGGATTTGCGGATAAACCCCTTTTTTAAATTTTCCTGGATGTATTCAGACATAGCAAGAGTCTCTGGAGCGGACAGAGGATAAATTCTGCCCCGGGGTGGAGTAGTGCCCGGGAGGAGGTCAATAGGACAGTCATAAGGCCTGTGAGGAGGTAAAGTCTCAGCTTGCTTTTTGCAAAATACGTCAGCATAGTCCATATAAGCCTTAGGGAGACCGGTTACAGGGGGAACCACAGGGTCACGGCAGGGAGTACTGGGAACCGGTTTAAGACAGTCCTTGAAACAAGAAGTACCCCAGCTCTTGATTTCTCCTGTGGACCAATCAAGGGTTGGGGAATGGCGTTGAAGCCACGGTAATCCAAGGAGAATTTCGGAAGTGCAATTGGAGAGGACCAAAAACTCAATTTTTTCGTGATGAGGTCCGATGCACATTAGGAGGGGTTCCGTGCGGTAACGCACGGTACAGTCCAATCTTTGATTGTTAACACAATTGATGTAGAGGGGTCTGGCGAGACTGGTCACCGGGATGTTGAACCTGTTGATGAGAGAGGCCAAAATAAAATTTCCTGCAGATCCGGAGTCCAAGAAGGCCATAGTAGAGAAGGAGAAGATGGAGGAAGATATCCGCACAGGCACAGTAAGGCGTGGAGAAGCAGAGTAGACATCAAGAACTGTCTCCCCTTTGTGCGGAGTCAGCGTACGTCTTTCCAGGCGGGGAGGACGGATAGGACAATCCTTCAGGAAGTGTTCGGTACCGGCACAGTACAGGCACAGATTCTCCATGCGGCGTCGTGTCCTCTCTTGAGGTGTCAAGCGAGACCGGTCAACTTGCATAGCCTCCACGGCGGGAGGCACAGGAACGGATTGCAGAGGACCAGAGGAGAGAGGAGCCGGGGAGAAAAAACGCCTCGTACGAACAAAGTCCATATCCTGGCGGAGCTCCTGACGCCTTTCGGAAAAACGCATGTCAATGCGAGTGGCTAGATGAATAAGTTCATGCAGGTTAGCAGGAATTTCTCGTGCGGCCAGAACATCTTTAATGTTGCTGGATAGGCCTTTTTTAAAGGTCGCGCAGAGGGCCTCATTATTCCAAGATAATTCGGAAGCAAGAGTACGGAATTGGATGGCGTACTCGCCAACGGAAGAATTACCCTGGACCAGGTTCAGCAGGGCAGTCTCAGCAGAAGAGGCTCGGGCAGGTTCCTCAAAGACACTTCAAATCTCCGTGAAGAAGGAGTGTACAGAGGCAGTGATGGGGTCATTGCGGTCCCAGAGCGGTGTGGCCCATGACAGAGCTTTTCCGGACAGAAGGCTGACTACGAAAGCCACCTTAGACCTTTCAGTAGGAAACTGGTCCGACATCATCTCCAAGTACAGGGAACATTGTGAAAGAAAGCCACGGCAAAACTTAGAGTCCCCATCAAATTTATCCGGCAAGGATAGTCGTAGGCCGGAAGCGGCCACTCGCTGCGGAGGAGGTGCAGGAGCTGGCGGAGGAGATGATTGCTGGAGCTGTGGTAGTAGCTGCTGTAGCATCACGGTCAGTTGAGACAGCTGGTGGCCTTGTTGCACTATCTGTTGCGACTGCTGGGCGACCACCGTGGTGAGGTCGGCGACAACTGGCAGTGGAACTTCAGCGGGATCCATGGCCGGATCTACTGTCACGGTTCGGCTGGCAGGAGGTGGATCCTCTGTGCCAGAGAGGGATTGGCGTGGACCGTGCTAGTGGACCGGTTCTAAGCTGCTACTGGTTTTCACCAGAGCCCGACGCAAAGCGGGATGGTCTTGCAGCGGCGGTAGCAACCAGGTCGTATCCACTAGCAATGGCTCAACCTCTCTGACTGCTGAAGATAGGCGCGGTACAAGGGAGTAGACAAGAGCAAGGTCGGACGTAGCAGAAGGTCGGGGCAGGCAGCAAGGATCGTAGTCAGGGGCAACGGCAGGAGGTCTGGAACACAGGCTAGGAACACACAAGGAAACGCTTTCACTGGCACAATGGCAACAAGATCCGGCGAGGGAGTGCAGGGGAAGTGAGGTATAAATAGGGAGTGCACAGGTGAACACACTAATTAAGCCAACTGGGCCAATCAGCGGCGCAGTGGCCCTTTAAATCGTAGAGACCCGGCGCGCGCGCGCCCTAAGGAGCGGGGCCGCGCGCGCCGGGACAGGACCGACGGAGAGCGAGTCAGGTACGGGAGCCGGGGTGCGCATCGCGAGCGGGCGCCACCCGCATCGCGAATCGCATCCCGGCTGGAAGAGGTATCGCAGCGCACCCGGTCAGCAGGTCTGACCGGGGCGCTGCGATTGCGAGGATGTTGCGAGCGCTCCGGGGAGGAGCGGGGACCCGGAGCGCTCGGCGTAACACACTGCCCTCTCCCACTTTGATTGACAGCATTCAGACTGCAGTGCATGTGCTGTGAGTTTGCCAGGTCCTGCAGTGGATTCACTGACTCCCCGTATGTCAATGAGGGAGATTTATCAAAACCAATTAAACCCCTTTTTTTTTTTTTTTTTTCAGAGGCCTTAAAAAAAAAAAGAAGCGATCTGATTGGTTGCTATGGTCAACCTTTCCTCTGCATAGGTTCTAATAAATATTTTCCAGTGAGAGGGCTTGCAGAGCCCTGCCTGTAAAAGAGTGTGTGTGTGTGGGAATGTTAAAGGGGCACTCTGCCCCTAGACATCTTATCCCCTATCCAAAGGATAGGGAATATGATGTCTGATCGCGGGGGTCCTGCCGCTGGGAATCTCCACGATCTCTCCTGCAGCACCCCCTGTCATCTGGCGCATGGAGCAAGCTTCGTGCACCAGATGACAGGGTGTGCTGTAGGAGAGATTGTGGGGGTTCCCAGCGGCGGGCCCCCCGCAGATAGACATCTTATTCCTTCCTTTGGATAGGGGATAAGATGTCTAGGGGCGGAGTACCCCTTGTGACTCTTCACAGTAGCACCCAGGGTGCGATCACACCACATTTCTGCCCCTGTTAATCATATCTGTTGGCTTCCCGCCGAAAATGGGATTCTAACATATACTGTAAACAGAAGCAGCGGACCCCATTCACTCCTATAGCTGTAAAGAGTCACTTAGTGACTCTGATAGGGAGGTATCCACTATTTTAACCCCTTAACGACGCAGGACGTAAATGTACGTCCTGGTGGGTGGTACTTAACGCACCAGGATGTACATTTATATCCTGTACATCACTGCGAGCATTGGAGCGATGCTCGGGTCATGCGTGGCAGGTCCCGGCTGCGATCAGGCAGATGTCCGCCATTAACCCCTCAGATGCTGTAATCAATACAGATCACGGCATCTGCAGCATTGCGGTCACTAAAATGGATGATCGGATCGCCCGCAGCACTGCCGCGGCGATCAGATCATCCAGAAAGGCAGATGGAGGTCCCCTCACCATTGCCTTCCACGGGTCTTCTGCTCTGGTCTGCGATCGATGCCCTATACATAGCACTGAACAGTATTATCAATCGAATGATTGCTATAAATAGTCCCCTATGGGGACTATTGAAGGGGTACTCCGCCCCTAGACATCTTATCCCCTATCCAAAGGATAGGGGATAAGATGTCAGATCGCCGCGGTCCCGCTGCTAGGGAGCCCAGGGATCCCTGCTGCGGCACCGCGCTCTCATTACAGCACAGAGCGAGTTCGCTCTGTGTGTAATGACGGGCGATACGGGGGACGGAGCAGCGTGACGTCATGGCTCCGCCCCTCGTGACATCACGGTCTGTCCCCTTAATGCAAGTCTATGGGAGGGGGCGTGACGAACACCACGCCCCCTCCCATAGACTTGTCTTGAAAGGGGCGGGCCGTGACATCACGAGGGGCGGAGCCGTGACGTAACGATGCTCCAGCCCCTGTATTGCCCGTCATTACATGCAGAGTGAACTTGCTCTGTGCTGTAATGAGAGCGCGGTGCTGCAGCGGGGATCCCAGGGCTCCCCCAGCAGCGGGACCGCGGCGATCTGACATCTTATCCCCCTATCCTTTGGATAGGGGATAAGATGTCTAGGGGCGGAGTACCCCTTTAAAGTGTAAAAATAAAAAAAGTTAAACAAAATTGAAAAACCCCCTCCCCCAATAAAAACGTAAATAGCCCCATTTTCCCTATTTCACTCCCAAAAAGTTTAAAAAAGTATTTAATATTCATATTTGGCATCGCCGTGTGCGTAAATATCCGAACTATTCAAATATAATGTTAATGACACTGTACGGTGAACGGCGTGAACGTAAAAAAAAAAAAATACAAAATTGCTTTTTTTTTTATATAACATTTTATTCCAATAAAAATTGATAAAAAATTTCCGAAAGGAGTCACTTGGTCGGTGTTTGGCCACCATAGAGGTGCATGTGGCCTGCTGCTCCTGTATATGTCGGCATCCCGTTTTCGGTGGGATGCCAATGGATACACCTCCAGCTGTGTATAGCAGCCTCCCGGCATGTTGTATTTTTACCACCCAACCCAACTGTTCTGGTTGGGATAAGCCAATGCCAGACCCGTCTGGCTGCCCCTTAGGCTGAGGGTATATCTGTTGTCTGTATGAACAAGTGATGCAAACAGGACAACGATGGCACCTGGCACAGCCAAGGCTCTGGGGCTCATGTTGTGCAAAGATTCAAATTGCCACAAAATACACAGCAGTGGAGGGAATAGAGGTCCTGAATGCCATCAATTTTGCAGCCAATTGTAATTTATCACTATTTCCCAACCTGTATCTTCAGTTGACAGGGCATGCTGGGAGTTGTAGTTTTGCAACCACTGGAGAGCCTCAGGTTCAAACACACACATATATATATATATATATATATATATATATATATATATATATATATATATATATATCACCATATTAGGTCATGCCTGACAAAATAACAAACTTTCTATGCATAGAACCACAAGTCCCAGCAGCTGCCCTTTAGCTCAGAGCTGCACAGGCAGCTTCCCCTTTCACCATGGAGTTGCACAACCACATTAACTGCTTCTGATGCCCTAAGGAGCTGAACTTCCACCCTACACCCTATTGCTATGGATCCCGCCCGTGTATGACGCCCAGTCCCCGCCATCCTCCTGCTATTACCGAGCACTAAGCCATTTGTAATGATGCAGTCGAGCACATTACCGTCACCCCTGCTGTGACCTCCTCCCCCCCTTAGCACCGGCCTAGTGGTCCAACCCATTATTGGTCGCCTCATGCTGCCCCCTGCTCCCCCCCCCTTGAGACCGCCTGTGGATGCGCCCGGAAGTACCGCCATTTTGGATCCTCTGCGCGTAGAGAGAAGGCGAGAGGTGCGTGTGACCCGGAGACTGCGTGTGGTAAGTGACTGTGGGTAACATAAGGGCTCCTCACCCGTCATAGGGCGGGCTGGATATATAGGACTGTCGCCTACCGGGATGTTTACGTCCGCCTGTAGGTCGGGTAACGGGATCCTAGCGGCCGCCCCACCCCTGCCTTCCCCGGGCTCGGTGTCGTAGCAGCATAGCTGGGCCCTCAGGCGTTATGTTCTGGGCGTAGTGCGATCCCGGGCACATAACGGGCTGTGCTCAGCTCTACCCGCTATGTGGCGCCTAGTTTCCCGCTGCAGCCTCGGGGCAGGCTTGGAGAACTGGGGCGGATGATTCCTGTTCCCAGAAGAGATGTGTGCTGGACTGGGGGGGGGGGAGAAGCATGATGTGTGCTGGACTGGGGAGCAGCATGTGGTGTCCTGCAGAGGATATATCTAGGGGGAGATGTGTGCTGGACTGGGGGAGCAGCATGTGGTTTCCTGCAGAGGATATATCTAGGGGGAGAGGTGTGCTGGACTGGGGGGAGCAGCATGTGGTGTCCTGCAGAGGATATATCTAGGGGGAGATGTGTGCTGGACTGGGGGGAGCAGCATGTGGTGTCCTGCAGAGGATATATCTAGGGGGAGATGTGTGCTGGACTGGGGGAGCAGCATGTGGTGTCCTGCAGAGGATATATCTAGGGGGAGATGTGTGCTGGACTGGGGGAGCAGCATGTGGTGTCATGGAGAGTATATATCTAAAGGGGAGATGTGTGCTGGACTGGGGGGAGCAGCATGTGGTGTCCTGCAGAGGATATATCTAGAGGGGAGATGTGTGCTGGACTGGTGGGAGCAGCATGTGGTGTCCTGGAGAGGATATATCTAGGGGGGAGATGTGTGCTGGACTGGGGGGAGCAGCATGTGGTGTCCTGGAGAGGATATATCTAGGGGTGATGTGTGCTGGACTGGGGGAGCTACCTGTTTTGTCCCTATGGAGGATGGCTGCTATATCTAGGGGTGATATGTGCTAGACTGGTGGAGCAATCTGTGGTGTCCATATGGAGGATGGCTGCTATATCTAGGGGTGATGTGTGCTGGACTGGGGGAGCTGCCTGTTGTGTCCCTATGGAGGATGGTTCCTGTATCTAGGGGAGATGTCTGCTGGACTGGTGGAGCAGCCTGTGGTGTACCTGTAGAGGATGTGTGCTGGACTGGGGGAGCAGTCTGTGGTGTCCCTATGGGGATGACTCCTGTATCCTGGGGATGTGTGCTGGACTGGGGGAGCAGTCTGTGGTGTCCCTATGGGGATGGCTCCTGTAACCTGGGGATGTGTGCTGGACTGGGGGAGCAGTCTGTGGTGTCCCTATGGGGATGACTCCTGTATCCTGGGGATGTGTGCTGGACTGGGGGAGCAGTCTGTGGTGTCCCTATGGGGATGACTCCTATATCCTGGAGATGTGTGCTGGACTGGTGGAGCAGTCTGTGGTGTCCCTATGGGGATGGCTCCTGGGGATGTGTGCTGGACTGGGGGAGCAGTCTGTGGTGTCCCTATGAGGATGGCTCCTGTATACTGGAGATGTGTGCTGGACTGGTGGAGCAGTCTGTGGTGTCCCTATGGGGATGGCTCCTGTATCCTGGGGATGTGTGCTGGACTGGTGGAGCAGTCTGTGGTGTCCCTATGGGGATGACTCCTGTATCCTGGGGATGTGTGCTGGACTGGGGGAGCAGTCTGTGGTGTCCCTATGGGGATGGCTCCTGTAACCTGGGGATGTGTGCTGGACTGGGGGAGCAGTCTGTGGTGTCCCTATGGGGATGACTCCTGTATCCTGGGGATGTGTGCTGGACTGGGGGAGCAGTCTGTGGTGTCCCTATGGGGATGACTCCTATATCCTGGAGATGTGTGCTGGACTGGTGGAGCAGTCTGTGGTGTCCCTATGGGGATGGCTCCTGGGGATGTGTGCTGGACTGGGGGAGCAGTCTGTGGTGTCCCTATGAGGATGGCTCCTGTATCCTGGGGATGTGTGCTGGACTGGGGGAGCAGCCTGTGATGTCCCTATGGGGATGGCTCCTGTATACTGGAGATGTGTGCTGGACTGGGGGAGCAGTCTGTGGTGTCCCTATGGGGATGACTCCTGTATCCTGGAGATGTGTGCTGGACTGGTGGAGCAGTCTGTGGTGTCCCTATGGGGATGGCTCCTGTATCCTGGAGATGTGTGCTGGACTGGGGGAGCAGTCTGTGGTGTCCCTATGGGGATGGCTCCTGTATCCTGGAGATGTGTGCTGGACTGGGGGAGCAGTCTGTGGTGTCCCTATGGGGATGGCTCCTGTATACTGGAGATGTGTGCTGGACTGGTGGAGCAGTCTGTGGTGTCCCTATGGGGATGGCTCCTGGGGATGTGTGCTGGACTGGGGGAGCAGTCTGTGGTGTCCCTATGAGGATGGCTCCTGTATCCTGGGGATGTGTGCTGGACTGGGGGAGCAGCCTGTGATGTCCCTATGGGGATGGCTCCTGTATACTGGAGATGTGTGCTGGACTGGGGGAGCAGTCTGTGGTGTCCCTATGGGGATGACTCCTGTATCCTGGAGATGTGTGCTGGACTGGTGGAGCAGTCTGTGGTGTCCCTATGGGGATGGCTCCTGTATCCTGGAGATGTGTGCTGGACTGGGGGAGCAGTCTGTGGTGTCCCTATGGGGATGACTCCTGTATCCTGGGGATGTGTGCTGGACTGGTGGAGCAGTCTGTGGTGTCCCTATGGGGATGGCTCCTGTATACTGGAGATGTGTGCTGGACTGGTGGAGCAGTCTGTGGTGTCCCTATGGGGATGACTCCTATATCCTGGGGATGTGTGCTGGACTGGTGGAGCAGTCTGTGGTGTCCCTATGGGGATGACTCCTGTATCCTGGGGATGTGTGCTGGACTGGTGGAG
This sequence comes from Hyla sarda, assembly GCF_029499605.1. Classification (NCBI taxonomy): domain Eukaryota; kingdom Metazoa; phylum Chordata; class Amphibia; order Anura; family Hylidae; genus Hyla; species Hyla sarda. The sequence goes on along the minus strand of NC_079194.1, from coordinate 220,423,964 downwards.
CAGTCTGTGGTGTCCCTATGGGGATGACTCCTGTATCCTGGAGATGTGTGCTGGACTGGTGGAGCAGTCTGTGGTGTCCCTATGGGGATGACTCCTGTATCCTGGAGATGTGTGCTGGACTGGTGGATCAGTCTGTGGTGTCCCTATGGGGATGACTCCTGTATACTGGAGATGTGTGCTGGACTGGTGGAGCAGTCTGTGGTGTCCCTATGGGGATGGCTCCTGTATACTGGAGATGTGTGCTGGACTGGTGGAGCAGTCTGTGGTGTCCCTATGGGGATGGCTCCTGTATACTGGAGATGTGTGCTGGACTGGTGGAGCAGTCTGTGGTGTCCCTATGGGGATGGCTCCTGGGGATGTGTGCTGGACTGGTGGAGCAGTCTGTGGTGTCCCTATGGGGATGACTCCTGTATCCTGGAGATGTGTGCTGGACTGGGGGAGCAGTCTGTGGTGTCCCTATGGGGATGACTCCTGTATCCTGGAGATGTGTGCTGGACTGGTGGATCAGTCTGTGGTGTCCCTATGGGGATGACTCCTGTATACTGGAGATGTGTGCTGGACTGGGGGAGCAGTCTGTGGTGTCCCTATGGGGATGACTCCTGTATACTGGAGATGTGTGCTGGACTGGTGGAGCAGTCTGTGGTGTCCCTATGGGGATGGCTCCTGTATACTGGAGATGTGTGCTGGACTGGTGGAGCAGTCTGTGGTGTCCCTATGGGGATGACTCCTGTATACTGGAGATGTGTGCTGGACTGGGGGAGCAGTCTGTGGTGTCCCTATGGGGATGGCTCCTGTATACTGGAGATGTGTGCTGGACTGGGGGAGCAGTCTGTGGTGTCCCTATGGGGATGACTCCTATATCCTGGGGATGTGTGCTGGACTGGTGGAGCAGTCTGTGGTGTCCCTATGGGGATGGCTCCTGTATACTGGAGATGTGTGCTGGACTGGGGGAGCAGTCTGTGGTGTCCCTATGGGGATGGCTCCTGTATACTGGAGATGTGTGCTGGACTGGTGGAGCAGTCTGTGGTGTCCCTATGGGGATGGCTCCTGGGGATGTGTGCTGGACTGGGGAAGCAGTCTGTGGTGTCCCTATGGGGATGGCTCCTGTATACTGGAGATGTGTGCTGGACTGGTGGATCAGTCTGTGGTGTCCCTATGGGGATGACTCCTATATCCTGGGGATGTGTGCTGGACTGGTGGAGCAGTCTGTGGTGTCCCTATGGGGATGGCTCCTGTATCCTGGAGATGTGTGCTGGACTGGTGGAGCAGTCTGTGGTGTCCCTATGGGGATGGCTCCTGTATCCTGGAGATGTGTGCTGGACTGGGGGAGCAGTCTGTGGTGTCCCTATGGGGATGACTCCTGTATCCTGGGGATGTGTGCTGGACTGGGGGAGCAGTCTGTGGTGTCCCTATGGGGATGACTCCTGTATACTGGAGATGTGTGCTGGACTGGGGGAGCAGTCTGTGGTGTCCCTATGGGGATGACTCCTGTATACTGGAGATGTGTGCTGGACTGGGGGAGCAGTCTGTAGTGTTCCTATGGGGATGTATCCTGTATTGAGGGGGGGGGGGGGATGATGGCTCCTGTATATTTAGTCAAGGTGCTGATCTGTTTCAATTTATTGCTAAAGCATTGTGCAGTGTATAGAAAGACTTTATAGCAGATGATGGAGTGCCGGGATTTCTTTACCTACATTGGATACCCGGTCCCTGGCACCCGCATACTACTTCAGTGCCGATCTAACTATTTTGTGCAGTGTATGGACTCTACTGTGGTCATCACATACAGACACTATCCTATAGCCATTTGGGGAGATTTATCAAAATTTGTGCTGAGGAAAAGTTGCCCACAGCAACCAATCAGATTCTTTCACTTTTAATAATACCTCTGGAAAATGGAAAAAAAAATCTGGTTGCTATGGGCAACTTGTCAACTTTTCCTCTACGCATTTTTTGATAAATCTCCCCCATTGTCTGTTTCTTAGTGCAAATGTCATATCTGAAAATGCTAATCTTGCCAATAAATGGTCTGATCAATGCCGATTATTATAGACTTCAGTATTTGGGTCCTCTGTACGTTTCAGGTAATAAGCTTGTTGTGTTTGTGGTGACCAGGAGACAATCCTTATACAACTATCCTGGGAGGACACAAAGATTGTTCAGGTTACATTTCATCTGTCTTATACCTCTTATTCCACCTTTATTCTAATATAAACGTCATTATGTTTGTCTGGCAGCAGTTTATCTTTTCATGGCCAGAAATACTCTGGCAGCCAACCTGAATGGACACGTTTATGAAGGAGTCATCCCTTATCAGTGACATGTAAACCTACCCTAAAGCCTTCTTTTAACTTGTATTTTGTGTTTTTCACCTTATAAAAAATTCTATGAATTTTAAGCTTTTTATAGTGGTTTCTGTTTTTGTAGATTTGTTGCATTCATTTGTCTTACAGAGAAGTTTATGGGAGAGATGCCAAAAATCCATGCCAATAGCATGTTGTGTTTTTGGGCAAAAAGTACAAAGAAAAGAGACAACGTAAACACAGAATAATAAATAAAAAAAAGAATATATACACATAGATGCCTAAACTGTGTTACTACCCCAAAATCTTAGCCAGTTTTGCTTCAGGTGTCTTTGGCGCACCATAAAATTCTAGGGAATTGTCTATACAATATAGATTTTTCTGATGCCGATTTAAAAAAAAAAAAAAAAGTGACTTATTATTGGGTTTCGGTGTAGAAATCTAGTTTTTAGCCAGGATGCAGATTGGCCCTATTCATCCAAAACTGCTGGGATCGGTTACATGAAATGGCAGAATTTACATCTGCGGATATGGCTCCAGGAACCTGATGATAGGATTCCAGTTTCTGAAGATGATTTTGAGTTTTTTTGGTCTGTTTAAACATAGGTCACCTTTACACGCTCCTATATACAGCATTTCCTTTTTTTATTTTGCTTGTAAAAACTATGAATTTCAAGAGTTTTTCATCTTATTTTTATTTATAGCGTTTGCATTTTTTCAAGTCCTACAGGGAAGTCTATGGGGAAAACTCCTTACCCAAAGCATAATGGTATGAAAATTAAGATACTGGTACAGGAAAATCCATTCCCTATAAAAAAAAAAAATCTGACACACAAAAAAAATTCAATAAAAGACACAAAAATGGTACTTATAAATAGGGATCGATCGATTATCGGTATGGCCGATATTATTGGCCGATAATAATGATTTTGGGCATTATCGGTATCGGCAATTACCATGCTGATAAGCCGATAATGCACCGCACCGCGACCGCCCCACCCCCCTGACCCACCGCGACCACCGCACCGCGTCGCACCCCCCACCGTAGTGCTGGGCGGTATACCGGTATGGATTTTTGCCCGTACCGCTATACCTGTCGGGCCCCTCCGAGTCAATAAAAAAAAATTAAACGTACCTGTAATGGGGGTGGTCCGGGCCATCCATCCTTCCTGTAGTGTCCAGTGGCATTCCGGGTGGAGGGTGAACCGGTCCGGGCTGTCCTTCTCTGGGGGTCATCTTCTCCACTCCGGGCAGGCTCCGGCCTAGTGTGCTGCATAGACGCCGCTACGCCGTGACGTCAGGTGTGTCGCTGCGCACGGAGTGGAGAAGGACAGCCCGGACCAGTTCACCCTCCACCCGGAATGCCGCCGGACACTACAGGAAGGAAGGACGGCCCGGACCACCCTGACATGCAGGGGGAGAGAAGCGGGTGGTGGCGGCGGCCTATGTCACCGCAAAAGCCACTGCAGTGCATTGATTTAAAGCGCCCGCTTTAAATCAATGATCTGCAGCGGTGTCGCGGGGGGATATATAGCAGATAACTTATACCGGAATATCGGCCCTAAAAAAACGATAACGGTCGATCCCTACTTATAAACATTAGATTGTCATCCTTTCATGATCAGCAAGGGTCTTCTGGGACCCCCACCAGTCTAGACAAAAAGGGGTAGAAGCACCTTTGGAAGTTTCTCTGCTACACAACTGTTCACAATCATAATGAAGCAGTAGAACCACAAGGGGGGGGGGGGGGAGATTCATCAAAACCTGTCCAGAGGAAAAGTTGCTGAGTTGCCCATAGCAACCAATCAGATCGCTTCTTTAATTTTTTTAAAAGGCCTCTGCAAAATGAAAGAAGTGATCTGATTGGTTGCTATGGGCAGCTCAGCAACTTTTCCTCTGGACAGGTTTTTATAAATCTCCCCCAGGGAGTCCACTTATTGGTGCAGAAAGCTGAAGCGTGGCTCTTCTATTGGTGTCTGAGACAGGACCTAAAGGTACCAATACACTTGAGATAGCTATTGTTCCAGACTATCCACCTTATACACGAAGTTTGGTTGAGCATGCATGTGTTTTCATTAAGAAAAGAGGAATTAGCTGGTGCCACCCACCTCTAGCAGCAGCTTATCGGCTGTGGTAAGAAAGGATCAGCTCTGTTTTAAATGGGAAACAATCAAAGAAGAAATATTGCACTCACGAAAGGATAAATTGATAAAAAAAAGAAATCTTAAAATGTATTTATATTACACAAAGCACCAAACAAACAAGAATGAAGACAATTAACCTCTTGGGGACGCAGGGTGTATGCATACGCTCAGCATCCCTGATCCTTAAGGAGTCAAGGCGTACCTGTATGCCTTGGTCCAGTTTAACTGGTTTAAACTGCTCTCACCAGCAGAGAACGGGTTAAACCCAGTGGGTCCTGGTTGCTACAGGCAGCCAGGACCCACCGCTAATGCTGGGCATGGCCAACCGGGCCAATACCTGGCATTAACCCTTTAGATGCCTTGATCAAAGTTGATTGCGGCGTTTAAAGCGAAAGTAAAAGAATCCCGGCAGCTCAGCGGAGCTGATCGGGACAAAATCGCGATGCCCTGATCAGCTTACCGGACGACGGGAGGGTCCTCACCTGCCTCTGTTGTCCAATCGAGGATCTATTGTTCCATGCCTGCGCAGCAGGCAGGAGTAGCAGAGTGCCGGTTACACTGATCAGTGCTTTGCAATGGCAGAGCACTGATCAGTGTATGCAATCAGAAGACTGCATGTTGTCGCCACCTATGGGGATAAAAAAAGTGTAAACATTTTTTTAAAATAAAATTTCTTTAACCCCCTTCCCTATTAAAAGTTAAAATCACCCCCCTTTTCCCATTTTTTAAAATATAATAATGTAATATAGAATAAAAATAATCGTATGTGGTACTGCCATGTGCCTAAATGTCCGAACTATTAAAATATTAGGTTAGCTAAACCACACGGTCGATGGCGTACACGTAAAAAAATATCAAAGTCCAAAATTGTGCATTTTGGGTCACTTCATATACCATAAAAATATTAATAAAAAGCGATCAAAAACTCCCATCAAAACAAAATTGTACCAATTTGATGGCGCAAAAAATGAGCCCTCATACTGCCTCGTACACAGAAAAATAAAAAAGTTATAGGGGTCAGAGGATGACAATTTTAAACATACTAATTTTGTGCATGTAGTTTATAATTATTTTTAAGTATTAAAATAAAACCTATATAAATTGGGTATTCTTGTAACCGTATGGACCTACAGAATAAAGATAATGTGTAATTTTTACCGAAAAGTGCACCGTGTAGAAACGGGAGCCCCCAAAGTTACAAAATGGCATTTCTTTTTTTTATTTCACCCCACAAATATTTTTTTGTTTCGCCATAGGTTAAATTATAAAATAAGTGATGTCATTACAAAGTACAATTGGTGGCAAAAAACAAGCCCTTATATGGATCCTGTAGGTGCAAAATTGAAAGAGTTATGATTTTTAGAAGGAGGAAAAAACAAAAATGCAAAAACTAAAATTTGCTTCGCCCCTAAGGGGTTAAAAATACACAAATTCAGCGTTCATGTTGGGAACCATTGTTCCTTTTCTTTTAACAAACCAAATTCTGAGCTTGAGCAGCCTACTCTATAGACATGGCCATTATCTGCTGAATATATTATGCCCCTGCATATTTTTGTATATCTTTTGGGTCGAAATGAAACTTTATGAAAATTCTTTGAAAATAAAAATATTCAAATTCATAGGCAGAAGTAATATTAAATGACCAACCCAAGGCACAAAATCCCCCAATAGGGTATAGCTAGTGTAGCAATGGTACATGAGATAGCATCCAATTGTATGCAAAACATTATAGAGAGAGTGCAAGATAACTAACTACCTGTGCAAAGAGCACCATAACGGGCCAACACCACCTAAATATATAACAATAAAGTGCTAAATTATATAATGTTGACAAATGTGATTAGTCCAATCCCATAGACAAGGAAGCTGAGGGTGTGTGTGTGCGCCTCTACTCATGGGACAAGGATTGATCAGCTAGTTATCCATTGCCCTGTGGATAGAAGATAGCTTTTAAATGGGTACTCCACTGGAAAACATTATTATTTTATATATATATATATATATATATATATATATATATATATATTTATTATTATTATTATTATTATTATTATTATTATTATTATTTATATATATATATATATATATATATTTTTTTTTTTTTCAACTGGTGCCAGAAAGTTATACCGATTTGTAAATTACCTCTATTAAAAAATCTTAATTCTTCCTGTACTTATTAGCTGCTGAATACTACAGTGGAAATTCTTTTCCATTTGAAACACAGAGCTGTTTGCTAACATCATGAGCACAGTGCTCTCTGCTGACATCTCTGTCCATTTTAGGAACTGTCCAGAGTAAAAGGAAATCCCCATAGCAAACATATGCTGTTCTGGACAGTTCCTAAAATGGACAGAGATGTCAGCAGAGAGCACTGTGGTCATGATGTCGGCAGACAGCTCTGTGTTTCAAAAAGAAAAGAATTTCTGCTGTAGTATTCAGCAGCTAATAAGTGCTGGAAGGATTATTTTTTTTTTAAAGGATTAAGTAATTTACAAATCTGTTTAACTTTCTGGCACCAGTTGATTTAAAAAAAAAAATGTTTTTCACCGGAGTACCCCTTTAAACCTTCCAGTACTTATCAGCTGCTGTATGTTCCAGAGGTACTTATTTTATTTTTATTTTTTTTATTTCCTTTCTGTCTGACCACAGTGCTCTCTGCTGATGCCTCTGTCCATTTTAGGAACTGTCTAGGGTAGGCGTAAAGCAAACCTATCATGCTCTGGACAGTTCCCGATACGGACAGAGGTGTCAGCAGAGAGCACTGTGGTCAGACAGAAAGGAAATTCAAAAAGAAAAGAACTTCCTGTGGAACATATGGCAGCTGATGAGTACTGGAAAGATTAAGATTTTTAAATAGAAGTCATTTACAAATCTGTTTAACTTTCTGGCACCAGTTGATTTAAAAGAAATAATAATAATGTTTTCCTGTGGAGTACCCCTTTTAATCTTGGTATAACCCATGAAAATCTGCCTACTGAATGGGCCGAATGTTCAGATCAGTTTCTGTATCTCCTTCCTTAAACCTTGCAACTTTTCTTTTTTGCATATTCCGGTCAGGGTAGTCTGACATTATGTACTGACTTCCTCATTTTGGTTATGTCATGAATGGCCTTTGTAAAACAAATATGAAACCCTGCTCATTCCCTGTTCTCAAGCTTCTCTTTCTTCTCTAGTATCTCCGCTACTTGCACAAGTATTTCTGACCACTTAGGCTGCGTTCACACGGCCGTCTAGAGCCGTCCCGTTCTTCTCCCATCAAAAATAAAAACGGACAAGAACAGATGCAAACGGATGTTATCCGTTTGTATCCGTTATTGTTCAGGTAATAAACCAAAAAAAATAAAATTTGTTCTGAGCATGCTCAGGAGTAAAAGCCGGATCAAAAGATGGATTGAAAAAAAACGGATGCAAACGGATGACATTAAAGGCTCATCCGTTTTCCATAGACTTCAGTCTTAAAGGGGTATTCCGGGCAAAAACATCTTATCCCCTATCGGAAGGATAGGGGATAAGATGTCTGATGGCGGGGGACCCGCCGCTGGGATCCCCGCGATCTCCCTGCAGCACCCGCATTCTATGCGTAGCTGCGTCTGAAGTTTCGGAAACCGCCGGGCTTCCGAGGTGGGGACGTGACGTCCCATAGACATGAATGGAGGGGGTGTAATGGCCGCAATACCCCCTCCCATAGACATGAATGGAGGGGGCGTGACGTCATGTCCCCGTCTCGGAAGCCCGGCGGTTTCCGAAACTTCAGACCCAGCTACGCATAGAATGTGGGTGCTGCAGGGAGATCGCGGGGGGGGTCCCATCGGTTGGCACCCCGCAATCAGACATCTTATCCCCAATCCTTTCGATAGGGATAAGATGATTTTGCCCGGAATACCCCTTTAAATTTACTGTATCCGCTTTTTTTTTTCTCCCGTGTTTTTTTTTTCTTCTTTTGACGGAAGAAAAAATACTGCATGTGCAGTTTTTTTTTTTTGCCGTAAAAAAACTGAACTGAGTGCAGACGGGTACAAACGGATGTAAACGGATTGTAAAAAAAATCCCATAGACATGAATGGGATTTTTTTTAAAGCAGCTTTTAATCTGTTTACAGCCTGCAAGAACGGAACCGAAACGGGGATAAAAAAAAAAAACGGGGACAGACGGCCATGTGAACGCACCCTTACTAGTGGTTTTCTTCAGTGTTTCCTCATTTTGCATGGCAGATACTAAAAGTAATGCCCCCTGCTCCCCATAGACCAGTGTTTCCCAACCAGGGTGCCTCCAGCTGTTGCAAAACTACAACTTTCAGCATGCCCGGACAGCCGTTGGCTGTCCGGGCATGCTGAAAGTTGTAGTTTTGCAACAGCTGGAGGCACCCTGGTTGGGAAACAGGGCCGTAGACAGCTGTTTACGTGCATCGCGCTCCTCCCGGGTCTTGCAGTGTTTGTCTTTGCTCATATAATGGCTGTGTCAATGCTGTGTTCCTGTCCTGGCGCTCTGCTGATAAGCTTTGGGAACACTGCAGAAAGGCAGAAGTAATAAGGAAACACATGGCTTCCCTGCAACTGTTGAAAGTGGGGCTGAATATTTGCCAGATGTAGTGATTTGTTTCCCAAGCACATGATCTAAACTTTCCGAGTCTTTTATTGAATGGGGGTGGGGAGCAGTTGTATAAGAACTTGTGTAGCCTTATAAATGCTGTTCACGTGACCTCCCTACTATGAGCCAGATCTGTAGGATTGGATAAATGGATTGTGGTTATCAGTGATCCCCAATTGTGAGACCGACACCTACACGGATATTAGAAGTGCCCCTTATAACCTGTTGCCATTTCTTATTTAACCCTTTCAGGCACCATTTTGAATATCAGGATCTCCCAAGCTCCGGGCCACTGCTTGTCATTTCAAGAGACAGAACGTTAATGTAAGTCTTATCTCTGCTATTAACATGGTATATTGATGTATTTATAACATTGCATACCTTGTTTTTTTCTTTTTCTTTTTTTTCTTGTTCTTCTTCCTCTTCTTTTTTTTTTCTTTTTCTAAAGAGCTCATTGGCGCTATCCAGCTTATTGGCTACACACATGGTTAAAAGTAAATTTTGTGATGTTCTTTCTTTTAGTAAACCCTGGTTACAACAGATGTACAATGAAGTTTAGTAGTGTAAATCCTCATCCTAAGCTATTTGTGAAAGTTGTTTGATAGACATCACCTCCATTTCCTCCCTTTTTATATGTCTGCTAGTGTAAGGCTGGGTTCACACTACGTTTTCTCCCATACGGGAGCGCATACGGCAGGGGGGAGCTAAAACCTCGCGCTCCCGTATGCCTTCGTATGCGCTCCCGTATGTCATTCATTTCAATGAGCCGGCCGGAGTGAAACGTTCGGTCCGGTCGGCTCATTTTTGCTCCGTATGCGCTTTTAAAACCGGACCTAAAACCGTGGTTGACCACAGTTTTAGGTCCGGTTGTAAAAGCGCATACGGCGCAAAAATGAGCCGACCGAACGTTTCACTCCGGCCGGCTCATTGAAATGAATGACATACGGGAGCGCATACGAAGGCATACGGGAGCGCGAGGTTTTAGCTCCCCCCTGCCGTATGCGCTCCCGTATGGGAGAAAACATAGTGTGAACCCAGCCTTAGTCGGCTTTACATGTATGGAGTGAGGAGAGGTCAGCGGCTGCTGGACATCTCCTCCCAAAGGAAGAGTAGAAGAGGGTCAAGAAGAATAAAGCATGTAGCCAACCTGAACCTAAATGTGTGACCTTAAAGGGGTGCTCTGGTGGACAACTTTATTTTAATTTTATAATCAACTGGTGCCAGAAAGTTAAACAGATTTGTAAATTACTTCTAATAAAAAAAAATCGTAATCCTTCTAGTACTTATTAGCTGCTGAATACTGCAGAGGAAATTCTTTTCTTTTTGGAACACAGAGCTCTCTGCTGACATCATGAGCACAGTGCTCTCTGCTGACATTTCTGTCCATTTTTAAGAACTGTCCAGAGAAGAAGAAAATCACCATAGCAAACATATGCTGCTCTGGACAGTTCCTAAAATGGACAGAGATGTCAGCAGAGAGCACTGTGCTCGTGATGTCAGCAGAGAGCACTATGTTCCAAAAAGAAAATCATTTTCTCTGTAGTATTCAGCAGCTAATAAGTACTGGAAGGATTAAGATTTTTTTTTTATTAGAAGTAATTTACAAATCTGTTTATCTTTCTGGCACCAGTTTATTTAAAAAAAAAAAAAAAAAAAAAAAGTTTTCCACCAGAGTACCTATTGAAAGCATCATTTACGGTCACATAAAAAATAATAATAATAATTTTGACGTGGCACACAAACATGTCTTTTCACAACAACATGTGTGTGCAATAGATATACAGCCCTGGTTCGCAAAGACAAGTCAAAAGTTTTGATTAGTCTGGGTCTAAATGTTGAGAAATGTCATTTCTAGATGGAGCCAGGAGAAGTGTGTGGCTGAGCGGTTCACTCCACAGCTCGCTGCTCTCACCTTGTTCCTGGAGTCTAGTTTTATAGTAAGTCTATGGAGTCAGACTTCTGCAACAAGACTGGGTGAGCAGCGAGCCACGGATTGAGGTGCTCAGCCCTGCACTTATCCTGCCTCTATCTAGCAATTGGTGGGGGTCTAAATAGTCAGACCCCAACCGATATAAAGTACTGATATCTTAAATTTAAGGTAATAGGCGACGCATTAAAGTATCCATATATGAGAGCTTTTAGTTCATTTAGAATAGTTTCTGATTTGTGATATGAACAAATGTTACAGCTGCTGAGTTACCCATCTTTAAAAAAATTGATGGTGAGGTACGGCACTTCAACCCCCCTCCCCCCCCCCCCATTACTTAAAAAATCGCAAGGGATAAACCATAAAAGGAGAAAAAAAACTTCTATACTAATACACATTATATTTGGAAAAATAACTAGAGATGAGCGAACTTACAGTGTTTCGATTCGTCATGAACTTCTCGGCTCGGCAGTTGCTGACTTTATCCTGCATAAATTAGTTCAGCTTTCAGGTGCTCCGGTGGGCTGGAGACTCTTTCCTAGGACTGTATCCACCTTTTCCAGCCCACCAGAGTACCTGAAAGCTGTACTAATTTATGCAGGATAAAGTCAGCAACCACAGAGCCGAGAAGTTCGTGACGAATTGAATTACTGTAAGTTCGCTCATCTCTAAAAAATAACACACAAACTACATCTTGGTGAAAAATGTGGAGACCGTGTTTTTTTTTTTTTTTTTTTTTTTTGTGGACAAAAAAATTCCAAACAAAACTTGTGGGTAATTCCAGCCTTAGGCTAAGTTTCCACTTTTTTTCTGGCAGTTTTTGAGCCAAAGTCAGAAGTGGATCCATAAGGGAGAAGTGTTCCTTTATATGTCCTATTCCTTGTGAATACACTTCTGGCTTTGGCTCTAAAACTGCAGTGGCAGTATTCCAAAAACTACCAGAAAAAAAACAAGTGGAAACTTAGCCTTAGTGCACGTTTCTCCCAGCTCTTTTTAAAGGGGTATTCCGACGCTTAGACATCTTATCCCCTATCCAAAGGATAGGGGATAAGATGCCTGATAGCGGGGGTCCCGTCGCTGGGGACCTCCGTGATCTTGCACGCGACACCCCGTTTAAAATCAGTCCTCGGAGCGTGTTCGCTCCGGGTCTGATTACCGTCAATCACAGGGCCGGAACGTTGTAACGTCAAGGCTCCGCCCCGTGTGACGTCACACTCCGGGGACTGATTTTAAACGGGGTGAGGCGTGCAAGATCACAGGGGTCCCAAGCGGCAGGACCCCTGCGATCAGGCATCTTATCCCCTATCCTTTGGATAGGGGATAAGATGTCTAAGCGCCGGAGTACCCCTTTAATAAACAATGGGCAGACCCCAACCAGTCAAAATGTTCGATGTCAAGCATATTCTAGTCCCTCCCTCGCTTTCTGGACTTTGTCCCTGTCGGACAGAATTATGTTCTGAATGGTTTGGAGACCCCTAGTTAGTTTATTTATATTTAAATAGGCCGTGATTTCTATAAAAAGAAGGTCATGTTTTTATAACGTATATAAAAGGTTAATGTTTTGCCAAGGTGTAGAACATATAAAAAGTTTTTGATTCTGGACACAATTTAACCTGTTGGTATCATGTGGCTGTATAACTTGCATTTAAAAATGAAAACATTTAAAAAAGTAAGAGGTAAGGTGTCTGTAAAATTAACATGATTGATTTGTTACTGAGATTGAAAGATGTAGAGGAAGTGATAGGTTTAACACCCATTGTGTCTTATGAGATGTGCTGCTAGGTGTCTTGTTCTCCTATTACACTGTCAGGTCACTGACTAGTTTGATCACTGTACAGAAGGTTGTCACATAACCGGCCTTAACTCGCACCCTAGTCAACTGACACGTCTTGTCGTCCTCTGTAATTACCCCAGCATTGTTATTGACCAGGATCAGTCCGAATATTGCTGAACACTACCTTTTTATTTTTTATGATGGTTTGGATAGGACTATGTAGTCCAAGCTTTTACTCTGAGATTAGTGGTGCATTAAATGCTTTCTTTGGCATGAAGGTTGGAATTCCGCCTTTTTAAATCCTTTTAATTTTTTATGTGGGCTCTAACTTTTAATGGCACTCAGTCTATAAATTGGCAGACCTGTTACTATTAAGCATCATAAAGCTGGCAATACACAACGGCTGTTGGGCCAGCGATCTCTTCTGACTGCCATGTAAACACGTTTGGATTGGCAGATGCATGTTTATCTCAATAAGGAGAGAGGAGGATATAAGAGACCTGATATATCATGCAGCTCCATGTTTGGGAACTTTTCCTATTTGAAAGTGATAGTGATTTTGCTAGGATGTTTTATTACTTTATGATCACAGAGGGGAATGTAGTCTAACCTCTGGGACCTCTTCATAATCCTGAGAAAGAATGGTTTTAAAAGGGTACTCCGCCCCTAGACATCTTATCCTCTATCCAAAGGATAGGGGATAAGATGTTATATCGCCGCGGTCCCACTGCTGGGGACCCCTGGGATCCCCGCTGCCGCACCCCGCTATCATTACAGCACAGAGCGAGTTCGCTCTGTGCGTAATGACGGGCGATACAGGGGACGGAGCAGCGTGACGTCATGGCTCCGCCCCTCGTGACATCACGGCCCGTCCCCTTAATGCAAGTCTATGGCAGGGGGAGTGACGACTGCCACGCCCCCTCCCATAGACTTGTATTGAAAGGGGCGGGCCGTGACATCACGAGGGGCGGAGCCGTGACGTTACGATGCTCCGGCCCGTCATTACGTGCAGAGCAAACTCGCTCTGTGCAGTAATGAGAGCGCAGTGCCGCAGCGGGGATCCCCAGGGTCCCCAGCAGCGGGACCGCAGCGATCTGACATCTTATCCCCTATCCTTTGGATAGGGGATAAGATGTCTAGGGGCGGAGTACCCCTTTAAGCACTACACCACTTGCCGGTGACGGAAAATTTTTACCAGCCCCAATGACTTAAATGGAGCTGCACATTTCCCTGCACAGCTGGATGCTTCTGTGGAGGAAGAGCATAGAGGCTTCCAACTCCATACACTTTCACATCCAGAGGCCATGACTCCCCTGGACAGCGAGTGAAGAGCTACTACTTTTCCAAGGGACTAAAACGGAGCACAATCTACTTGTCCCTCATGATAATTCTCTTATCCTGGTGCACAAAATACAGTGGTCCCTTAACATACGATGGTAATCCATTAGAAATGGACCATCGTTTGTTGAAACCATCGTATGTTGAGGGATCCGTGCAATGTAAAGTATAGGACAGTGGTCTACAACCTGCAGACCTCCCAGATGTTGCAAAACTACAACACCCAGCATGCCCGGACAGCCAACGGCTGTCCGGGCATGCTGGGAGTTGTAGTTTTGCAACATCTGGAGGTCCGCAGGTTGAAGACCACTGGTATTGGAGGTTATACTCACGTGTCCCCGCCACTCTGGACAGTCACCGCTGCCCTGGATGTCGCCTTCCATCGCTGTCGCCGGGTCTCCCCGTCGCTCCGGCAAGGCCTCTGCTTCCCCGGCATCCTCTCTCTCCATCGCCACCATCACATCACTATGCACGCCGCTCCTATTGGATGACGGGACAGCGTGCGCAGCGACGTGATGACAACGATGGAGAGCACCGACCATGCAGGGGATCCTGAAGAGGACACGCCGGAGCCCCGAGGACAGGTAAGTGATCGTCAGCGGACCAGACGGGGCACCGTTACCGGCTATCCGGTGGCAGCTGAAGCAGTCTGCGCTGCCAAATAGCCGTTTATGCGATGGCCCCGACATACAAAAGCATCATATGTTGATGCTTTCTTCAACATGCAATGGCCTCTGAGAAGCCATCATATGTTGAAATGATCGTATGTTGGGGCCATCGTAGGTCACTGTAATTTTAATCAAAAAAGTATGCTAACAAGGTCTTTTAGTTTATTTATTCAGTTTTTGCACTTAGTTTTTTTCCTCCTCGCACCATAATAGCCGTAACTTATTTTTCCATGTACAGACCCATATGATTTTTTTAAATTTTTTTTTGCAGAACCAATTGTACTTTGTAACGACACTTTACATTTTTCCATAACATATGCTCCGAAACCAAAAAAAGTTTTTTGTAAGGTGAAATTGAAAAATAGTTTTCTTTTTTACGACATTCACCTTGCGGTCAAACTTGATATTTTGATACTTTAGGCCGGCCCGATAACAGCAATACCAAATTTGTTACGTTTCCGTCATGTTTTACTAATTATAAATTCTAAACTTTTTCTAAATAAAAAAAAATTATTTGCTGATTTCTGACCCCTAAAACATTTATTTTTCTGTATACTGGGCTGTATGAGGGCACTTTTTATTTTATTTTTTTCGCCCTAATCTGCTGTTTGTACCGATACCATTTTGGTATTGTTTGGATTTTTTGTTTGCTTCTTACTTCATTTTTGTTTCTGGGATATGATGTTAAAAAAAAAAAAAAGAAAAATTGCGTGTTTGTTTTTTTTAACGCCATTAACTGTACGGTATACATAATGTTGTATTTTAATAGTTCGGACAATTACGCATGCTCCAATACCAAATATTAATATGGAAGGGGTTAATATGTTTTATTTAAGAACTGTCCAGAGTAGGAGAAAATCCCCATAGCAAACACATGCTGCTCTGGACAGTACCTAAAATGGACAGAGATGTCAGCAGAAAAGAAAATAATTTCCTCTGTAGTATTCAGCAGCTAATAAGTACTGGAAGGATTAAGATTTTTTTAAATAGAAATAATTTACAAATCTGTTTAACTTTCTGGCACCAATTGATTTAAAAAAATAAATAAATAAATAAAAAAAAGGTTTTCCACCGGAGTACCCCTTCATCAGCTTCATTGATCAGTGCTCACTTGGTTGAGGCTGCTCCAGGCAGGCTCAATCAAATGTGGATTCACGGCAGCCATGGGATGAGAGGTAAGCCCCCCAGCTACCTCCACAGTATTTAACCTTTTAATGCCTTTATATAAAGGTATGATCTGAATTGAAGCTGATCCATTGATCATCTGACCACTGCTGCATCTCCAGCTGTCAATTATCACTGGTGGAAGCCTTAAATAGACATATGATTTTCCCTTCAATAGTGTACATTTATTTGCCCGCTATCGACTTCTCCCTATTAGTTTGGAGATCTTTAATCTAATGTGTTTTGCCATCTTTACAGGTCAAACATTCAGATGAATGATTAATACAGTGGTTCCCAACCAGGGAGCCTCCAGGTGTTGCAAAACTACAACTCCCAGCATGCCTGGACAGCCAAAGGCTGTCCAGGCATGCTGGGAGTTGTAGTTTTGCAACACCTGGAGGCACCCTGGTTGGGAACCACTGGTCTAATACATGGACTGGTGAGGGCTTCTCTTATCGGCTCTGGCTCAGAGTGGGTTCCTTAGCAGTAGAACCGCTCTGTGAGCTCTTAGGCTGGGTTCACACTACGTTTTGTCCCATACGGGAGCGCATACGGCAGGGGGGAGCTAAAAGCTCGCGCTCCCGTATGTCACCGTATGCGCTCCCGTATGCCATTCACTTCAATGAGCCGACCGGAGTGAAACGTTCGGTCCGGTCGGCTCATTTTTGCGCCGTATGCGCTTTTACAACCGGACCTAAAACCGTGGTTGACCACAGTTTTAGGTCCGGTTGTAAAAGCGCATACGGCGCAAAAATGAGCCGACCGGACCGAACGTTTTACTCCGGTCGGCTCATTGAAATGAATGACATACGGGAGCGCATACGATGACATACGGGAGCGCAAGCTTTTAGCTCCCCCCTGCCGTATGCGCTCCCGTATGGGAGAAAACGTAGTGTGAACCCAGCCTTACATAGTTTAACCAGATCCTATAGGAAATGCATCTTTTCATGAGCTTACTACTTGCTACTCTTGTAATAAAAGCCCTCTGGTTGTTAAAGTGTTAAGCTCAGTCTATTGGGGGGAAAAATGACAGGTTTCTAATGTCAGAGCAATTACCTTCTTGAGGCTTTGTCAGCTGACGGAGATGTAGAAGAAAACTTGGCCTCAGGCATTGCAAGGTTAAATGCACAGGGAGTGCTGTTTGCGCAGTATATATAATAAAAACTGCGGCCCATGATTGAGTAAAGCACGTAGAGGATGATGGCTGCACAGTGCAGCTTTTATTGATTGTGATAAATCATGAAATTCTATTGTTATAGTATACATGAGAATGTGTTTCTCTCCCCAGGTCCCATTGGAATAGACAGGGGCTACACAATTAGGTTGTGACATTGATGTCGCCATCAAATGGCCTGTACTCGCCACGTGATAAAGCTGAATAACAAAATCTTCACACTGTTCCAGTAAATCTTATCGACTTCAAAAAAACTCCAATTATTTCAATCCTACAGACATAGCAATTATAATTCCTAATGCTCATGATCAGTCATGTCAGGGGAAAAGCTGAAGCATTTTTGGAATAGTGGCTCCCTGTACATTGATGCTGATGTACCTATGCACCGCTTTAGCAAAGGGGAATCGGGGACCCGCTGTTTGTAGCCATAAATGGTCCAGATGGAAATACCTATTTTAAGGTAGGGTCTAGGGATCGACCGATATGGTTTTTTTTTTTTTTTTTTTTTTTTTTTTTTTTTTTTTTAGAGCCGATACCGATAACCTGTGAACATTCAGGCCGATAACTTATATTGATATTCCGGGCATTTTAATTCCCCTTCCACGTGTGTGTGCGGGTATACCCTGATAGCGGGCGCTTTAAATCAATGAACTGCAGTGGCTTTTGCGGGGCCAGAGACTGCCGCCGCCACCCGCTTCTCTCCCCCTGCCTGTCCTGAGTCCAACCACCGCTGGATTGCCTCCCCCTGCCTATCCTCTGGCCAGAGATCGCCGGTGCCCCATTGCCTCCCCCATCCCCGGTTTTATAATTACCTGTTCCCGGAGTCCGCGCTACTTCTGGCTCTGGCGGCGTCCTGAGCTGTCACTGTGCGCCAGACCGCTGACGGTGAAGTCGCGTTGAGGACATCACACGTCATTGCGCAGCGCATGGCAACAACGCAGGACGCCGCAGGAGCCAGAAGTAGTGCGGACCCCGGGGACAGGTAATTGTAAAACCAGGGATGGGGGAGGCAGTCGGGCAGCGGTGGTGGTTGTACTCAGGACCCCAGGACAGGCAGGGGAAGAGAAGCGGGCAGCGGCGGTCTCTGGCCCCGCAAAAGTGGCTGCAGTTCATTGATTTAAAGCGCCCGCATTATCGGCAAGGTAATTCCCGATACCAATAACTTAGAAAATCGTGAATATCAGCCGATAATATCAGCCAAACCGATAATCGGCCGATTCCTAGTAGGGTCACACATCCAGTATTTTGTTGATACAGATTTTATTACCTATTAAAGTTAATAGGTGGCAAATTCAGCTGCAAAAAATATACAATAAAAGAAGGCATGTGTGACCCTACCCTTAGGGCAAATTAACACATACAGGATATGCAGCAGATTTCATGCTGTGTTCAATCATCATCTGGAGCAGAATTTCTACATGTGAATGCACACTGAGGGGTACTCCGCTGCTCAGCATTTGGAATAAACTGTGCAGAATGCTGGAGTCGGCGCTGGGAGCTCATGATGTAATAGCCACGCCCATCATGACATGCCCCGCCCCTTCAATGAAAGTCTATGGGAGGGGGCGTGACAGCCATCACACCCCCTCCCATATACATGTATTGAGGGGGCGGGGCTATGACGTAACGAGCTGCCAGGTCCAGCGTTCGAAAGAGCTTGTTCCAAACGCTGAGCAGCGGAGTTCCCCTTTAAGAGTACAATTACATATGTTCACACGTTCAAATACATGTAAATGTACCCTTAAGTACCATTCACGTGGATTTACTGCAAAAACTCCTCATAGAATGTGTGGAAAATTCTCAGCAGTATTGGAGATCTCTATGTAGAATCAAAATCTGCAATAAATTTGCAATGTTGTGAAATCTGGAAATATAGTTTTCTAAAATCTTTTTTCTATTTTAAATTAAATTTATATAATCCACAGTGGAAAATCTGCACCAAACTCTGCATGATTTGGAGCACATTTGAATGTGGCAATGCTGTAGATTTTCTGCTGTGGCATATCTGTAGCATTTAGTAGGTTACTAAACCTAAACAGGCAATGCTGATATATTGTAGGAACATGTTAAGTTTGGCTGGTCAGGGTCTTAGTGCTGAGACCTCCACCGATCTGGATAAGAAGCAGGGATAAGAGCCAGGTAGCACACTTTAATCCCCTGGTCTGTCTACCCCAGTGTTTCCCAACCAGGGTGCCTCCATCTGTTGCAAGACTTCAACTCAAAAATGAGCCGTTTGACTCCGGTCGGCTCATTGAAATGAATGGGGTTCCGGACGGATCCGGCTGGGATACAGGAGCGGCCGGTTTTCGCTCCTCCAAACCTGGATCCGGCACTCGTACACTACAAACGTAGTGTGAACCGGCCCTTAGATAATAGTTATTGGTATAGTTATTCCCTACTAGCCTCTGGATAACTTTGTTGAGTTGAGGAGACCCCCTTTAATTCTTCCTTTGAATCACTGTAGCTTTGGGACTGCAGATCTGATAACCATATCTTTTCTGAGACATAGTGCAGTCTGGATGAAGTAATAAGTGCCTTATCTGCAGGCAGATTGTGTGTTTACGTTTCCTGTGCTGGCAGGGACGTCACTGGCTGTGGAGGGTGTAAGGATCTGTTTATTGTCGAATAAAGATCAGCTTCTTAGGAACACCCATCTTCTTGGAGATCACAGCCAATTGCCTTTTAAACAAGACGTGTTCTGCTATTCCACTTGGCTGGTGATTTTATAATCTATACTTTTTATGTAAATGGCCCACGCAGAATGTGCTGAACTGGTGTCTCTGGATATTTGTAGCCAGTGCACTTCAGCCTTGACATACATTAGTCTTGTACAGACATAAGATATTTATCTGCAGATCATTGACAGGTAAAGGGTTGTACAAAGTTAGTAAAACATGTCTGCTGTTTTCCAGAAATAATCCTATTATCAGTGGTTTTTGTTTACTATTGCAGCTCAGCTTTATTAAAATGGAATCTGCAATACCACACACAGCCTGTGCACAGAAGTGGTGTTGCTTAACCTCTTTAAAGGGGTTCTCCTCCCGTAGGCTTGCATTGAGGCGCGGAGCGTGACGTCACACGCCTCCGGTCCTGTAGTCGCCCGTAATCAGACCCGGAGCGAACACATTCCGGGTACTGATAACAAACGGGGTGCCGCGTGCATGATCACGGGCGTCCCCAGCTGCGGGACTCACGTGATCAGGCATCTTATCCCCTATCCTTTGCAAAAGGGATAAGCTGTGTAAGCACCGGAGAACCCCTTTAAGTAGTGTAAGTGACCTCCAGGCATTCAGTTTTTGCTAATTTTAGCTTGATCAGTCATTGGTCTGCAGATGATCATGAACACTCGTTCAGCATGTAGCTTATACCTCCCAGTTTCCCTGTACTTGTGTGGCTGAACTGAGCGTACATGTATTGGCAATGGGGAGAGGTAAATAAGCCACTGCCAGACACGTGTGGACGCATTTTTCCAGGCATACTGGAATCCATTTTGCCCAATCCTCCTTTCCCCGACCTTTGCCACTAGGGGAGTGTCAGGACACCATCATATACATTGGATCTTTGTTTGGCTCAAACCAACATTAATATAATGTGTATAGCTATTCTCTGCCTTTTTTGGGGTTTTGTGTATGTCGTCTCTCCCCACTGAGAAGCTGGGTGATATGAATTCCTATAACCCCGACTGCTTCCAGTTTAAAGGCCTTGTGATTTTTTTAGACCCACCACAGGTGCTGATGATGGCTTCCTTTTAAAGGAGTACCCCAAATAAATGTTCCGAACGCTGTTTCCGCGCTGTGTGGGTTGGCCATGCCCGCGTTACATCATGGCCACGCCCCCTCAATGGAAGTATGTGGGAGGGGCGTGACCAGTCACGCCCACTCCCATAGACTTGCATTGAGGGGGCGTGGCCGTGATGTCACGAAGGGCATGACCGACCCCTGCAGCGCGAAAAACAGTGTCCGAAACCTTTACTTCTGGATGCTGGCCGGTGGAGTTCCCCTTTAAATAACGGGCACATGTTCAGTTTCCAAAGATTAGTCACCAGATGTCCTTTCCATTGCTCCGAGTAAGGATTGCTGTACAAGATGAAGTGCTGTCAGTGTACTGTGCTGGATTAAATTGCTTGTAAAGACTGTGCCTTAACCAAACCAACAAGAGTTCAGCTTCTATTTTGTTGAATGCATTAGAGAAAGGAAGATTGGAGAAACCTAGATGATGAGACAC
The DNA here is from genome assembly GCF_029499605.1 of Hyla sarda. NCBI lineage: Eukaryota > Metazoa > Chordata > Amphibia > Anura > Hylidae > Hyla > Hyla sarda. The sequence continues at coordinate 220,402,661 of NC_079194.1, read as the reverse complement.
TGGCCTAGATTTATAAGTCTGACAGAAACCAAGACTGGTTTTGCCCATAGTAACAGATGAGAGTTCAGATTTCATATCTTAGGGTACGATCACTCTACATTCCTGCTCCTGTTATTGTATCTGTTGGTATCTCGCTGAAAACTGTTAACAGGAGCAGCGGAACCCATTCACTTATTTTGCCAAACGGAGTCACCCCTATGGACTCTGCGTGGGGCGGATCCCCTATTTTAAGCAGGCTTATGACAGGGGCATATACGTCCCGAACTGAGTCACTAGGTGACTCCGTTTAGCCATAGAATTAACAGTATACCACTGAAAGCAGAATGCCGACAGGAGTGCAATGTGATCGTACCCTTACCAAGCTCTCATAAAATAAGTCGATCTGATTGGTTATGGGAAAAACCAGACCGTTTTAGTTTCAGGCAGATTAATAAATCTGGGCTAATGTTTTGCTTGTGACTGTTTTACTATTTACAGTCAGTGCACCTTTGTTTCATGACTTCCATTTGTAATGGAAGCCACAGCACTCCAGGATCTATTGTATTGCTGGATGCCAACAATGGCCAGTGACCACCATTAATTTATAACTGGGCTCCCCCATTAGGAAACAGCTGTGTGATGGGCGTCGGGGGGGCGTTGTGTATAACATGTGGCAAAGCGTTATAGACGGTAAAGTCTTTATCCTCACCATACCCGGGGGACGTTCCTGCCCAAGGGATGGTGAGGATATGAACTTATAAACTAATCCCTGTTGTATCCGTAAGTAGTCCCCTGGGCGGGGAGCTCCTCTCATCTAGTCCTGTTGCTTTGGCCAGCAGTGACACCCCCTTCTGCTTTTATTGACGCGCCGCATCATTGCTCTACTCCATCTGTTCAGTGAGCAGAACCATGACGCGGCCTGTCAATCAAGCGGAGGGGGCGTCACTGCCGGCCGAAGTAGGTGAGCAGCTCCCTACCTAGGGACTACTTATGGACAAGGCGGGGAGCAGTTTATAGGTTCATATCCTCACATCCCCGCAGGCAGGAGTGTTTTAACAGTTCAGGCAGACATGAATATATATGTAGTTTAGATAGCACAGAAACTTAATAATGTAGTAGCACTCTGGTCTCTTTTTGGTTATTTATGACCAATGGCTAAAAATATGTGAACACTTCATCCAATCAGACATCTGCTTTCATTTTCTACTTTGCTGAGCAGAGGTTAGGATGTGAGTTGACAGCTGCTGCCAGTTGTCTAACACCTTTACCTGTACACGTCCCCTATGGTGACTCTTCCCTTCTGTTTCCTTAAGGCCAAAGCTACATGATGACTTTAGAGTCAGTGGGGGAGATTTATCAAAACCTGTGGAAAGGAAAAGTTGCCCATAGCAACCAATCAGATTGCTTCTCATATTCGTAACATGGCCTATGAAAAATGAAAGAAGCGATCTGATTGGGTTTTGATAAATCTCCCTCAGTGTCATTATTGTAATGTCTCTTCTCTCTTCCTAAACTCAAGGGGCTTTATTAATTTTGCATTACTTTTTCATCTCCTCTTGAGGCGTTTGCAGTACTAGGACTTCCAAAGCGCATGTTCAGAGCTGCTTACAACAGCCATAAATCAATAGTAGTACCATGGTGATCTTACTGTTACTCCCTCTGAAGTCAGGCACAAGGTGACTGGCCTGCCCTTGGCTTTGTACTGCTGAGTAATCATCTACCATTGCCCAACAACAAGGTCCCTGCAGGCATTTGAGGTATGCTGTTTCACCTCACCTCTTCAGATATTTGAGGTTTTTTTGTTGTTTTTGTAGTGATCACATCCCAAAGAAAAATGTTTTTTTTTTTTTTTTTTTGGCCCTCTCACAATCACTGGAGAAATATTCCCCACCTCCTCAAAATATATTCACCTCAATGAAATCCTACACTTGGTAAACCCTTTCCAAAACAGACGGTCTATGCTAAGCCCACTTCATGTCAACTAACGTGAGTGTGTGCATCCAGGAATACATTCTTTAATTTGTGGATATGGCGCTAACAAACAAAAGTAAACTACCATTCATGATTACCTGGGAACAGGATCTCAATCTAGAGATGTCGCTATCTACTCAGGTGGCAACATTGCTGCACCACTGTAACCAAGGACATGTACCAGTTAGTGTAGAACCCGTCTATTCCCTGCCCCTAGGGCCTTTGAGGGTGTCTCTCTGAAGACACCACTTGCCATATTTTTGGACTTGCCCTCCTGGCTGCAAGGTTTTAGTTGCAGTTAAGCATATGACGGAGATTAAAAAAAAGAAACCCATTGACCTTCCAAAACATCCCTCTGTCCATTTACTAGCAGACAAACTAAGGGTGGATGCAGACCACGTTTTTGCTATACAGTTCCCATATACGGTTTCAAGTAATAAAAATAAATAAAAGACGGACGGAACCGTATGCATTGTAAACCGCATGTCAAACGCATCATCCGGTTTAGTCCGTTTTGTGTCTTATACGTTTTTTTTTTTTTTTTTTTTACCCATAACCGTAGTCTACAACATTTTTTTGTTGGTCCGGGTGAAAAACCGTATTAAACCGTATATGTTTTTTTTTTTTTTTTTAACATGGGAGTCAATGGGAACTGTATGCGTACGGTTCCATCCGGTTTGCACCATACGGTTTTTGACTTTGCACAGGTTTTTTTTTTTTGTTTTTTTCTTGAAATTTCAATCAAACAAGTGAAACTTTATTCAAAATGGAGTGAAAAGTTGAACGTATCCTTTTTTTTTTAAGCCATATACGGTTTTTAACCATATCGGGTTGAAATTTGTTCACACGTTTTGATACAGTTTAGTCCGGTTTTGAGGAATCCGTTTTTCAGCAAAAACCTAATGCGGGAACCATTAGGGTTCAGGAATCTGACTCGCAAGCTTTCCCAAATTTGCTTGGATGCTAGAATCTACAAAGCCTCAATGGAAATCACCACCACGCTGAATTTCAGCAGTTAAAGCAAAAGTCTCCTGCTGGTGGCGCTATTTGTTTTCGCCTCGGACTTAAGAGCTAGACTCGGCCCTGGCTGATAGTATAACCTTGTACATATCATGCAAAATGCAGAATTAAAGGTGTCCACTACATGGAAAGTAAATGTGGAACAGCTTACTTAAAGGGGTATTCCAGGATTTTTTTTTTATTTGACTATATTACAGGGGCTGTGAAGTTAGAGTAGTTCATAATATGGTGTCTGTACCTGTGTGTGACTGTTTTCTCACAATTCTTCTGTGATTTGCACTCCAATATTTATTTTCATCAGCATACAAAATGACTTGTCTCAGATTTTTCCCAGGTTGCAATGCGGCCGAGACCTGTCTCACTAGTCAGCTGATGACAGGGAGCCTGTATGCTTAAAGGGGTATTCCAGGCAAAAACTTTTTTTTGTGTATCAACTAGCTCCGGAAAGTTAAACAGATCTGTAAATTACTTCTATTAAAAAATCTTAATCCTTCCAATAATTATTAGCTTCTGAAGTTGAGTTGTTGTTTTCCGTCTAACTGCTCAATGGTGACTCACGTCCCGGGAGCTGTGCAGTTCCTATGGGGATATTTTCCCATCATGCACAGCTCCCGGGACGTGACATCATCATAGAGCAGTTAGACAGAAAACTTCAGAAGCTAATAATTAAAGATGAGTGAACTTGCAGTAAACTCGATTCGTCACGAACTTCTCGGCTCGGCAGTTGATGACTTATCCTGCATAAATTAGTTCAGCCTTCAGGTGCTCCGGTGGGCTGGAAAAGGTGGATACAGTCCTAGGAAAGAGTCTCCTAGGACTGTATCCACCTTTTCCAGCCCACGGGAGCACCTGAAAGCTGAACTAATTTATGCAGGAAAAGTCATCAACTGCCGAGCCGAGAAGTTCGTGACGAATCAAATTTACTGTAAGTTCGCTCATCTCTACTAATAACTATTGGAAGGATAAAGATTTTTTAATAGAAGTTATTTACAAATCTGTTTAACTTTCTGGAGCCAGTTGATATATATAAAAACGTTTTTGCCTGGAATACCCCTTTAAATGGGTGTAGCGATCGCTTGGTGGGAGAGAGATCATTCTGCAACTAAGGCAACAGCTGTAGGCACCCTGATTGAAAACCACAGGTCTTTTGAATGGATGCAGCTCATTTATGTTTCAATGGGTGGGGTGGCTGATGTGTGGGAGGGAGGAAAATGGAATTTTGGGATTTGTAGTCAAAAAAGAAAACTGAAACAGGAAATACCAGTTCACAGAAAGCTACCCACAGTGTTCTGGTAATCTTACAACATAGCCATTTATCCCCAAGACAAGCGCAGATCCTTCCTAAGCATGTCCATTACTGTCTGCCAGGTACGTACTACTGGATAACCCCTTTAACCTACAGCTATTCTTTCTGATTCCACTGGAGACATGCACATGTTTTTCAATGGATGGATCCGTCTGGTGGTGATTCTCTCCTAAGGTCTAAGGCAGTGTTTCCCAAGCAGGGTGCCTCCAGCTGTTGCAAAACTACAACTTCCAGCATGCCCGGACAGCCAAAGGCTGTCCGGGCATGCTGGGAGTTGTAGTTTTGCAGCAGCTGGAGGCACCCTGCTTGGGAAACACTGGTCTAAGGATTGGTTGGGTGACATCTCTATGCCCTATATAATTTATCTTGGCATTTAGTAACCCTTTAACTGGCTCACTAGGGCAGCATGTTGGTGTAGTGACTATCATAGCTTACGTTCTATGTACAATGCTGTGGAATATGTTTGCTGTATTTAGGCATTTAATGACTATACCATTAAAGGAGTAGTCCAGTGGTGACTCAGTGGTGAACAACTTATCCCCTATCCTAAGGATAGGGGATAAGTTGCAGATCGCGGGGGATCCGACCGCTGGGGCCCCCCGCTATCTCCTGTAAGGAGCCCCGACAGCCCGCGGGAAGGGGGCGTGTCGACCTCCGCACGAAGCGGCGGCCGACACGCCCCCCCCAATACAACTCTATGGCAGAACCGAAGCGCTGCCTTCGGCAATCTCCGGCTTTGCCATTGAGATGTTTTGAGGGGGCGTGTCGGCCGCCGCTTCGTGCGGGGGTCGACACCCGCTATCTGGCCGGAGAGCCAGGACCCCGTACAGAGAGATTGCAGGGGGCCCCAGCGGTCAGACCCCCCCGCGATCTCAAACTTATCCCCTATCCTTAGGATAGGGGATACGTTTTTCACCACTGGACTACCCCTTTAAATACCGTAGATCATTGTTCCAGTAGACTGCCTGTCATTTTTTTTAGGGAACGGATGACAAATGAATTGCCTCTAACCAATCTAAGCAATCTTTATTTCACATGCAAATATTGTTAACCATTTCCCAACCAATATCCCTTCCCAGCAGTCCACATCCCTGCCATAGATACCTAAACAGGTAAATGAATTCCTGTCGTCTGCCGCCTCCATCTTGGGCATCACATTATGCCTGGTGCTATAATTTGAACTCTGGATTCAGTGGCAAAAATAGAAAGCTCTGGTAGGCATGGAAACTGTGCCTGTGTGTTCAGCATGTAGAGCGCTAAGGCTTATACATGGGTTTAGGGAAGTTACTTCATGTGGGGATAATTTCCAAAATGACATAATGTAATTTTAGGCTAAAGCTACACAGCGACCTATCACTCTATTCTTTGTATCAGGTTCACAACAGGAGTTGTTCTTAGGTATTTCATATAGATTTTATTTTTTTCCCGCTCCCACCGTGACAGTTTTTGCCGTAAATGTTGCATGTATTTGCATTGCTATGTGATTCCTCTGAAAGACTGGAAAGTGAGGTGTCACAGGGAAAAATATTTATTGGGCTTTTACCTCCTTTTGTCATTGTTAGGTGTATAGGTATACTGTGGTGGACTGCAGCGGGTGCTGTTTATTTTAAAGGGGTTGTCCAAAATTAGAAATGAACAGCTCCTTTCTTGCAAAAAATAAATAAATAACACCACTCCTATACATAGGTTATGTTTGGTATTGCAGCTTGGCTCTATTAAAGGGGTACTCCGCCCCTAAACATCTTATCCCCTATCGAAAGGATAGGGGATAAGATGTCACATCGCGGGGGTGCCGCCGCTGGGGACCCCCGGTATCTCGGCTGCAGCACTCACCTGTTGTGGCTTCCGGCAGCGCTGGAGGCTCTCATCCTCACGACCATGGTGACAGGAGATCGTGACGTCACGACTCCGCCCTGTGTGACGCCCCCCCAATGCAAGTCCAAGGGGATGTGACAGCTGTCACGCCCCCTCCCATAGACTTGCATTGAGGGGCGGGGCATGGTGTCACGATCTCACGTCACTGTGGTCGGGAGCCAAAGTCTCCAGCGTTTCCAGAAGCCGCAACAGGTGGGTGCTGCAGCCGAGATCCCGGGGGTCCCCAGCGGCGGCACCCCCGCGATCGGGGATAAGATGTCTAGGGGTGGAGTACCCCTTTAAAGTGAATGGGACTGAGCTGCAGTACCAGGCGCAACCTGTGGACAGGTGTGGTGCTGTTTTTGCAAAAAAAGCATCATTTTTTAAATCCTGGACAACTCCTTTAATGGTCTGAATAGAATCGCCAAGTGACTCATTCGGGCAGCTTTTGACTAATGTACAGTATGTTTGTTTAATAATAGTGTGCTTTAGAAAAAAAAAAGACCTAGTTCTGGATATGGAAATAAATGCCACTAGCTGCTGTATACCCACCACATTTGTTGGCATCCTTTTCTTTTCTGGATTCTAATGGAATCAGTAAATGCAGTTTGTTCTTAGCCTTACTTATAGAGTGTGTGTGTGTATACAGAGTAGGAAAACAAACACAATCTTCTGGCAACAATGAAGTTCCAAAAACAAGCTTATATCGGTGTGTCCTCCTGCTTGGGTCCATTCACCCAGTATTCAGCTGTTGTGTGTAGGAAACCTGGCAGCTTTTCCCTGCAGCGCCACCACATGGAGCATTGAAGGAGAACTTAGAATGCAGTCCAGTCTAATTCTGCGGGCAGCATAAAACTGGTGCGGGCACTGTGATCACAATACACAATTTACTAAAACACCAGGGTGGTGTTTTCTGAACAGGGTTTTTTTTTTTTGGCCGTTGCAAAACTACAACTCCTAGCAAGCATGCTGAGAGTTGTAGTTTTTGCAACAGCTGGACACGTACTGTTTAGAAAAAACACTATCTTAGGGTGATTCAAAGAAAATCCAGTTGAAAAATTCTGCTGGGGCATAAGCAGTCATTAGGGCAATCCCCACAAGTCTCCCCCTCTAAACTGATAGACTGCCACCTGTCTCTTCCTGTTACTGTCATGTGCTACAGATCCCCGAATCTCCTATGCTCTGCATGGCCTTCAAAATCTAAAACTATTACATTTTGACTTGTGAAGAAAAACCATTAACCATAGTTAATAGCAGAAAGACCTTTTTAGTTATATTCCCATTGGGCAGACTTGTTGCAGAAATGTTTGCTCCTAAGGATATGTTCACACTGTTATTTCTGAGCGGAATGTCCACCCAGAAAATACAGGCGGACAATCCGCACACATGGGTCCGGCAGGCGCAAGGAACATTCGGAAATGTGCCATCTCATAGATAGCAATGCGTTTCTTAGCGGAATCCACAAAAAGAATAGACATGACTGCTGGAAATTCTGCCGTGTGCATCATGCAGTAGAATCCTGTGGAAATCAATGGGACTCTTCTGCAGTGGAATATTCTCCTGTGAATATACTCTAAAAATCACTTACAACATTATTGGTCACACACTACGTTTACATAGTGATATGAGCAGATGACCCGCTATGATTTTTTTTTTATTTTTTTTTTTTTAGTGCTGCATGATCCCAGTGATCAGTTGACACACACACACACACACACACAACTAGCCATTTTTTTTTTTTTTTTTGGATATCTGTGTCTTTTACACAGGGCAAAAAATCGGCCTGTCCGCTGCTAGGCACCTTATCTTAAAGGGGTACTCTGCCCCTGGCATCTTATCCCCTATGCAAAGGATAGGGGATAAGATGTTAGATCGCTGCGGTCCTGCTGCTGGGGACCCCGGGGATCGCCGCTGCGGCACCCCGCCATCATTACTGCACAGAGCGAGTTCGCTCTGTGCGTAATGACGGGCGATACAGGAGCCCGGAGCAGCGTGACGTCACAGCTCCGCCCCTCATGACATCACGGCCCGTCCCCTTAATGCAAGTCTATGGCAGGGGGCGTGACGACCGCCACTCCCCCTCTCATAGACTTGTATTGACGGGAGCGGGCCGTGACGTCACGAGGGGCGGAGCTGTGACGTAACGATGCTCCGGCCCCTGTATTGCCCGTCATTACGTGCAGAGCGAACTCGCTCTGCGCAGTAATGATAGCGGGGTGCCGCAGGAGCGATCCCCAGGGTCCCCAGTAGCGGGACCCCGGCAATCTGACATCTTATCCCCTATCCTTTGGATAGGGGATAAGATGTCTAGGGGCGGAATACCTCTTTAAAGGGGTACTCCGCTGCTCAGCGTTTGAAACAAACTGTTCAGAACGCTGGAGCCAGCGACGGGAGAAAACATAGCCCCACCCCCTCATACTGTTACACCCTGCCCCCTCAATGCAAGACTATGGGAGGGGTGTGATGGCTGCCACGCCCCTCCCATAGTCTTGCATTGAGGGGGCGGAGTGTGACATTGTGAGGGGGCGGGGCTATGATGTCACGAGCTCCCGGCACTGAGGACTTTAATAGATCAGCAATTTGGCTATAGGCCTGCCTAAATGAGGCTTTCTAATATAGGAGTAGTGGCACAAATGACACTCTTCACAAACAGACTCTTACACTGCCAGGTTGCCAGAACTTGAACTCTTGCTTCTGTGTTATTGTACGTTTCCTGATTTCACTTGCGGATGTTGCTGGTGTTGTAATGATTTCTGTGGTGGCAGAGAGCCAAATGCCATCTTTAGCCTCGAGGACATAATTGTGTCACCCGGGAAGCCTGCTCAGTACTACTGGTTAGCTCTGAATTGGTGGCAATCAATAAAAAAATAGATCTGTGGAAATAATGCCAGATTTACTGCTTCCACTTGGTGATTTTGTGTACACAGAAAGGGGATGAAATGGTTGTTTGGCATATGTCATCTGTTAGACGTTATGGGAAGCTGGGTTCACACTGCCGTTCTGCTCCGACCCATACAGTGTCCATTTGCTTGTTGTTTTATCTTTTGTGGAACCCTGAACAGGTTGGAGCACATCAGACACTGGCGGGTCCTGACAGATCCCATTGACTTCTAGGGGAGTTGAATGGAGAGAGAAAAAGATCGGACACGCAGTATTTCCCCCGCTCAACTCCCATCCTTTCATCGGACAGAGCAATGGAGCTCCTTTTATCAGAGCACAGTGGCCATGTGAACATGTACATAGATCCACTTTATACAAGGTGTTCTCCTCGGAGTGCCTCCTCTTACTGTCGTTGTTATCTGGAGTGTTGTATGCTTAGGGCAAGTTCACGACACTTGAGAACTTGTTTGTTCTTATGCGCTCCTGTTCTATAACGTTTGTTGACTTGATGAAATGGTAATTTCAGGTTATTACAGAAAATACTCTGCTTGCTTTTAGCACAAACATTTTCATATCTCCAAACCTGTCTTTAACAGTAGTTCCATTTACTTCAATGGGATGCACTTAGCTCCATTGAGGTAAAAGCAGCTGGCGTCTAGATGAGTGCAGATATCCCAAAGCTAAAAGCCCAACCAGCACCAAGCATTAGATTGAGCTCAGATCATCCCGGGCCAGGCACCCATTATATGTCTCTTGATGTCATAATGACGTGTCAGCAAGTACATTTGTGGTTGTCTGAGATTGGTGAGAAAAAGGGCCTGATTTATTGGGGAGGCCTGTATCCTATTGCTGTTTAGCGCAATGTGAAATACCTACAATATCAGACACAGCCTATGATCAAGAGCGTCCAAGACACAGAATATCAATGCTGTTCAGCAGCTGCCTACTGTAGACTGAAACTACACTGTCTATAAGGATGAGGCTTATTTATAACAGTGGCTGAGGCTTTGATCAATTTAGTGTAGCCTTAAAGGGGTACTACCATGCTGACAACTTATCCCCTATCTACACTTCTGGGGGTGGTTTAGGTTGTGTGGGAACAAAGGATGTCCTTTTAAATTAAACATGCCTAATACGACTTTTTCCCAAAGTTGCTGATGGAGAGTTGGTCCGCCCTCACATTAATGGTCAGCCAGTTCCACTGAAATAGACAGGTTTGGCCTACTAAAAAGTGGGGATCCCAAGTTGATAACTTATCACCTGTCCTGTGTATTGGGGATAAGGATCTCCTGGGGACCCTCACAGATCACAAAAACAGAAGTTCCTTTGTCCCCTTAATGAATGGAGCAGCTAAGAGGATGCTTAGTTGTGGCCCCATTCACCAGTGCTGAACTCCGCCCCATTTATTAGGAGGTGAAGGATCTTCTTATGAACAGTGGTGGTCCTATCAGCCGGACGCCCCCAACCATTACATCCTTTATGTTGTGAATCGGTGATGGGTCATAATCTTGGAATAATCCCTTTTTATGTGGTTACAATGGGGGAGATTTATCAAAACCTGTGCAGAGGAAGAGTGGTGCAGTTGCCCATAGCAACCAATCAGATTGCTTCTTTCATTTTCCACAGGCCTCTAAAGAGGCCTGTGGAAAATGAAAGAAGCAATCTGATTGGTTGCTATGGGCAACTGCACCACTCTTCCTCTGCACAGGTTTTGATAAATCTCCCCCAATGACTCCAGTGTCACAGCAATCCTTGTTTGTAATACAGCAGGTCATTCTGCCTTGGTAAAGGTTGGGGCAGGTCTGGATTGTATGTGCGGTTGGGTGGTGTTTCCAATACCCAGGCTGGACTGTGCGGGTGTTTTTATTTCATTCCGCTCTGTCACTCGCCGCTATCTCTATTGATCTGACATTCTGTTTATCTGATGCTGCACTCAGTAATGCTTCGCCAGGGAAAAACACACAAAACAAGCTCTGTGCATCAGCATTTTCATTGTACCCCGAGCTGAGCCTCCCTTCACATGGTAGCATCCCCTTTCAAATTGAACACAAACTTTTTATTGCACCCCCTGTGCCTCTCCCGGTCCATTCTGTCTGTCTTGTCCAATGCTGGGTTCACCTCGTCTCTCCCTCGTAGTGTCTGTTCTCTGGGATATACTGTGCTATGTTCCTCCTGTTCTTTGTAGTGTCTTCATCTGTTCTCTGAGCTTGTCTGGGCGGAGTTGAGCTCTGTCTGCTTGTGTTTATTCCAGGGGGGCTTATTAGACAGACCATGGCTTCATTTAAACTTGATTTCCTGCCCGAGATGATGGTGGATCATTGCTCTCTGAATTCCAGTCCTGTGTAAGTGTTTTTGAGCCGTCTCATTCCGTAGATTTGAGAGGTATCGCTGCTTTTACATTCCCCCCCCCCCCCTCTTGTGCCTTTGTGAAATCTGCTCACTATTTTTGTCAATGATTTTGTGTGAGATCACCTTTAAACCCGCTAAATCTCACCTCCACCTGTCTCTGGGCTCATGTTGTGAGTGGTTGGTGCTCTGATTAAGTCTAATCTGCAGAAGCCAGCCATTTTTATTTCTTTTGGATTGTGCTGATATTCACATTCTTGTGTGTGCTGTATTCGTTCTGTACATAACACTGGATTAACTCCTGATTTGGAGCTTTTAACTCTTAAGTGTACTTTTTACTTATGTAAAGTGTGTTTTGTTTTTGTTTTCTTTTCTTGTCTGCTGACTATGCTCCTTTTAAGAAATACTTCATTCATTGTTTTTTTTTTTTATTGTTAGATCAAAGAAGATGAACGGCACCATGGATCACCCAGACCATCCGGATCCAGATTCTATCAAGATGTTTGTGGGACAGGTTCCTCGCAGCTGGTCTGAGAAAGAGTTGAGGGAACTATTTGAACAGTATGGTGCAGTGTATGAAATTAATGTCCTGCGAGACAGAAGCCAGAATCCTCCACAGAGTAAAGGTGAACCTCATTTCCATAAATGACGAGATTGTCGCGGACCATAGAACTTTTAATGTGTTTAATCATTGAGCTGGTTTTCTGTCTAGCTAATTTACGTGCTAATGAAGGCCTATGTAAGACCTGTTTGTCACGTTTCTTACTGAATTCTCTTTGTTTTGTCCCCAAGGATGCTGTTTTATTACTTTCTATACACGTAAGGCTGCATTAGAAGCACAAAATGCTTTGCACAATATGAAGATTCTTCCTGGAGTGAGTATACTGGAATCAATTACAGTAATAGATTTTTTGCCATTTGTGATATTGCCACTATTGCATTACATTGTTCTTACGTCCTCTTGCTTGTGTCCAGATGCATCATCCGATACAGATGAAGCCAGCTGACAGTGAGAAGAATAATGGTATGTCACCTAGTTCTGAGAAAGACGTGCCTGGGCTTTTCACACTTTCCTGGCTATTAACGTGTCATCCACACTTTAGTTGCTCTTCCTTCCTGTGTGAAGCAGACTGTACGCTGTTACAAGCCTATTACTCGTGGTCTGTTGCAGTTGTTCAATACCTTTCTGTGTGGCATTAGCTGGAAGTAGTGATAGTTTGTGATTCTAATAGAGCCATTTCATATGTAAATAGTTTCCCACAGCTTAGGTCAAGTCTTTGCTACAGTTAATAAAACATTGATCTAGTTGTAGGATACACATTACCTGTTTGTGTAATTGAATCACGACTCTTTGTGATGGATATGTCACAGATGAAGTTGTTGCATGCCTCTGTGTTCATATAGATTTTAATTATTATTCTTTTTTTTCCCCAGCTGTTGAAGACAGAAAGTTGTTTATTGGCATGGTGTCCAAGAAATGTAATGAAAATGATATTCGGGTCATGTTCTCTCAGTTTGGGCAGATAGAGGAATGCAGAATTCTTCGAGGACCTGATGGATTGAGCAGAGGTATCTGTAATGCACTTGCAATGCACATTTTGCTTACTTGGATTCTTCTGTACTTATAGTGATGCCTGTTTACTTTTGGGTATTGCAGGTTGTGCATTCATTACATTTACAACTAGATCTATGGCACAGAATGCAATCAAAGCCATGCATCAAGCACAAACCATGGAGGTGAGTTTTGACAAGCTTCTGTTGTGGTTACATATAACTGCCCCTTCTGTGGAAAAGATGATTTGAGAGGTGCACTTGATTTCAAGCTTTCATCTTTAAACTTAACTTGACATTCAGCAACAAAGTGCTCTTACCTGGTGGTAAGCATATGACTAAGTCTCTCTGGCTTGGATTTGTGTGATGGCATGCTTCATTGTTTCACATTGACCCTTTTATGTTACAGGGTTGTTCCTCTCCAATCGTTGTCAAGTTTGCAGACACCCAGAAAGACAAAGAACAGAAACGAATGGCACAACAACTTCAGCAACAAATGCAGCAGATTAATGCTGCCTCTGTGTGGGGGAACCTCGCAGGACTGAACAGTCTGGCACCACAATACTTAGCAGTAAGTGTCAGAGGGTTTGATCTTTACCACTTTGGCTTGTAAAACCTCAGTGGTAGAGAGAACCACCTTCTTTTTAGTGAAGTGAGGACTGCCCCGATTCTTCTGCCTTGGTTTGTGCTGAGCATCTAGAATTAAACTCTAAATTAGACGTTTTTTTTTTTTTTTTAAATACAGTTAAGTAAACTTATTCTCATGTTGCATTTCTATATGTTCAGCTCACTCTTGTGCTGGAATCGCCAGTTCTTAGTGTGTGGTGGCTTGTCATTGCCTAACCTTTTTGCAGTGGAAATAATTTTTTATTTTGTGATGGTGGTGTTCTAACTCACCTGGCCCTTCCCACTCACTCCAGCCTCCCGTTGTTCACTCTGTGGATATCTGTGGTGTGAAACATTTTCTCCCCAGACCGGAACAAGCCCTCACTCTCCTTCTTGTTTTGTTTTGGTGTAATGTCTAGCTTTATTTGCAGCTCCTCCAACAGACAGCCTCTTCCGGCAACCTCAACTCCCTAAGTGGCCTCCATCCCATGGGAGGTGAGTACTCCATGGGGAGGACATCAGGTGTGTGCTTTTTCTTTACATTTTTATTTATTTTACATGGCTTTTAAAATTGTGTGCTAATGTCAGCATTTTATTTATTGTCAGTCACAATTAACATGTGCCGTCTCCTTTTCTTAAAAAAAAAGAATAAAAACCTTTCAATAAAAACTAGACGTGAGCATATTTGCTTATGCACATGTGGCGTTCTCATGCCTGTGTTGCGTGTTACAGGACTCAATGCCATGCAGATACAGAACTTGGCAGCTTTAGCTGCAGCTGCCAGCGTTACACAGAACCCATCAAGTGCAGGCTCGGCACTCACTTCATCCAGCAGTCCCCTCAGCGTCTTGACCAGTTCTGGTGAGCTGCACATGTTTTCTGCGAACTGTCTGTCCATTTTAGGACAAGCTTCTGATGTTTCCCTTCCAGGGCAGGTATTCATTCAGTCTCTGGCAGAAAAGGCTATATAATCCAGGTCTGCTCTTGAGAGACTGAATTGAGACTGTATGGTAAATAGGAAATCTTAGACCCAAACTGTGTATAGATATATACAGAATAAACAATGTTACTGCATATTACTTGCACGGAAGGTATTGAGAAGCCATTGTTTTCAATATGAGAGTACACCTTAATTTGGCACTCTCATTAAAACTCATTTTTGCTATTTCACTCCTTATGGTAAAAAAATAATATTTCTAATATACTTTGTTAAAAAGAAAATGAAGTTTTCTATGTTTTATTTGTGCTTAAAAAAGCTCAAGAGCACATTTTCTCCCATCTCATAAACAGACTTTGGACCAAAGTCCAAACACAGGAAGTGCAGCCTGGAGTGCTGAGGGGGATGTGTCCAGCCAACAGCAGTTAAGTGTGAGAGGAGCTATGATTGGATGAGGCTGGACACACACCCCCCCTCAGCACTCCAGGCTGCACTTCCTGTGTTTGGGCTCTGGTCCAAAGTCTGTGTATAAGATTGGGGAAAATGTGCTCTTGAGCTTTTTTTAAGCACAAATAAAGCAAAGAAGACTTCACTATTTTTTTTTTAAACAAAGTATATTAGAAATATTTTATATTTACCATAAGGAGTGCAATAGCAAAACATTTTTTAATGAGAGTTACCCTTTAAGGGCACCTGTTGAGTGTGTGAAAGAATGAAGATTTTCCTGCATTGCTGTTTACCAATACATGTCTTGAATGGAGAATCTAGCTTGTGTGAAATTTCAGTTACCTTGCCTGAGGTTTTGACCACTGGGACCCCTGCGAACTCCCGCACGCCACCCTGACTCTGCACCGCACAAAGCTGTGGCTGACATGCCCCCTTCATGCAGGTCTATGGGTGAGCTGGAGATACCAGAGTGCAGCGCTCCTTCTCTCCCATAGATATGCACACCCCATACAGGAGGAGAGCCGGGGTGTCCCAGCAGTCAGACCCCCCCCATGATCTGACACTTATGTCCTATCCTTGGGATAGGGGATACATTTTCCTATACCGGAGTACTCATTTAATACCCTAAAAACCTACTGTCGGGTCCATATTTCATTGTAATAAAACATCACATTTGTCTACATCAAAATGAAGAGGCTCGAGAGTTATACACACAGCCACAGTGTCACCTACAACATCGAAATAAAAGACAACTGGTTAGCTCTTAATACTACTATGACTGAGATGGGTATAATGTAAAGGGGACAAAAAATGTGGACAAATGGGGAGATTTATCAAAGCCTGTGCAGAGAAAAAATTGACCAGTTGCCCATAAACAGATTGATTCTTTAATTTTTTTTAAAGAAGCAATCTGGTTGCTATGGGCAACTGCACCTCTCTTGCTCTACACAGGTTTTGATAAATCTCCCCTATAATCTGGTAAATCCCTAGAAGCCCCTACTACATAATTTTTTTCCAAACAGTGTCTCCAGCTGTTGCTAAACTACAACAAGTTGTAGTTTAGCAACAGCTGGAGACACAGTTTGGAAACCAGTATTGTTGCAATCACTGGGTCTTGGAAACTGAGATACGGGGAGACATTTGGTGTTTTCGTACTTGCGACAACTTATGTGGGAGGCGACACTGGTTATTTAGGATTTCCTCTTTGGCTCTTCAATGTTTGTCTCACGTGTCCCACGGCACAATGACAGCTAGAGTTTAAACACCCTATTGAAAGGACTCCCTTTATCTCAGCTTCCTGGAACCCCTTGAAGTGTGATTGCCACATAAGTGGCTTATTAGGGTTCTCTGCAGTCTTTATATATGTGCATTTATGCTGCAGGGTGCGTTTTCATGTTTAGATTTATTAATACAGTTTTAATGTCAAAGCCATGAATGGATAGTTAACTCAGATCCCATAGGATGCCCTGCTTTCTAGTAGATACAGGTCTCAAGGTAGTGCCTCAATCTATAGATAATCAATGGAGCATTAACATTTCTCCAGCCAGAGAGAAATATGAACAGTTATGAACAGTTTATAAGATGTCGCTCGAGTCCTATTGTTTGCTATGTCAGTATATAGATTATCGATATGGCTGCTACAGCAATAGAGAATTTTCAATAGAAAAGATAAATTTTGAGTTTTAAAGGGGTATTCTGGCTTTATACATCTTATCCCCTATCCAAAGGATAGGGTATAAGATGTATGATAGCTGGGGACCCCCGCGATCTCGGTGCAGCCCCCGTGGTTTGGATAGGGGGATACTAAAGGGGTACTCCGATACAAAACATCTTATCCCCTATCAAAAGTATAAGACGGGATAAGACGTTAGATCATGGGAGTCCCGCCGCTAGGGACCCCGTGATCACCTGGGCCGCAGCAGCGGCATCCTGAACACGGGAGCGTGGGGTTCCTGTGTTCGAGACATCATCCCACGCCCATTTGTTCTATGGGAGGGGGATGTGACGGCTAGTACGTAGCCGGCACGCCTCCTCCCATAGACCTGAATGGAGGGGGTGCGGCGGCTGTAGTCACCAGTCATCTGGCTCAGAGCGGAGTTCGCTCCATGTACGAATCACCGGTGTGCAGCGCCAGTCATCGCGGGGTTCCCCGTGATCAAACCTCTTATCCCCTATACTTTTGATAGGGGATAAGATGTTTTGCACCGGCGTACCCCTTTAACTGTAACAGGACCTGCACTCTAAAAAATGCCAACTGTCAGCATCTACCGAGCCCAACTCTGAGAACACTCAGCAGTCTGTGGACACTTGTTAATAGGGTATGAACATACACACTCTTGTTAAGCATTCTCTTGTGGTGGCTGCCCGGTTGACAGTCTAGAGCATAATATACATATGAGCCCTGATAGTGAATAGGAGTGTGGTTTAGAAGGAACAACGGATGCTAAAAGAGGGATATTTCATAACCTCTTAAATTTTATACCAAATCTGTTGACAAAGTTGCCACAACAATCTGGCACATAGCTTGGTGGGATAAGTCCCTGTTGTTGATTTAGGTAAGGCGGATGGGGTCATAACCATTTTTTACGTCTTAATTAAAATAATCATAGTACATTATTCAGACTGTTGACTGTTGTACATTTTTCAGGTTCATCCCCAAGTTCAAATAACAGTTCATCAATCAATCCCATGGCGTCGCTCGGAGCTCTACAGACCTTAGCTGGTGCCTCGGGTCTAAATGTTGGTTCTTTAGCAGGTATGTTCCACATAACTATAAATTGTACTTCACAACACCTATGGTTATAGGCCTCAAAACTCTGAACCCACCAACTATCTGATGTGTATTTGGTTGTCCCTTCTTTCCACCCTAAAATGCTCTTGCTGGAAAGTCTGATCAAGCTGTTGGATTGCAGCATGTCCGATCCTTTGGCAGAGGCAGCTTTCCACTGAGGACAGAGGAGTCTTTCAGCCACTTAACTTCCCTCCCGGATGCAGAACACATATGTGTTTAACAAAGTGCATGTGTTTGGTTAATAGGAATAGCTTAGTGTCTAGCTGACAGCTTAAGGTGCCTAGCGTTTGGCAATATTCAGACATGATGGGTATGTTGTGGGTGCACCAAAAATGATGCGAGGTTGAAATCATAAGTGAAGAAACATTGAGCAGGTGCTGATTTTGCATAACTTTGGATAATTTCTTTTTAATAGGTATGGCTGCATTAAATGGTGGTCTGGGCAGCAGTGGACTCTCAAATGGCACTGGCAGCACAATGGAAGCCCTGAGCCAAGCTTACTCTGGAATCCAGCAATATGCAGCAGCGGCATTGCCCTCACTCTACAACCAGAGCCTGTTATCACAGCAGGGCCTGGGAGCTGCAGGCAGTCAAAAGGAAGGTACGTGTTACTGCTGGGATGACCTTTGTTGTAAGGCAGCGGTCTTCAAACTGTGGCCCTCCAGATGTTGCAAAACTACAACTCCCAGCATGCCCGGACAGCCAACGGCTGTCCGGGCATGCTGGGAATTGTAGTTTTGCAACATCTGAAGGGCCACAGTTTGAAGACCACTGTTGTAAGGGGTTGGGAAGTCTTAACACAATGCTAGAATAGAGTTTTGGTTGGTAATTGAAAGCCCCTAACAGTCAATAATTATGATTGAAATGTCTTCTGAAAACTGAGGCGCACTTGCTGACAGACCTGTTTTATGAGTAGGGGGGGGGGGGGGTCTATTGTATGTCAGTATATAGGTCTTTTAAAATAATATAGTAAACTATATCTAGGCCATTCTTAACTTTTCTGGCTATAGAATGTTAAGGGGGGTGGGGGGGGGGGGAGGTGTTAGCTTTTTCTTGTCTTGTAATCCTGACGTTTGCTAGTACAGACTATTATTTCACTGGGAAGAGATTTTGTAGGTGACAATGTATGCTGCACCACTGATGCCGTGATCCCAAACTTAATTTTGTCTCCCATCTGCTTTGTCTCATCTAACCAGTGGATCTTTGGCTTACAGGCCCAGAGGGAGCAAACCTCTTTATATACCACTTGCCCCAAGAGTTCGGTGACCAAGACATCCTGCAGATGTTCATGCCATTTGGAAATGTTGTGTCTGCCAAAGTTTTCATTGATAAACAAACGAACCTCAGCAAATGTTTTGGTAAGTCTATTACTATCACCTAAACCCCTGGTCATCATGTATGCAAAACATATAATCACGACTCTAACTCTTTCTTTATATTTCTTTTTTTTTCTTCTTCCGTCTCTCCATTTCCTCTCTTCTCTTCCACTTATCTTGAGCAGGTTTCGTAAGCTATGACAATCCAGTTTCCGCTCAGGCTGCTATCCAGTCCATGAACGGCTTTCAGATCGGAATGAAACGGCTGAAAGTTCAACTTAAACGCTCCAAGAATGACAGCAAACCCTACTGAACTGTACTGCCCTGGGAAGTGAGCGAGAAGGATGTTCTGGTAAGTGTGGGATGGAAAGGCCAAGACCAGGATGTGTAACTGGAAGAGAGCACTTAGTAAGAACACAGACTATGCTGTCTTTTCAGCAGCCCCAAAGCATCTACGTGTGCTTAAAGCCAGAAGCCTCTTTCCCTCCTAAAGACTCTGGGTACAACTTTGTTGTGAATTTTTTGCTTCATATGGAAGAACAGCTTGTACTACTTGTTCAAAGTGTTTTATTTTGGAGTTTAGGTGCCATATCAGTGATTTTATTATTATTATTATTATTATTATTTGGATTTTGCTGTGTTTGTACAAATGTGCGTGAATGTCCCAACACCACAACCCCTGGAAAGGAGAGAGCAAGCAACTGGTTTTCTGAACAGCCTCAGATCTGTCTGCTCACTGCTCCACTTGCCATTTCTTTGAGACTAGACTACCCACAATCACTGAAGCTGCAGGGTGTAACTAGTTTTCATATGAAAAGTATCTTGCATGTTTTTTTTTTTTTTTTTTTTGCGGTACAACATACAGACCAGTTAGGTTTTTATTTTTCTTAATGTTTATTGCAGTCACTATCCTGTTTCATATGAAGCGTCTCTTTTCCATAGGGCTGCCCTAACATCCATTTAAAAGGGTTGCCTGCAATTGAGACTCATTTTGGGGTTGGACTTTGAATGATATGTACCATGTTTAAGGCAACAGGTCTCCTCTGTTGCAGGCTGAACACTTGCTGCATATCTGTCATATAAGCTGGAGCCATTCACCATCTCTTTATTGTGACCGCAGTGCAGAATTGTAGGATACTTGTACCAGCAGCTATTACCACAATGCAATACAATAATTTTCTTATTTTTTTTGAGACTGGTAATCTTTCTGTTTACCAGGTTATAAATGTTTACTGGTAAGTATTCTTACCACAAATGGCAAGCAGAGCATAGCATGTGCAACATAACAGGCTGCTCCTCTCAGAAGTTCATGGACTGGCGTCCGGTGTTGTGTAGTAGAATAGGCGAGTATTTCATGTGCCTGTGTGTGTATGTACTTGAGTGCATACCTACATACACGTATCGTGACTTACATGACGAAGATGAACTGCTAAAACTTGAATAATGTATACTCAGAGAAAAAAAGTGTTTTCAAAAGTTTTTGATTTGGTAAAATGTGAAACATAGAGGCTTCCAGGCTCCTGATATAAACTTTTATACAAGTGTATAAAAAAAAAAAATCAAAACTGAAAAAGACAATTGAAGGAAAACAAAGCCTGTTTAGAATGTTATTTCTATTTTTATAGAGGTTTTATACAGCTCGGATGAGTGAGCAATATTTATTGCCTAAATTATTTCACTGGGAAGAGATTTTGTAGAATTCGGAAGATGGCAACTTTATTTTGTGTTTTTTATACAGATTATTCTACATCGTGTTTAGTAAACCACATACGATGTTTGCGGAGGGACATATAAAGGTTTCCTGGCCAAGGCATTGGTCCAGGTTATAAATGTGAAAACAGGTCTCTTCCTGATTTTGTCAGTATTTTTTGGAACTATTTTTGCTCAAAAAGTTTACTATTTACCATCACAGTCTCTGCTCTGGTTTTCAAGACTCCTGTCTACATTAATTAACTTAGTCTTTTTAATTATAGCTGATAACCATAAAAAGTGACCTACAAGTAGTCAAAAATGGGGTGTGAGCTAACAAGCCGGGCAGAACTTACTTTCAACCTGGCGGTATACCTATCTTTTTTCATTACTTATTACAAGGGGATTTCAGTGGGGCAGTTTTGTTTATTCCTTATAGTCCTAGCTGGTGATAAATGAAATGGCCATGGTCTACATAAGACACTATATTTGTCAAAATCGAATTTTGAGGTAATCTGATGTAAGGTAAGGATGTCTAAGAGATAAAGTTTTTTTTCCCTTTTTCCAGGAGAAAACTATTCATGGCCTAGCCACAGGGATATAGGTCATTAATAGTTTATCAGTTGAGTGACAACACTCTGCACCCCAGCTGATCAGCTGCTTGGGCTCACATCACACTGGGAACGGAACCAAAAGCAGTTAGGTCTGTACTATGGAGCGGCAATGCCGTATTACCACAGCCTCAACTTCTATTGAAGTGAATATGGGCTAAGGCTGCAGTACCCCCTGCTTTGGGGTACAGAACCTACTGCTTAACCATTAAAACCGGATGCAGTAGGGCACATAAATGATGCAGGTTCCTTTAAATTCTGTGTGTTGTCTTATTGTTTTTTTTTTTTTTTAAATTTATTTTGTCATATAGAAGTCAATAACAGAAAACATTGAACAACATGCAAAAACGAGATATGAATAGGTCCTAACAAATGTGAAAAAAAAAACTATACAGTGATCCCTTAACATACGATGGTAATTCATTCCTAATGAACCATCCTTACTTGAATTTATCGTATGTTGAGGGATCCGTGCAATAATAATATACAAAGTTATTCTCACGTGTCCCACCTGCCCTGGATTGTCGCTCTCCAGCGCCGTTATCACCTCGCTGCGCACGCCGCTCCTATTGGATGACGGCGTGCGTGGCGTCGTGATGACTACTGTGAGCAACAGCTATGCAGCGGTGCATGAAGAGGACTGTCCGGAGCAGCGGGGGCAGGTGAGTGACACTCACCGGGGCACATTAAATGGCTGTCTGGCGGCAGCTGAAGCAGTCAGCGCTGCCGGATAGCCGTTTATGCGATGGCCACGACATACAAAAGCATCGTATGTTGATGCTGCCTTCAACATGCGATTGCCTCACAGAGGCCATTGTATGTTGGCGCCATTGTAGGTCGGGGGATCACTGTATATATGTTTTTTCTCCCAATGAGATTACCTGTGTAATGCAGTTGTCTCCAAACCCAAATTAAAAATAGTTACATTGGATTATGGCTTTAAAACCAATAAAAGTGAATGGCAAACTGATGGTTTGCACAGCCAAGATATAAACCTATTGGAAATGTAAGTTTCATTGTGTGGTTTGAGACTACTTGATCTGTCCACAATCTCTGATGCTCCTGATGTTCACCTCACACCTCCTGAGAACAGTTCCTGCTCCGTACTCAATAAACGTAAATTTTATGTGCCATACCTTATTTCTGCCATTCAACCATAAGTGATGGGGGAAACTGAAAACCAGAGTTCAGATGCTGATCGCTTGAATGATTTATTTTTAATTTTTAATATACATATATATACAAATTAAGTGTTGCCAAAAAGAAGCAAAAATAATCCCTAGCTTTATGGAAAGCTTTGGGATAGTCATTGTACTTGCGATAAGAGTGGCACAATAAAAAGCCTCCGCTTTTTAATAGTGGTGTCGGGCAATAGTGAAATTGTTGTCTTTAAGGTCATCTCAGTTAGTTTTTCTTTAATGTTCTTGTATTCAAAGTGTAGCTGTCACAGTTGTCTTGGAGGTGCTAGTCAATGTGACCGCACAAGCCCATAGTTTACATGGAGCGGTTTGGGTTCTGTCGGTCTCCACACTGCCGCTCCTGTCCCATTGTGTCAATGTGGGGTGCTGGGCTGATTCTTTCTACTGGGTTCCTTTTATTTTCTTGTTTATATATACATATATATATATATTTTTTTTTTTTTGCATGGTGAATCTAGTCTCTCTAATTTTGTCTGTTGGGTGTTGTGTCCCTTCTAGACCCTCTCACAGTTCTGTGTACATGCGTGTGTGTGTGTGACATTGTCGTCCTTCCTTCTAGACACTCAGGACCTCTCGAGGTCATCTGCATGTCTACTGAGCTAGGCCGTTGAGTGTCTAGCTGTGTCTCTTGTGATTTGATGTATTGCGTTGTGTAACTCAGTGCTTCTCCCTGTTTTTCTCTGGTTTGTTTTTGTTTTCTAGATCCCTTCCTGCCATTTGTCCATCATTGTGCCTCTAAAGCATGTCGGTGTGGCGTTCAAGTACATCGTCCAAATCCTTGTTTCTTCAGCTTCTTTGATGCTTGAACTCTCACCTCTGAACTTGTGTTTTTGACCTTTTTGTTTTTTTATGCTAATGTGTTGTATTTTTTTACCATGTTGTTTTTTTTTTCTTCTCTGTATGTTTCCTTTTGTGTTGCCAAATCGGCTTTGCTACAAAGACTACGAAGAGGGACACAATATTTAAATCTTGCATTTGATTAAAAAAAGAATAAAAATTATATGAATCTATTTTTCTAGAAATTCATAAAGTAACCACTTAATTTTTCGGATAATACTTTGTACCTAATCTTTTGAGCAGGCCTAGCTGGCACACTTCGTTTAATATTTGTCCATTTGTTGTGTTTCTACCAACCAAATTAAATCTGTATCTCCTCTCTACTGGAGCAAAAAGGGGGGGGGGGGGTTATTTAATAAAAAAAAAAATGTTCCCCGTTTTTGTTACCTTAAAAAATATTGGAATCTGAAAGACGGTCACTTTTTGCTGTCTGCAAGTGGCTTTTTTTTGTATCGCCCTGTCCCATCAGTATGATGTAATTTCAGTGCTGTACCTGCTCCCTTTTTTTTTTTTTTTTTACCCCTAATGCTCCCCGGGTCTTGGGTTCAGCTCAACCAATAAAATGTCCCCATTTTACTTATTTTTACAAAGCCGTTTCTTCAGCAGAATGTGACAGTTTTTTTTTTTTTTTTAAATCCTTCACTCAATGGATTGTGCCAAAAATTGTGTGTATATTCTATGTATATTTCTGCCTTGTCCTATGTCTGTTTTTCATCACTGCTCAGCAATTTCAATAACCCACCCCTGTGGGGCTCACGGAGTTGATTTATTTCTGTGTTTTAGTGGTAAAAAATGCAAAGCAGGGGTGTAGAACGTTGTTTTGTGTTTTTTTTTTTTTTTTTTTTTTTTTTTTTTTTTTTAAAGAAACAAAAATGTGTTTAGGCGCATCCTTTTAATTAGTTTTTTTCCTTTTGACTTTTGTTATATGTGCAGTACAAGGTATGTGAGCTGTGTGTTCAGGCTTTACTGCAGCTTCTTGCCTCTGACTTGCAGGGTAATCGCACTGTCCAAGACAGTGTGCCATTTTGTGGTTGGCACCATAAATGTGACATAGTTGTTCATCGATACAGGGCAATGCTAGCTCTAAGTCTGTTTTTGAAGGCTACCATAGGATTGCCTGTCTAGCAAGCACTGGAAAGACCCAACTTGAAATCCTCCAGTCCGTAGGATACAAGGATTTAAAAATATTATTTTAGGTCTCTTATAACACATTGGGCTACCAGATTTTGATTTGTTGGCGCTACCACTCTTCACAAAAATTCCCAGTAAGTGGTCCTTGAGTTGTCCTATAGAATATAGTAGACCACCAATATGGCCACCATTGCTTCAGCTACTTCACACACACTTAGATTCATCTAGTTTTCCCATGTTAGGTTTCTCATTCCATCAGTCACTGTGTCCTACCATGGCAGCCATATTGGGGCTTCTATAACTGTCTAAGGGAAACAAAAAGCATAACTAAGGCACAAATAAAAGCAGAAGTCAATGGCTCAATTAGCAAAATATGGCCAGTTATATGTCCAGAACCAGCGCCACTCTTAGCTACTTTCTGTCTCTTGTACTGCAGCATAGCCTTATTCCCTTTTCATGGGCTGTGGCTGGTGTTGGTGTAGAAGTAAATAGGGCTATGCTGAAATACCAGTGACAACCAATAGACGAGCAGAATAGCCCTTGCACCACAATTGCACATGCTGCCCGTGGATATGGGAATATGGCTACATTGCAGTACCAGAGGGCTGGAAAAAGAGCAAGACCCATTTACTTTTTTAATTTTGGGCAACCTCCTTCAAGGACATTAGAATATTGGTGGAAATGCTTAATAGTAAGACCATGCGTTGCCCCTTCACTTTTGTGTACCCATATAATGGTTTTCACTTAATGGTGAGCCAGAGAATATATATGAAGCATTCAGGGACTGATAGCCTTGCCCACTCACCAGGAGTACGGTAGGTCATCTGTACAACCTCCTAGTGTTCCCTTTGGTGCTTTGTCTGTCCACAGGGTATAACCCATGCTCCATAAGTAAAGGTGCACACCCCGGAGCTTTGCATGAAGCTCTGTCTTTTATGTTTTATTTGTTCTTTCGAGGCAGGAATCACCCAGTACATTCTAAACACACAGCTCCATGTAGGGCTGACAGAGCCCTCTCAGAAGGGAGTGACTCCTTCTCTATTCCTCACAACCGGGAAAAGCTCTTAATATGGACACAATAACCGAGAGCAAACAAATGCCAAACTGGCTTTTCTTCTGACTACTTTTTAAAGACAGAGAGAAAATAAAATTCTGTAAGTTCTGTGGTGATTTTATGCATTGCCATAATGTTACCTCTGCTTTCCTAATATCTGCCTGCTTTTTGTGAATAATTCTATATAAAGTAAAAAAGAAAAAAAAAGAAAAAATGTTAAAAAAAAAAGAAAAAAAAAATCTTTTGGAGACAAACCTGTGGGCTTTTATATTGGTACAAACTGATTGTAGTTAACACTAGGATTTTGTACAGTTTTTTGCCTTTTTCTACTAGGAAAAAATACAATGTAAAGTGATTTATTTCACAATGTGAAGTCATAAAAGAAATAGAAAAAATTGCCACTATTTGACCAAGTTGTCCTTCTGTGCTGCCGTGAACAGGACTCATAAAATCTCCACTCTTCCTTCCTCACAGATGCTTTTCTTTCTTAATTGTCTTTATTTTGTTTTTCTGATTTGCAAAGCAAAAATTTAGTTTTGTTTTATTGTTTCAAATTTGTGTTTTTTTTCGGTGTGAAATTGTGTTGTTGTAAAATGTAGAAAAAATAAATTTTCTTTAATGGTTTAAGAGGAGAAAGAATAAAAAAAAGTAACCACTACTGCATAGCTGATCGCTAAGTTTGTGGATTAAAGAGTTCTCCAAGTTTGAAGCCAGCGTGTCTTGTGTTTAAATGATTAACCCTTTGTAACCTTTTGTTTATTTTCCCCTTACCCTTTCCCACCCCCTTTCCGGGTATTTACAAAATGTTTTAATTGTGCATACACAAACACAAAACCGACTAGAAGTCATTTTGTAAACAGTGTGGTACCTTCCTTTGTTTGTTTGCTATTAAATTGTTTGAGAAGACAGAGTGTGGTCCGTTTTATTTCACGAGTTGTGTGTACTACAAATCACTAAAACACATTTTATCATTCCCATGCTCACATATTGGAGGCAGCCATTCAACATGATGAACCAGAGCCAATTAAAGAGATTTTTTTTTTTTTTTACTTAGGAAATCCATCTTCAAATACCCTCCCTCTAAGGCCAGGTTCACACAGCCGAAAATGTGCAAAATATTCACCTGGAAAAGATGGGAATTCATTCCACACACTTGAATAATCTGGCGGGTGCTAGGACCGATTGGAAATGCACCGCCTCATAGACAGAAATACATTTCCGAATTAAATTTGCAGAAAAAATAGACAAGTATTTTCTTGCTGCAAACACTGGAATTGGAATTTCTGCTGTATGCACGGTGCAACAGAATCCCATTGAAATCAGTGGGAATCTGCTGAAGTGGAATGTCTGTGATGAATATTCCTGCGGAATTCTGCACATTCCTTCCACCATGTGAACATACCCTAAGGATATCTGTCCTGCAGTAAGTCCATTGTCCAACATGTCTGCTTAAAGGAGTACTCCGGTGCACACTTTTTTCCTTTTATCCCGTCCTGGCTGCAAAATAAAAGAAAACACACTTTCTCTTACCTACCAACGAGCCCCCGGAGCTCCGGTACAGGTGTTCGGTCCCCGGGCTGTATTCTTCTTACTTCCTGTTAGCCCGGCACGTCACACGGAGCTTCAGCCTATCACTGGCCGCAGCGATGTCCCGCCTCGGCTGGTGATAGGCTGAAGCTCCGTGTGACGTGTCGGGCTAACAGGAAGTAAGAAGAATACAGCCCGGGGACAGAACACCTGTACCGGAGCTCCGGGGGCTCGTTGGCAGGTAAGAGAAAGTGTGTTTTCTTTTATTTTGTCAGCCCAGAGGGGATAAAATGAAAAAAGTTTGCACCGGAGTACTCCTTTAATGTCCCTTTCAGAAGCATTATGTAATGTCACTTCATTTGTGTAGGCACTGCAGGGAAAACTAAACACTTAATACCAATCTAAACCACAGATGATTTCTGAAGGTCCTAGCCTAAAAGAGCTGATTCATTAGGTTATGGTCACACAACATTTTTCATGTGTGTGTGTGGTCAAAAAACACACAATTTACACTGGCGCTATGTTCACACAGTGTATTTTCATCCATATTGTTGTCACTTATTTGCAAGGATGTAAAAAATGAAATAAATGCAAGCATTTTTTTGTACTGTGTTCAGACAACCACTTATCAACATTAATGCAGATTTTCAGCAATTTTTACAGACTTAAAAAAAATTATTTTAAAAAGGCAAAATTAAAAATTCTCTGTAAAAATTGCCTGAAATGCGCTAGTACATGTTTTTCCTTTCCCATTGATTTCAGTAGGAAATACATTCAGGAATTCACACAGTATTTAATTTTTAAAAAGCTGACTTAAAAGGGTATTCCTGTGAAAAACTATATTTTTCATATCAACTGGCTCCAGGAAGTTAAACAGATTTGTAAATTACTTCCATTAAAAAAAATCTTAATCCTGACAGTACTTATCAGCTGCTGAAGTTGTTCTTTTCTGTCTGACCACAGTACTCTCTACTGACCTCTGTCTCAGGAACTGTCCAGCACCTGATAAGTACTGGAAGGATTAAGATTTTTTTTAATTGAAGTAAATTAAAAATCTGTTTAACTTTCTGGAGCCAGTTGATATGGGAAAAAAGTTTTTCACCGTAGTACCCCTTTAATATACATGCTTAAATCTTAAAGAGCTGGGCGAGGGCTCCATTTTTGCTCCATTATCTGTAGATCTTATTGGTAGCATTTGTGTTAGATTGGACTTCTTGATTGCTTTTTTTCAGCAATTTTGCTACGTTTTTTGCATTTATGCTGTTTAACATGTGGGACCAGGAATGTGATAAAAGGTTGAACAATTCCGTGATACCATGATACAAATGTTTTTTTTAAAGAAAATCTATGGTTTAAATTTTTATTAGGGGAGGGGTTTAAATAAATTGTAAAGAATAAAATAAAAAGTTGGTCTCCATATGGGACTATTTTATAAGCAATCATTAGTGATCAATTCGATCAGCACTGTATTACCACAGCCTGCTCCAGGCAGACTATAGCAATAGATATATCATGGAGGACAAGTAAAGCCTCGGGCTGCCGTGACAATGGATTGGCTCTCCGCAATGACATTACAGGGCGCTGATTCAGCCAAAGCATGACCAATAATCAGATTATAGCCAGCAATGAAGATAGCTCAATGAATTACTGTGTTGTTTGTAAGATATAAGTTCAGTATTCTCTATATGAAAAAGGGCTTAGTCTTATAGCTCAGTATGGCAGCGTCAATTATTTGTTGGCGTGCTGTTCTTAATGATAATTTAACAGAAATGATCATCCTGGCAGTAATACTGTCACGCCCCTTATCTTGGCATGTAGCGGAAGAATAGTCAGTGTTGTCTGTCTTGTATGCAGATCTGCCTAAAGCATAACTATATTTTCGGCCAGCAGCAGGATACAAGTAAAACTAAAAGTGCTATGCCATTGCCCGAGACTAGCACCTATACTCACTTCATCAGACAGACTGCCTGACCCTTCTCAGAGGCCACATTGAAGTCTGTGGGCCGTCTGAGGTGAGTACCGGTGCTAGTGTCAACGCGATAGTGCTTTCAGTTTCACCCTAAGGGTCTATTCACACGGGGGAATTCCACCTGAAGTGAAAGCCCGATACACTTCATTGGTTTCTGCAGCCCCGTTGGCGAAATTCAGCTTCCGGAATACCGCAATCGGAAATTCTGAAATTTCGACAGGAGTGCGTAAACACATAGAAGTGGATCAGGCTTTCACTTCAGGTGGAATTCTGCCTCAAAGCCCATAGACTTCTATGGGATTCCGCACTCCCATTCACATTTCTGAATTTCCGCTTGCAGAATTCCGCAAGCGGAAATTCTGCCGTGTGAATAGACCCTTAGGGTGTGTTCACACGTGCATATTTTTGCTGCAGATTTTGCTGCCCATTGACTTCAATGGGCTGCAAAATCAAATAATGCAGATCTGCAGCAGAAAATACGCAGATCTCGTGAGGCCGGAAGAAGCACACACCTACTGTGCGAAAACGGCTGTTTGCTTCTGAGCACCCCGCATCAATGAAGTCTCCCTGCTGGAACGGAATGTCTGTATGAAAATACCTTTCAGGAACGGTGAGTGCATAGCTTATATCTGTCTCTTGGATATATATATATATTTAACTACATTCTGGGAGATATTAGTACAGCTCATAATGTGATGGATATGAAACAAAAGAGACTAGTATTAGTTTGGTGTATGACTAGATAAGTATTTGTGATAGTAGTATTTGTCATTTTTCATAGCTTGAAGCTGACCCGGTCATGATTAATTTCATGGTAACGTGCGGCATGCCCACAGACCACAGTCTTACATTGCTTGTATCCCCGATGCTTAAAGTAAGTGTTCATGTTGTGTCTTGGGATGGATTTCTGGTCTTGGCAATTTGCATAGCAGAATACAAATTGTCCCTTTCATTAGCTGTAATGAAGGCAGAGCCATTTGTGTTGCACCCAAAGTTGCTGAGTAGCCCTAGCCTTATATATGGAATGTATCTACAGGAGTTTAGAAGGTCAACATTTCTTCTAGTTCAGTAACTTGTAAAATGTAGATTTGAATAATGTTTCTAACTACATTTTATGAATCTTAGTTTTTGAACCTTCATGAAAGATCTCATTAAACTTTAAGGCCATGCTTACACAGTGGAATTTCCATGCGGAATTCCATAGAAGAAATCTGCACGGAAATTCCGATTCAAACGTCTTCTTTCTGTGGAGTCCGCAAGGTAATGCATTGCTGTCAGAGAAGGTGCATTTCCAAGCGGTCCTAGCACCACCATGTTCTCCGCTGTCAGTGGAATGTCTGCACAGAAATTTTGTGCGGACATTATAGCATGTGAACATAGCCTAATGGTAATGATAACTGGATACGTGCAGAATGCTTGATTCAGATAGATATGAGATGGAAGGCTGATGACACGAGCTAACAGTGATATAGTTTCTTGTTACAAGACCCACATTTGCATTGCAACTTGTGATTGCAAGAGGCCTTGGTAAGAACATGACGGGGAATTTATCAATGTGTGGCTTTTTGGACTATTTTTTTCTTGTTACAGTGAACTTAATCTACTTGCACCAAACTTGTATAAAAAAAAGGCGCAGTATAAATGATAAATTTGGAGCAGCCCACAAAACACCCAGGAAAATGTCTTCACTACACCAGACCTCAGTCAACTTTTGTGTCTACCGCTTAGGGGTATTGTTCTTTATAAATTCCGGGTATCTGGCTTTTTTAAAGCCCTCCAGCAATTAATCATACCAAAAATGTTAACATAACTAGAAAAAATTTCAACTTAAGGGTGCGTTCACATTGTTTACTTGAGTAATTCCTCTTGAATTCTCTGCTCCAAATTAATGCACATCTCTGCCCATTGACTTTAATGTTATTTCTGCTGTCCTGTTCACACATCCGAAATTCTGCTAGCGGAATTCCAACGCTGAATTCCTTTCCACTTAAAGAAAGAACATGTACATTCTTCAAGCGAAATCCACTAGCAGAAATCAATAGAAGTCAATGTTAAAAAAAAAAAATAATAATCCACCCCACATCGTTTTCACGTGGAAATAGCTGAAAAACCCTTCACTTCTTTCTCCCCCATTTCCGCGCAAATAGAAAATTCTTTTTTTCTGCACGTAAATTTTTCAGCGTGAATTCCTCTTGGTTTGCTCAGTGTGAACGCACCCTAATACTTAAAGATTTGGAAAAATCTAAGCCATTTTACTTTATTCAGAACTACTTTATTTACGTTTATTTCCACATCTACATTACAAAAATAAAATAATAAAATAAGTTTACCACAGTGTAGAAAAAAGATGTGTATGTGAAATAGAAAAGTTAGTATGGTGCTTGGATGGTGTAGCTTTACACATCTGCCCTAAAAAAAAAAAAAAAAAAAAAAGCTACTACAAGTTGCCTGTGAAAGTGTTAATGTTGAAAAGTTGCAAAAAAAACTAACAAAAACCTTCTAAACTGCAACTCGCAACAAATGCAACTTTTTGGCCCAAACGATGTCCAAATTGAATTATAAAGTCCAAACCTACAAGAAATTGGATACACATATAACAATATAAACAGCCTTCATTAAATATCCAAGAAACAATACAAGGGATAGCCCAAAATTGTACAAAACAATAGCCCTCCTATTTAAAATACCCACCTTTAAAAACACACAAACCCCAAAAACAACAAGCAGGGAGCCTCCATAGGATATACCCCAAAAACATGCAATCCAATCCAGCTCTATGCAATATCAGTGATAGTGAAATACAATAGAGCCAATATATTACCCGACTGGGGCATGTTGGTATCCTAGAAGCACTCCCACCTCCACCTCAAATTATAAACCTTGAATTATAAATTCCCCTCTATGACTACGACCAAGGCTTGACATCTATGTTATCTGCTAGTAGTTTTGTTGTGAATGAACGCTGCTGTGGAGAAAATGTTTCTCCATAAAGGAGACCCGTTATCCCTTGTAATGCTGCTCGAACCAAGAGTCATTGGGTCATTCACCATCTGCTTCTTCCCGTCCCACCAGTCTTGATTGAGATCGCTCTCTTTGGGTATAGGCAAAGGTTTATCAAGACTGGCAGGATCTACTGGTGGCAGGTCCAATGGTGGTCCTCGTGGTTCTACTAGCATAAATGTATATTCACATGTACTGGGGGTCTGCTGTAGATTTCATGCTGTTAAATCATTACAAATAAACAGCTGAACACAGCATTAAATCTGAAGCATATACCGTGTGTGAATGTACTCAAAGTGATGACAGGTTTTCTTTGTACCATATTTCTGTGTCACATGGTATAGTGAGTCCTCTGAAAAAAGACCACACTTATGAGAAGACCACCGCTGCTGTGACAGATTTTGAGTTCTACCATATAATGACAATGGCCAATTTGGGTGGCCATCTCAGAGATGTTGTACTGTGTATTCATATGCCTTAAAGGGGTTATTCAGAAGTAGAAAAACATGATTTCTTCCTAAAACAGTGCCACCCTTGTCCTCAGGTTGTTTGTGGTATTGCAGTGCAGCTCCATTAAAGTGAGTCAAGATGTCATTTCACACAACCTGTGGACAGGTGTGCTGCTTTTGGAAAAAATTATTATTATTTTAAATTTTTATTTCTGGATAACCCCCTTAAAGGGGTATTCCGGTGGGGGAAAAAATGTTTACAAATCAACTGGTGCCAGAAAGTTATACAAATTTGTAAATTACTTCTATTTAAAAATCTTAAACCTTCCAGTAATTTTCAGTCACTGTATGTATGGAGTAAGTTCTTTCCTGTCTGACCACAGTGCTCTCTACTGACATCTGTCTGTGTCAGGAACTGTCCAGAGCAGGATAGGTTTGCTATGGGATTTGCTCCTACTCTGGACAGTTCCCGACATGGACAGAGGTAGCAGCTGAGAGCACTGTGGTCAGACAGGAAAGAACTACACAACTTCCTCTAGAGCATACAGCAGCTGATAAGTACTGGAAATAATTAATGGGGTTCTCTGGTGCTTAAACATCTTATCCCCTATCCAAAGGATAGAGGATAAGATGCCTGATCGCGGGAGTCCCGCAGCTGGGGACGCCCGTGATCATGCACGAGACACCCCGTTTATAATCGGTCCCCAGAGCGTGTTCGCACCGGGTCTGATTACGGGTGACTACAGGGCGGGCGGCGTGTGACGTCACGCTCCGCCCTGCAATGCAAGCCTACGGGAGGGGGCGGGATAGCTATCACGCCCCCTCCTGTAGGCTTGCATTGAGGGGCAGAGCGTGACGTCGCACGGGGGCGCAGGAGTGATGTCACATGCCGCCCGCCCTGTAATCGCCCGTAATCAGACCCGGAGCGAACACGCTCCGGGGACTGATTATAAACGGGGTGTCTCGTGCATGATCCCGGGCGTCCCCAGCTGTGGGACTCCCACGATCAGGCATCTTATCCCCTATCATTTGGATAGGGGATAAGATGTTTAAGCAACGGAGAACCCCTTTAACAAATCTGTTAACTTTTTGGCACCAGTTGATTTGAAAACATTTGTTTTCCACCGGTGTACCCCCTTAATGCATCTTCTACCAGTTGGTGGAGGGCTCATATACACAGCCATATTATAGATCCAGAATAATTTTCCTGTAGCTTATTGCTCCATAGTCTTATGTGTGACTCTGAGGGTAGCACAAGGCCTCGCCGACTTCCAGTCCACTGTACCCATAAGGACTTTATGGGCTATCACTCTGTCAGTGTGCCTTTCACAGCACTCTGAAACTATTTTAAACCCATCAAGATCTAGCCAAAGTTTTGTCTAAAAATCTTCCAACACAAAGCTTGAGATTCAGCACCCTATTCCAACCCCCCTCTGATTGCTTTTGACTCCGAGAAGGTGTAAATTTTAGTCTTGATTCTGGAGCCAGCTGCCATTGACACTATTTCTGGCACTTGTAGGGGGCTGTTACATATGTGATCCCCTCAGGAGTCATTTAGAAACACTGGGCATGGAACAAGAGTTACCAAATTGTGTAACCATAGATATTATCTTACACCATGCTCATTTTATAGGAATGCAGTTGCCATCCTCCCATAGTTTTTGGATGGATATCCTTTTTGCTGGTGGAATGTTTTGCTACTCTCCCCAACTTGAGCAAAGTATGTACGGTATATATCCTCAGTAACATTCAGAACAAGGGCCACATTACTCCATCTAATTGTCAAAGTAGTCCGGTGCAGAAATATGTGGCAGGCTGTGTTACGGAGGATAGTTAATAGCCTGGGAAGTCGGGAGTGTGGTCTCTGTCATCTTCGCCCATGAAATTCTTGTTGCGTCTCCAGTTGATCATTTGTCTGTCTTGAGGATATTTTTATACGGCTTGTTCTCTTCTGGGGAGGGGTAGTACGAGGCAAAGTTGAACACAGTCTGGTAGTGCTGGTGGGATATAAGGCATTTTAAATTTGGATCTTACTGCATGTTTCTGTTAATGGTTATAGGGGTGGGCTTCGGGTGCAAGCTCCCTCTCTGACCTTGAGTCACTAGTACTGGCATTCCTTTGAAGAGACAAGTCTGAGATTGGCAGGGACAGCTGTGCCCAGCAGTGGGGGCTGGGGCTAAATCTGGGAGTCTCACACAACCAAGGCGTATGCATTTACACTGACAAGCTAGGTACCTCTATGTTATCTTATCACAGTTCTTATGCTTGTTCAGTTGCAAGTCATTATCACAAGCTTCCTTTGGGAAATCTATATCTCCTGGTTGGATTTAACACCTGTCCATTCACCTTTATACATCCGGCAGCTCAAATTCTTGGGAAGTTATGGACCACTGGTTACTGTAACCTCAGCCTTTCATCTGGATTTAACGTGGCAGCTCGCTGTTTTTGGGTGTATAAGATTTTATGAACCTTCTAGGTTCAGGAATGGGTCAGGACCAAACCAAACAGCAGATCCAAAAAGGACTTCAGCTGTACCAGTCTAATCAGACAGAAAAGGCTTTACAGGTGTGGACTAAGGTTTTGGAGAAGACCACTGATGCCACTGGCAGGTTTCGGGTCCTTGGATGCCTGATAACAGCTCATTCTGAGATGGGAAGGTATAAGGACATGTTGAAGGTAACCATACACTAATCTGTATTAGCTTTTCATACATAAAAGGCCATATGAATACAATATTCTATTATAGAATCCTGTGTCTCACATGTAACATGTTAAAGAAAAAAGTTTAACGTGTGCTTTGTACTATCTTGTGGAAATACTAGAGAATTTTTGTAAGGGAACAGCTTATTAAGATTCTTAACATCTCAGC
Organism: Hyla sarda; assembly: GCF_029499605.1. NCBI lineage: Eukaryota > Metazoa > Chordata > Amphibia > Anura > Hylidae > Hyla > Hyla sarda. The sequence continues at coordinate 220,367,322 of NC_079194.1, read as the reverse complement.
TCAAGTGCCAAGACATTTAGGGTTATGGTGGGGTTTGGAATTGTGGGATGTTAGAAGATCCCATCATTAGAATGTCTTTTTAGGTTATTTTGATAAAGTTTGGGACTTATTTCCAAAACTAATGTTCTGTTCTAGATACACTTTATGGATGGTCAAATCTGTAAATTATTGGTGTGTTAATAGCCAACGGAACATCAGCACATGCAGCCTTCTTCACTAGTATAGGGGGAATTTATCATTGGTTTTACACTGTTTTTGAGGTGCTGATTTATTGCATGATTTGTCTCAGTTGCTCTTTAGAGACTTTTCATTGGAACTTTTGCTTTACAAACTTTTTCTAAAATCTTAGAATTATGCCAGAGTCTGATTAACTTTGCAATGATCATGATTTTATTGTGTGCAAAGAATCCTAATTTGTCAGGCTGCATTCACACAACGTTTTTGCAAAACAGTTCCCGTATCAGGTTTTTGATGAAAAACTGATTCCTCTAACCTGACTAAACTGTATCAAAACGTGTGTACAAATTTTAACCCTTATACGGTCAAAAACCGTATACGGTTTGAAAAATGATGTCCGGTTGAATACATTTTTATTAAGAAAAAAAACATCCATTTTTAACTTTTCACTCCATTATGAATAAAGTTTCACTTGTTTGATTGAAATTCCAAGAAAAAAAACTGTGCAAAGTCAAAAACTGTATGGTGCAAACCGAATGTAACCTTACGCACATACTATTGAGAAAAAAAAAACTTATACTGTTTAATATGGTTTTTCACCAAGACCAAAAGCTCTGGTAGGCTACCATTTTGGGTACGGGAAAAAAACGGACAAAATCATACAAGATGCAAAACGGATGCAACCGGATGCATCGTTTGGTATACGGTTTTCAATACGGTTCTGTGCGGTTTTTCACATTGAGAACGTATATGGGAACTGTATTGCAAAAGTGTGGTGTGAATACACCCTTACAAAGCTACACCAACCCAGACCTGGCTTAAACAACTGGCAGTGGACAGCGGTTTTTTTTAAAGTTTTGGTGCAATGGTTGCAGAAGAGGACCCATACATATAGGTGTACAGTATTGTAATTTCAAAAAAATGTGTACTAGCACCATATTTATCCCAGGCCATGCAACCATTCCCCCCCCCCCCCCCCCAATGCCAGGGAAAATATAGAGGAGATTGGGCAACAAAATGGCTTTTCTGTTGGTACATGTCCTCTTAATAATGGTCTTTTGCTCGTTCATCCCCCTACACATCTGTAGAAGAACCAAGCATATTGTTGGGGCAATCATAGAAGAAAGTGGGCCGCAAATGCGTCGGCCTTATCACCATGCCTTCTTTATAACAGGACAGTCTGGGGCTTATTTATCCTTTTACACATCTCTAGAAAAGCCAACAGATAATGGCTTGGGGGAAATACAGAAGAGAGTAGGCCACAAAATGATATTGGGGGAGATTTATCAAAACCTGTCCAGAGGAAATGTTGCTGAGTTGCCCATAGCAACCAATCAGATTGCTTCTTTCATTTTTAACAAGGCCTCTGCAAAATGAAAGAAGCTATGTGATTGGTTGCTATGGGCAACTGGGCAACTTTTCCTCTGGACAGGTTTTGATAAATCTCCCCCATTGTTCCATCTCACCATGCCCTCTTCATAATGGGACACAATGGCACCTGTTGATTCTTCTACCTATATCTTTCAGAATCAGATGGACATGTAGCCCTTGGACTGCTTTACCATCCTCTTTGCCAGACCCTGTGTAAAGGAAAGGGACCCTGGTGCAGCTTCATTCTACCCATAGAGAAGTGATGCGAGCTACCGTATTTTTCGCCGTAAAAGACGCACTTTTTCTTCCCCAAAACTGGGGGGAAAAAGTCGGTGCCTCTTATACGGCGAATACACACCTATGGCGGCGGTCCCTGCGGCCATCAACGGCCGGGACCCGCGGCTAATACAGGACATCACCGATCGCGGTGATGCCCTGTATTAACCCTTCAGACGTGGCGATCAAAACTGACCGCCGCGTCTGAAGGGAAAGTGACACTAACCCAGCTGTTCAGCCGGGCTGTTCGGGACCGCCGCGATTTCACCGCGGCGGTCCCGAACAGCCCGACTGAATAGCCCGGTTAGTGCTTACAGGACACCGGGAGGGACCTTACCTGCCTCCTCGGTGTCTTCTCCGTTCAGGGATCCCCTGTATGGCCGGCGCTCTCCTTCCTCGTCGTCCCGTACGTGCGTCGGCGTGCGCAACGACGTGATGGCGGCGACGGAGAGAGAGGATACCCGGCCGGCAGCAGAGACGTTCCGGAGCGATGGGGACACGGCGACAGCGATGGAGCGACATCCAGGGCAGCGGTGATGGTCCAGAGCTGCGGGGACACGTGAGTATTACCTCCTATGCAGTGGTCTTCAATCTGCGGACCTCCAGATGTTGCAAAACTACAACACCCAGCATGCCCGGACAGCCAACGGCTGTCCGGGCATGCTGGGAGTTGTAGTTTTGCAACATCTGGAGGTCCGCAGGTTGAAGACCACTATTGGGTTCAAAATCAAAAAATTTTTAGATTTTGCCCCTAAAAATTGGGTGCGTCTTATACGCCGGTGCATCCTATAGGACGAAAAATACGGTATGTTATGTAGGAACCCCTTCCTTCTCGGGCCCTCCAGCAACCTTGTTTGCCTCTGTGGTATTTATGCCCTTGGACTTTGGCCACTGATTGGTAAAGAATAAATACTTCATTTCCTTGCTCCCTTCATATGGATAGTGTGCAAACAACTATGGAAAAAGTCATTTATACATATATACCTATAGGTCAGCCAGGGTTGGCGTTCAGATGATATCTGGATATCATGTTTAGTATTGAAAAATTGCAAAATAGATCTCTGCAGTTTTTGTTCCATTCACTTCCTGAACATGTTAAGTACATTACTTCTTAAAGTGCCGAGTGCAACCAAAATAACTTCCCCTGTGAGTGGGAGAACACATTTCATCTCTGGTATGCGCACTGAATCTGTGTTATGAAAAAAAGGTTCTTAAAGGGATAGCATCATCACAATTACATAATTTATTTAAAGGTTGTATTATAATAATTAAAGTGACAATCTAACAGGAATATCTCCAACCTGTAGCCCTCAAGCTGTTTCAGAGCTACTATTTCATTGCTAGGAGCTGGCTACCACCTATAGGGAGTTGTAGTTTCAGAACAGTTTCAGTGCCACAGGTCAGAGGTCACCTCCCCCGTGCATTACTAGTACACACCTGTGCCTGTCAGCTGTCCTTAACTTTGTGTCCTTTATCTGAAACTGAGTTTGTCAAAACTGAACTTCTGCTATCTACTAACCTATTGTCATAACTCCTAAGCAACACGTACAGTGATTCAATTCGTCATGAACTTCTCGGCTCAACGGTTGCTGACTTTAGTCTGCATAAATTAGTTCAGCTTTCAGGTGCTCCGCTGGGCTGGAGACTCTCTCCTAGGACTGTATCCACCTTTTCCGGAGCACCTGAAAGCTGAACTAATTTATGCAGGATGAAGTTTGCAACTGCCGAGTTGAGAAGTTCATGACGAATGGAATCACTGTAACATCGCTAATGTCTAACGTCCACTGTTTTGATGGTCATGTTAGACTCCTTACTATCTATATTAAATCCCTTGGACACTCATGCCATCTTTACTGCCTTCATATTGTTGAAACAACAAGTCTGATTATTCTGTCATATATTTTCATCTTTTATCTGTCTATGCAAAGCTGCCTAATATATATATATATATATATATATATATATATATATATATATATATATATGATTATTGGCATTGGCAGAAATTGGTTGTATGTGGGATCCTTCATATAAATCCAACCAACAACATGCCGGACCAAACTTCAGTATTAAAACACATTCTTTAAAAAAAAAAGAATAGGATTGTGCTACATGGTAAATGATCAGCCTTAAGATGCCCATTATGCCATACACATCTAGTTTCAACCAACAGTAGCAAAAATCCAACCCCTGAGATGACATTTTTGGCAGACATAGTGTGTAGTCAGCCATCATGAATGATCATTCTCATATATGTTTTAAAGAGGGGATGTTCAGAATTGACTAATTTGGCCAACTTTTACAGTATGTCTATGGCTGTCTTATGAGTAACACCCTACATAATCTGAACTTTCCACTGCCACCTCCAAGACTTCTCGTGCTGCATTAATTCTCTGTAATGTTCTACAGATTAATTTCCGAAATTCTTAGTTTTAAGTATGTCTAATAAACATATTTAAAGGAGTATTCCAGGCCAAAACTTTTTATATATATATATATATATATATATATATATATATATATATAATCAACTGGCTCCGAAAAGTTAAACAGATTTGTAAATTACTTCTATTAAAAAAATCTTAATCCTTCCAATAGTTATTAGCTTCTGAAGTTGAGTTGTTGTTTTCTGTCTAACTGCTCTCTGATGACTCACGTCCCGGGAGCTGTGCAGTTCCTATGGGGATATTCTCCCATCATACACAGCTCCCGGGACGTGACATCATCATTGAGCAGTTAGACAGAAAACTTCAGAAGCTAATAACTATTGGAAGGATTAAGATTTTTTTAATAGAAGTAATTTACAAATCTGTTTAACTTTCCGGAGCCAGTTGATATATATAAAAAAAGGTTTTGCCTGGAATACCCCTTTTAAAGAAATCCTTTTAGATCTCATAAAATGATCATTATTCCTCAAAACCCGATCCCTTCATTCAACATTTTCCCACAATCCATATACCTTAATCGGCTTAATATCTGTGCATGCTCAAACCCTGGCTGGTGTTTATGTATACTATATTAGATGGCTGAACCATTGTACTTTTCATTTTTTGTACAATGTAGACAACAACGTAGCACACCACTTGCGGATTGCTGTGGAGGAACTGGGAGTTAAGGAACAGATGACAGTCAGGTACTGTGATAGAGGTAAGTGGTAGGCGACCGCAGTCGCAAGAGAGCATCTTGTGACCGCGGTCACCTACCACTTACCTCTATGATGGTACCTGACTGTCATCTGTTCCTTAATTCCCAGTTCCTCTGCAGCAATCCGGTCTTAATTGACAGAAACGTCACTTTGATTATTGGATTGCTTGAATAAGAACGACCTCTTTTTTCACCACAAGTGGTGTGCTAAATTGTTTTCTATGTTGTATTATGGGCAGCTTGGGTCCCTAACCTAGCACCCATGCTATTAGAGAGTGCTGTATTTATCGCAATATATTTCATTTTTCATATTTCACCCATATTTTCATGCTGCAGCCAAGGACTTAGTGCAAACCACCATTTATGCACGAGGCATGGATAAGTCGTGAGTGTCAGCTGTATATCATATCATAAAAGATATTCTTTAGAGATGGCTGGGATCACAGCTAACTCTGATGGGCTCAATGAAACTTTAACTCAACCTGCAAAAAAGCAAGCCCTCATACTGCTCCAACAAAAGTCATTTTATAAGTAGCAAACCACTCAATAAAAAACTAAATGGTTATTGCACTGAACCGAAAAATTTAATTACCCCCCCCCCCCCAAAAAAAAAAACCACAAAAAAATGATTAAAATAAACATCATAGCCTTGTGTCGTTAAAAAAAATATATAAATTGTGGTTGTATAAACGTGTATGTTGGAAGCGCATTGAAGTTGCCTGAGGTGTGTAGGTACACCTAAAAGCGGGCATAGCTAGTGGAATTAGGGAATCTGAAAATGTGCTAGGCAGATGGGGACAACTCATGCGCCCTGTCATGTGTGCTGTGCTCGCTTCTTAGACAATAAGTGACGGCTGCTCAGTAGCTGGATCCAGTGGAAAAATTCAGCTTGGTAATTCCGTTACATGAAGTTAACATTGTGGTAAATAGAATCTCCACTGTCCCATTCACACAGCAGGAAACTCTGCATTCCAGATCTCGCAAAAAGAATAACATATCAATTTTGCTGAATTCTGCAGCAGAGGCCCATCTTTGTGTTGAGCGCAATAAATTTTGCATGAATTAAGCACAAATTCCACACAGAATCTGTAAAACTGCAAAAAATCAGCTGCCAGCTTGGCAGAACAGAGTCTGAGCGGAAGCGCATAAAATCCACTGTGTGAACATAGTAATGCAGGATTTATCAAAAAGGAATATAACACAAATGTATTAACATGAAAATATGCACTAAGTTGTATCTATGCACTACAAATGTTCAAAGTGATTTCTATTGGTGACAAAGAAGATGTCTAGACGGTAGTCCAGTTCTGTCCAGCTGTGGCCAGTATATTTTCAGATATGATCTTCACTGTTTTAGTGATATGTATTGTCTCGGGTCGTGCAGATCCTGTGGCTGGGGGACAGATACACTGAGTCCTTGATGTAGCCACTAAAGTCGCAGGGTGTTAGATCTGACAATAGTGAAAGCTAAATAAAAATTAAACCACGTTGGGTATTATTATGATGGCACCCACAGCCACTCTGATACAGCTAACCCTTGGTGGAAATATAATACAATACCACAAACACTTAGAAACACACCAATTAGGTTTTTAGATGCAATAAAATAAAATGTTACTAAGTATAAGAAATAGATACACTAGATACAAAAATAGAAATACATACAAAATGTAGATAATAGCTAAATATACCAAATCGTGCCGGGATAGGGAAAGGGGATAGGGTTACAGGTGATTACCTACACTGAGAGCCCTACCTGTCTAGGTGGGGAATCCTATCGCTACATGTGGATGGGGGTAGGGAAGAAATAGACACTGATGGTTAAATACTATTGGTCTATACTATTTTTCATTCTGGACATTATGACCTTTGACTTCTCTGACGCTGTCAATTACTATCTATCTTAATTTATCTATATACTCACTATATCCAAGTGCCATATTATCATTTATTGCTTATATCGACTGTTCTTTAAGATTTTAGTTTCCTCTCATCCCTGATGAGCGCCAGATATCTAATGGGTGAAACACGTTGGTAAGAGAGGCCTATTAATCTTTAACCATCAGTGTCTATTTCTTCCCTACCACCATCCAAACATAACGATAGGAGTCCCCACCTAGACAGGTAGGGCTCTCAGTGTAGGTAATCACCTGTAACCCTATCTCCTTTCCCTATCCCGGCACGATTTGGTGTATTTAGCTATTATCTACATTTTGTATGTATTTCTATTTTTGTATCTAGTGTATCTATTTCTTATACTTAGTAAAATTTGATTTTATTGCATCTAAAAACCTGATTGGTGTGTTTCTAAGTGTTTGTGGTAATAGTGAAAGCTAGCACAACATAGGTGTTTCCGGCGCGGGCATTCCAATGTTCCAGTAGAGTTTCACTTAGGTATCAGCGAACATCCAAATGGAAATGTGGTGGTGCACCAGCCTGCCGATAAGACTATATTTGGCAAATCTTCCTCTACCTTTGGAATAAGCCTTTCCTTCAAGTCCAGGTAGTGTCAGTATCCTCGGCAAAAATAAGAAAAAGATAGGACCGTAGACTTTGCGACTGCTCATTCCACAGAACATATTTACTTTGGGTGAGTTCCTCACATGCTTGATAAGAGCACACAGTTTTTCTTAGCCCCGAATTCTAACATTGTGACAATGCTCCTGATAGCCTCCTTAATCCAATAACTCAAAATAGACTTATAGGCCTTTGGTAAGTTGAATGGTTACCTCATTGCTGACCACCAGGATAAGCATTCAATTCTAATGTAAATTTAGTCTTATAGCAGCTCAAGTGTGTATTCAGCCCCTGTGGAGCTGGTAGGACAAATGGAATTTTAATAAAAATTTTCAATTAAATCAATTTAACTGATTAACCTACCCCTCCTATAACGGGAGATCCTCCCCAACACTAGGTGTGTAGTAACAAAGTAGAACTTAAAATAAAAAAGGCAGGGATATTAGTGTGCTGCTGTAGGACTAAGGGAAAACAAATTTACGTAAGACATTAACACTTCCCTTGCATCCTAGCAGCAGCACAAGTGGGTATGTAGCAAGAAGTAATCCTCTATTGGGAGGGCAGAATTCACTGCGGGCGGAATTTAAGATAGACCGCCCAAAAGCAGTGTATTCTGAAAACCTACGATCAAGTCTATAATGGGGGAGAGCTCCAAGAAGCTGCACTACAAATCTGTTCCAAAGGAATAGATGATTTCTTGGCCCAGGAGGTGGAGACTGCTCTGGTAGAGTGGGCCTTAACTATGGCAGGAGGCTCCAAATCTTGGTAAACAAAAGAGCTCCTGATAGCCTCCTTAATCCAACAACTTAAAGTAGACTTAGAGGCCTTTCAGCCCTTGTTCTTGTCTGAAAAGTTTAGGAGAATTTTTTTTTATCCTTCTGGAATTCTACAGTCCTGTTTAAATAAATTCTCAGACACCTGGAAACATCAAGGGTAAGGAGAGATGACACTTCTTCCGAGGAAGGGTCAGGAACCAGGACTGGAAGCAAAATCAGCTGGTTAACGTTCCTGTAGGAGGGAACCTTCGGTAGAAAACCGGGCAAGAACCAAGGTAAGACTTTGTCAGGCAGGAAACTTAAGTGGGGCTCACGGGCTGAGAAGGCCTGTAGCTCTCTAATTCTCCTGGCAGATTTAATTGCCAGAAGGAAGGTAACCTTCAAGGATAAATACTTGAAGTCGACTTCTTCCAAAGGCTCAAAGGTGGGCCACTTAATCTTCTCCTTCTGAGCACCACAGACAAATTCCATTGTGGAATAGGAGGAAGTAAAGTAGGCTTAAGTCTAGAGACACCTTTAAGAAGCCTCTTAATCAGAGAGTCTTGAGATACGGCTCTTCCTAAAAAGGCTGACGTAGCTGCCAATTGTACCCTCAGAGTGGATACGCTGAAGCCTTTGTCCAGGCAGGAACTGAAGTATAGAGGAGTCTCCTAATATGTGCTTGACTCTAGCGTAGGCTTTGTTTATAGACTCTGCCCTGGAATAGGATAGTGTCTTCAAGACCGTCTCTGATAGCTCTCTAGATTGTATGAGGGACTGGTCAACCTCCAGGCTGTCAGGTTGAACCTGTGCAGATCTGAGCATAGCTGAGTGCCCTGAGACACCAGGTTCTGCTCTTGGGAAAGTCTCCAATACTGACCCTGACTCATCTGCATGAGCTGGGTGAACAAAGTCCTCTTCCTCCAGAATGGAATAATGGTCTTGCCGGATCTTCATCAATATCCTTGGAATCAAGGAAATTGGAAGGAATATGTAGGCCAGCCTGAACCTCCAAGGTATGGACAGAGCATCCAATGCCCATGGATTGTCCTCTTGGTACAGAGAGCAAAAGGTCATTAGTTTGGCATTGAACCTGGTAGCTATGAGATCTATCTCTGGCATACCCCACCTCTGGCAGATCTGTTGGAAGATTTCGGGATGAAGGGACCATTCCCCTGAAGATAGGCCTTGACTCAAACGATCTGCTATTACATTGTGTGTCCCTCGAATGTGGACTGCAGATAGGTGGGACAGGTTTGACTCTGCCCAATGAAAGATCATATCTACCTCTCTGAGAAGAGGTTGTGACCTTGTGCCTCCCTGTTTGTTGATATAGAGGTAGATTTATCAAGGGATTTAAGCAGCTTTTTTTGCTTACAAAAGTCACACAAAAAGTCACTCGTTCGGCTAAGCAATTTTTTGTTCGCCTTTTGTCGGTAAGCAAAAAAATACCAATCTGCCCTACCTAAGCAATTTTCAGTTTTTACTTTTGCAGTGGTCCAGGATTTAGCATTGCAAAAGTCGCACGTAAGCAAATTAATGTCGCAAACCCCCTTCAAAGAGTCACAAGTTTAAGCAAGGTCAGAACTGGCTTACAAACTTGCCTATAACAGCATTTTCAAAAAATCGCAGGTGAGAATATTTGTGCGACTTTTCATTTTCACAGGCACGGTGGGACGAGCGGGTAGGAGATGTACAGGAGTTGTGCTGCACGGGGGGAGTGTGTTAGATGGGCGGGCGAATGACAAGCTTGTCACCCGCCCATGCCGCATGACTACAATTCCCAGCATGTTCTTACTGTAAGGGCATGCTGGGAGTTGTAGTCATGCAGTGGGGGCAGGTGACAAGCTTGTTACCCGCTTGCACATCTCCCCCAAACCCTGCTGCATGACTACAACTCCCATTATGTCCTTACTGTAAGGGCATGCTGGGAGTTGTAGTCATACGGTGCAGGCTGGAAATGTGCGGGTGGGTTACAATAAATGTACTAACCTATTTTCCTTGGTTTTTTTCCCCTTCTCAATGCAGATCCTTGTATCATGTGGTCTACGACGATGACCTGTGTTTTTTTTGTTTTGTTTAATGTTAATAAAATGGTTAACAAGGACTTGTGAGGGAGTGATTTTTTTAAATTTACTTTACCAGCCTTATAGACAGAATCCATTACTAAGCTAGGGCTTAGCGTTAGGACCAAAAACAGTTACCACTAACCCCCAATTATTACCCAGTTACCCACCACCACAGGGGTGTTGGGAAGAGCCGCTACCAACAGGCCCAGAGCGTCAAATATGGTGCTCCTGGGCCTAGGCGGTAACAGGCTTCCGTTATTTAGGCTGGGGAGGGCCGGTAACAATGGTCCTCGCCCACCCTGGTAACGTCAGGCTGTTGCTGCTTGGTTGGTATTTGGCTGAGAATGAAAATATGGGAAACCCCGATAAATAATTACATAATAAAAAATAAAAAAAACGCATAGGGTTTCCTGTATTTTTATTCTCAGCCAGATACCAACCAAACAGCAACAGTCTGACTTTACCAGGGTGGGTGAGGACCATTGTTACTGTCCCTCCCCAGCCTAAATAATTCCAGCTTATTACCGCCTAGGCCCAGGAGAACCATTTTTGACACTCTGGGCCTGTTGGTACCGGCTCTTCCCGACACCCCTATGGCGGTGGGTACCGGGGCAATAATCGGGGGTTAGCGGGAGGTGTTTTGGGGCTAACGTTAACCCCCAGCATGGTAATGGACTCCGCCTACAAGACGGATTCCACTACTAAGCCTGTAAAGTAAATAAAAAAAAACACTTAAAAAACTTTTATTCCAAAAAACACTCCCCCACAAGCCCTCGTTACAAAATGTTGTTAATATTAAACAAAAAAACCCACTAGTCATCATAGTCCACCAAATCTGAAGTAGCCCACAGGATAGACGGATCTAAAATGAAAAAAAGAAAATGGGTTAGTCAATTTTTAACCCCTTAAGGACCAAACGTTTTTGCACTTTCGTTTTTTCCTCTTTACCTTTTAAAAATCATAACCCTTTCAATTTTGCACCTAAAAATCCATATGAGGGCTTATTTTTTGTGCCACCAATTCTACTTTGTAATGACATCAGTAATTTTACCCAAAAATCTACGTCGAAACATAAAAAAAAAATCATTGTGTGACAAAATTGAAGAAAAAACACCATTTTGTAAATTTTGGGGGCTTCTGTTTCTATGCCATAAATTTTTCGGTAAAAATTACACGTTATCTTTATTCTGTAGGTCCATACGATTAAAATGATTCCCTACTTATATAGGTTGGATTTTGTCGTACTTTTGGAAAAAATCATAACTACATGCAGGAAAATTAATACATTTAAAATTCTCCTCTTCTGACCCCTATAACTTTTTAAGTTTTCCGCATACAGGGCAGTATGAGGACTAATTTTCTGCGCCGTGATCTGAAGCTTTAAACTGTACCATTTTTGTTTTGATCGGACTTTTTGATCGCATTTTATTTCTTTTTTTATGGTATGAAATGTGACCAAAAATACGCTATTTTGGACTTTGGAATTTTTTTGCGCGTACACCATTGACCATGCGGTTTAATTTACGATATATTTTTATAGTTCGGACATTTATGCACGTGGCGATATCATATATGTTTATTTTTATTATGCTTATATATTTTTTATATGGAATTTGGAAAAAGGGGGGGGATTTAAACTTTTAATAAGGAAGGGGTAATGTGTGTGTTTTTAAACTTTTTTTTAACATTTTCTTTTTACACTTTTAGTCCCCTTAGGGGACTTTTAGGAGGAATCATTTGATTCCTCATACAGATCAATGGGATTACATACATACATACATACATTCACCTGTGTCGTCTGCGCTCAAATGATAAAGCCTGGCCCTGCCAGGCTGTATCATTCAGAGAGCCGGAGCCCACACGGAAGGAGAGGTAAGCCCTCAGGCTACCTCAGCAGTGGATCGCCCCCCACTGGACCTCCAGGGACTGAATACAGGCACCTTTAGACGCCGCTGTCAACATTGACAGCGGCGATCTAAAGGGTTAATAGCCGCCCGTGGCTATTAACGCCGGACTCCAGCTACAGGAATCAGCTGGTGGCCGGCCGGTATGATGCGAGCTCGAGTCAGAAGCCTGCGTCATACCCGGTTGAGGCCTATTGGACATGTATACACGTCCATGGTCCTTAAGAGGTTAAGGGAAAAAAGTGGTAAAAAAAATTTTGTAAACACACATACATTTTTTTTTTTTTTGCTTATGTGTGCTAAGAAAATTGTATTCCAAAGTGATTTTTTGGGTTTTTGCTTATATGAGCCAAATTGCCAAATTTATCAACCTCCTGTGATAGTATGATAAATACGTCACACATAAGCAAAACCAAAGCAAAAAAAAAATGCCTACAGAACTCTTACAAAAGCAAACATTGATAAATGTCCCCCATAGAGTATAGCCGTCATGTTGTCCGATTGGATCATCAAAGCTTTGCCCTTGATTTGTGGAGCGAAGTGCAGAAGCACCAGGCGAACAGCTCTGAGTTCTCTTAGATTCGACGATAGGCGAAAGCTCTGGGAGACAGGGAACATTTTCTGTCCAGGACTGTGATTCCACTTTCCTAGGACCTCTGCTTGAAGAGGATGAAGGTGCCAGACGGACCGAGAAACTGCATCTGCGGTTGCTGACATCAACCCCGACATCTTCATCAATGTCCGAAAGGTAACCTGTCAAGGACTGGAGAGAGATCTTGTCGCTTCTATGACTTGGTCTCTTCTTTCGGGAGAGAGATGAAGGGACATCTCGGCGGAATTTAAAATGAAACCTAGAAACGACTTTGTAGTAGCGGGTTGGAGACTTGACTTCTGCCAGTTTATTAACCAGCCTAGACTCTGGAGAAAAGACAGAGCCAGATGAAGATGTTGGTGTAGGACGGCCTCTGAAGATGCCTTTATGAGCCAGTTGTCTAGATAAGGGACGATCTCAAAGCCCTGAAGTCTCAATGCTGTCACCACAGCCTCCACCACCTTTTGTGAGTGTGAGGGGCAGAGGATATACCAAGGGAAAGAGCTGCAAGCTGGAGGTGAACAAGAGACCCTCGGAGGTTGACAGCGATCCTCAAATATCCCTGTTCTGAGCGGGAAGAACAGGGATATGCAGGTAGGCATCCTTTAAAGGGGTACTCCTGTGGAAAACTTTTTTTTTTTAAATCAACTGGTGCCAGAAAGTTAAACAGATTTGTAAATCACTTCTATTAAAAAATCTTAATCCTTCCAGTATTTTTTAGGGGCTGTATACTAAAGAGAAATCCAAAAAAGAAATGCATTTCCTCTGATGTCATGACCACAGTGCTCTCTGCTGACCTCTGCTGTCCATTTTAGGAACTGTCCAGAGCAGAAGAAAATCCCCATAGCAAACATATGCTGCTCTGAACAGTTCCTAAAATGGACAGCAGAGGTCAGCAGAGAGCACTGTGGTCATGACATCAGAGGAAATGCATTTCTTTTTTGGATTTCTCTTCCCCTAAAAAGTACTGGAAGGATTAAGATGTTTTAATAGTGATTTACAAATCTTTTTAACTTTCTGGCACCAGTTGATTTAAAAAAAAAAAAAAAAAGGTTTTCCACGGGAGTACCCCTTTAAGTCCAGCATTGACATACAATCCCCTGTTTTCAGGATATTTATGACAGACTGGACTGTCTCCATCCGAAATCATTTTTTCTTTATGAAACAATTTAGAAACCGCAGGTCTATGATCATCCTCCAGTCTCCTGTAGATTTTTGAATCAGGAAGACTGGAGAGTAAATTCCTTGACCTTGTTGAGCAGAGGGAACTACTTTCAGGGCCCCTTTGGAGAGGAATTCCTGGACTGATGACTCCAGAAATTCTTGTCTCTCGTGAGACAGGAGACCAATGATGACAAATCAGTCTAGAGGCAGGGATAGAAGGTCTATCGAGTACCCGTGGGTGATTATATTGAGAACCTACGGATCTCTTATGGAAGCAGTCCCTGCTTCTAGAAAGAAGCGTAGTTTTCCTCCCTCAGGGAAGGACTGGGAGACTGTGCTTGGGCGACCAATTGAGCTGGACTTGGGAGGGAATACGGACCTGTGACCCAAAGAGTCAAAGGTCCAACTGCTTCTGGTCTTTAGAAGGACCGGGGCAACTAGAGCCCCTACACTGAGAGTCTCCTCTCTGAGGCCTGGATTGGGGGAAAGATCTACCTCTTTGCTGCCTTCCCCTACCACGATATACTTGTGTTAGAGATTGGCCTTTCTTGACAGCAAGGCCCTCCATTATCTTATCAATCTTCGATCCGAAGAGCCTACCAGGTTTGAAAGGGAGGGAACACAAGTTGTACTTGCTAGCATTGTATGTGACCCAAGGTTTGTGCCACAATGGTCTATGGCTAGCTAGATAGCCAAGAGAGCCATGCCTTAGCAGCAAGTTTAACCTGCTGGGAAGCTGAATCACAAAGGCACTCTGAGGCCAGAGTGATAGATTTAAATGAGGCCAGAATGTCATTCCTGACGACTTAAGAGTCAATGTCAGTATGGGCTTGTTGGAGCCTCTTCCTTAAGAAGTTAGCCACTTCTGAAAAGCAGCAGTTACAGACGTGAAAGCAGAAACTGCGTCTGAGAGTGCATTCAACACGGCGGTCCATAGGGTCCTTGAAAGAAGAACTATTATCAGATGGGACTACTGTAAGGCTGGGTTCACACTACGTTTTGTCCCATACGGGAGCGCATACGGCAGGAGGGAGCTAAAAGCTCGTGCTCCCGTATGTGACCGTATGCGCTCCCGTATGTCATTCATTTCAATGAGCCGACCGGAGTGAAACGTTCGGTCCGGTCGGCTCATTTTTGCGCCGTATGTGCTTTTACAACCGGACCTAAAACCGTGGTTTTAGGTCCGGTTGTAAAAGCGCATACGGCGCAAAAATGAGCCGACCGGACCGAACGTTTCACTCCGGTTGGCTCATTGAAATGAATGACATACGGGAGCGCATACAGTCACATACAGGAGCGCGAGATTTTAGCTCCCTCCTGCCTTATGCGCTCCCGTATGGGACAAAACGTAGTGTGAACCCAGCCTAAGGCAGGACATCTTAGATATGGCCATGTCAACCTTCGGGGGAGCCCCCCACTGTCAGATGCTTTTCTCCATGATAGGAAACATAGTCTTAAAGCGACAGGACAAAACCGGACACTTTTTCGGGTGTTTCCACTCAGCCTCCATATCTTTTTGGGGGGATTCGTTCACTTTGAAGGTCCTAGACGCCCTAGAGGTGGATTCTGGAGCTTCCCCATTATCAACTTCCTGGTCCCCCCGACTGGATGGATTTAAGTTATCTCTGGATCTTATCCAGAGTAAAGAACAAACTGGAAGGTTCTTCCTCTACTTCAGAAAGAGAAGAATGCATCTCATCCAACACCATGAGGGAATCTTCCATAGGGAAATCCAGAAGGGGAATGATGCCTGGGCTTCTTAGTATACACAATCTGCTTAATCTCCTCCATGGAAGAGGTTACATAATTCTTAACCCAAATCACCACATCATGAACTGTAGGCTCAGAATTAATCCTACAGCAGGGGGCAACGGTAGGGGGGTACCCAGAGACAAACATCTAATTAAGAAAATAATAATTTATGAGAAAGATGTATTAGAAGGAAAAAAAATACAGGCATAAAACCAAAACTCTCCAAACTGCTGCAAGAAACAGGACTAGGAGAAGTAAACAACCAAAGGCTTCGCTCAAAGAGGCAGCACTGAAGAAAAAGTAGGTTTAAATAGGGGCTTTTCCACCAAACCGCTAAGCCCCGCCCCCTGGAAGTGACAAAATATGCCAGAAGAGAAACTCCAAGAAGATTTGCCCAAAGAAGAAAAGTGAGAGCAAATAAGAATACAAAGAAAATAGTCTAGCAGGGCTTGAGTGGCAAAAATTTTATTTGAACAAATTCAGCAATACTTGCCATGGAGGGGACATCAGAGCTCCGCCCCCAACTTGGTCGCGCGCACACGCCAGCACAGCAAGCCCCTATCGGAGGTAAGAGAAGGGCTGAACACTAAGAAGCACTCAGCTCCACAGAACAGCATCAGAAACAGACTGAGCGTAAAAGGGCTCATCCAGAGTGAAAAAAGAAAACCAGGTAAAAACCCTGTACAAAAAAATAAATAGAGAGAAGAGCTCTCAGCCCCCGAAAACACAAGGGCAAGAAAATGATCTGTTCTACTCTCCTCAGGAGGACAGAAAAGACACACACCTAGTGTTGGGGAGGATCTCCCTTTATAGAAGGGGTAGGTTAATTTGTTTAATTAATTTAAGTGAAATTTTTTATTACATTTCATATCTCCACAGGGGCAGAATACCCCACTTGTACTGCTGGTAGGACGAAAGGAAAACTCGTCTTCTTCCATCGGCCCTGCAAGTCAATGCAAAAGTCACTGGCCCAGATTTATCAAACTGTGAGAGAAAAAATAGAGTGATTTTCCCACAGCAACCAATCGCAACTTAGCTAACAAGCTCTGGTAAAGTGAAACCTGAGCTGTGGTTGGTTGCTGTGGAAAAATCTATTTTTTTATCTTACAGTTTGATAAATCTGGGCCACTGTGTTTCTGTTTGAAGTCTGGTTTCAACTCCTGAAGAAGGTGTAACCTAAACTACCACCTAGACATCTGCCGTGTCACCAAGCGAAATAATAAATTTATAATTTTGCGCTGTCCTTTTGAATAATCCTGTACATCCTCCATTCCCTTATCATAGTCTATTGCAAATAATATAAAAATGGGATTACCCCACCAGGACAACCACTATTGTCCTGGTTGGGTGGACAACTACTACAAAGAGCAGTCACCCTTACAGTCATGGCCGTAAATGCTGGCACCCCTGAAATTTTTCAAGAAAATTTTGTATTTCTCACAGAAAAGGATTGAAGTAACACATGTTTTGCTATACACATATTTATTCCCTTTGTGTGTATTGGAACTAAACCAAAAAAGGTGGGAAAAAAAGCAAATTGGACATAATGTCACACCAAACTCCAAAAATGGTCTGGACACAATTATTGTCACCCTTTCAAAAATGTGGAAAAATAAGATTGTTTCAAGCATGTAATGCTCCTTTAAACTCACCTGGGGCAAGTAACAGGTGTGGGCAATATAAAAATCACGCCTGAAAGCAGATAAAAAGGAGAGAAGTTCACTTAGTCTTTGCATTGTGTGTCTGTGTGTGCCACACTAAGCATAGACAACAGAAAGAGGTGAAGAGAACTGTCTGAGGACTTGAGAACCAAAATTGTAGAAAAATATCAACAATCTCAAGGTTACAAGTCCATCTCCAGAGATCTAGATTTGCCTTTGTCCACAGTGCACAATATTATCAAGAAGTTTGCAACCCATGGCACTGTAGCTAATCTCCCAGGGTGTGGCTGGAAGAGAAAAATTGAGGAAAGGTGTCAACGCAGGATAGTCCAGAGGGTGGATAAGCAGAGACCTAGAGCAGTTTTCAAAGGAAGAGTGGTCCAACATTCCGGCTGAGAGGTGTAAGAAGCTTATTGATGGTTATAGGAAATGACTGATTTCAGTTATTTTGTCCAAAGGGTGTGCAACTAAATATTAAGTTAAGGGTGCCAATAATTTTGTCCAGACCATTTTTGGAGTTTGGTGTGACCTTATGTCCAATTTACTTTTTACCCTCCCTTTTTTTGGTTTAGTTCCAATGCACACAAAGGGAATAAACACGTGTATAGCAAAACATGTGTTACTGCAATCCTTTTCTGTGAGAAATACTTCATTTTCCAACATTTACAGCCATGACTGTATATCAGTGGCATGTAATGCAAAAATTTGGCACCGCACATGTGTCAGAATGGGGGGGGGGGGGGGGGGGGAGCAGCTGGGACCCCCTTTCCCTATAATCTAAATACTGACAGGATCTCCTCCTCTACTGTCACTGCAGAGCTGGCTGCATATCCATGTGCTCATTTAGAGGTTTCCTTGACTTCCATTGATTTCATTCCAACTGGATATTTTGACTGCCAGGCCTCCACCGATTTGACGCTTATGAAACGTCTGAATGACATTCTAGGAATACTCCCGCAATGAAACAGACATTCTTTTTATAAAACCCATTAAAATAAATAATGTAAACTACATTCTAATGAGTAATGTAAACTATATTAATGTAAACTATTAACCTTTGCAGGCCTAAAAGTTATTAGACCAGACCTATAGTTGAAGTCGTTCTGTCTGATAATGTGTTAGGAAATTGCTATTTAGTAACAAACATATATATTTTATTAAGAACAAAGATGGATGCACAAAGTGCACACAGTACGGGATGCAACCCGAACCATGAGTAAAGATAATAGTACAACTAAAACTGTGGGCAAAATGGAACACAGGTTAATACAGTGACATAGTATAGCGAATATTAGGACAAGAGGAGGAAGACATTCTGGGGGACCAAACACGTTCAATGCGGTCCACCACATCATCCCTCATGGGACTGAGTTTTTCAGAGAGCATAATAGAGCTAACACAGTCAATAGCCATATCTAAAGAAAGAACAGGAGACTTCCAGTTCCCCGCCACATGGATCCTGGCGGCCTTAAGGACAAACTGGGCTAAACAAAATATTCTGTGTGGCATACGGGATGGTCTCCTACTAAAGAGACAAAACATAGGCTGAAGAGGGCAAGGGAATCCAGTAACCTCCCACAATAGGGAGACCACAAAAGACCAAAATGTCCTAGCCAGTGTACAGGACCACCAGATATGGATCCAGAGCAGGAACAACTCTGGAAACACAGTGGCAAGGAGGATGGAAAGATCCTATGCAATCGGGTGGGGACATAGTAAGCCCCGTGGAGTGTTTTGAGAGAGGTCTCCATAAGGGAGACTTTATTTTGGTCTTAAATTTTTGTCGTTACTTGCATCCTTTCTTGGTGAAAAATCCCAAAATGTCATGAAAATTTTGAAAATTTAGCATTTTTCTAACTTTGAAGCTCTTGTAAGGAAAATGGATATTCCAAATACATTTTATATTGATTCACATATACAATATGTCCACTTTATGTTTGCATCATAAAATGGACATATTTTTACTTTTTGAAAAAATTAGAGGGCTTCAAAGTAGAGCAGCAATTTTCCAAATTTTCATGAAAATTGCTAAATCGGAAGGGACAGATGTTACAGAACTACAACTCCCAGCATGCCTGGGAAGTCTAGGCATGCTGAGAGTTGTAGTTTGGCAACATCTGGAGGGCTACCACTGTAACAGTGGTCACCAAACTGTGACCCTCCAAATGTTGCAAAACTACAACTCCCAGCATGCCCAGACAGCCTTCGGCTGTCTGGGCATGCTGGGAGTTGTAGTTTGGCAACCACTAGGAATGCAGCAGTAAAGATCGCTTTACTGCCACCTAACTTGCGATTTTCTGCGATCGCCGACATGGGGGGTCTCAGGACCCCCCTCGGCGATGTGCCGGGATGCCTGCTGAATGATTCCAGCAGGCATCCCGGTCCGGTCCCCAACCGGCTAGCGGCGGGGACCGGAATTCCCACGGGCGTATGCATACGCCCCACGTCCTGAAGAGGTTAAACGTTATCATATCCCCTCTGTCTCGTCTTTTTTCCAAGCTATACATGTTAACATCCTTTTAACCTTTCCATTTTTTTTCTTGCAATTATCTAATGTATTTTATAAAAGATGTTCATCTTCAATTGTTATACAACTATATTTTATAGATAGAAAATGAACTGGAGATCCCAAACCAGACCCTCTCTATAAATCAGTTCCCCAGAATCCCTATGATGCATTGCAATTGCAGGGCATAAAGTACAATAAATGATACACTGGATCTGTCACCTGGAGACAGGTGAAGGGAAAGAAGGGAGTGCAGATTTTTTGCAGGTGTCAACAGCACAGAGGATACTGTAAGTGGGAAGCACAGCTGCGTTTTTATAGCTGCTGGTAATAACCTATGCACAGTCCATAAAGCAGCAGGAACCCAAACAAGGTCTAGTACATCCTCACAGCTTGAGTATTTGCCTACACCATAGGTTACTGTTATGTAAATGTTCCTCACTTCACCATGCATAGTCCTGACTACCATTACCTTCTCATTATCTACATGAACATCTGGATAACATATAAGGTGACCCCTTTTAGGGACATGGCATCAATAGGGGCATAGATGCCCACGACAAGGAAATAATTCTACCGCTGTACAAATCACTAGTCAGACCACACATAGAATACTGTGTATAGTACTGGGAACCAGTGTACAAGAAAGATATAGTGGAGCTGGAGAGGGTTCAAAGACGGGCAACCAGAGTAATACGGGGAATGGGAGGACTACAGTACCCAAAAAGATGATCAGAATTAGGGTTATTTAGTTTAGAAAAAAGAAGGCTTAAGGGAGACCTAATGACTATGTATAAATATATCAGGGGCAGTACAGAGATTCTCCCATGATCTATTTATACCCAGGACTGTATCTATAACAAGGGGACATCCTCTATATCTAGAGGAAAGAAGGCTTCTACACCAGCACAGACGGGGGTTCTTTACTGTAAGAGCAGTGAGACTATGGAATTCTCTCCCGGAGGAGGTGGTCATGGTGAACTCGGTAAAATAATTTAAAAGGGTCTGGATGCATGTTTGGGGAAAAATAACATCACTGGTTAAGTATACTAGATTTATAGGGACAGAACGTTGACCCAGGGATTTATTCTGATGCCATATTTGGAGTCGGAAAGGAATTTTTACCCCTAGTATGAGGGTTTTTGCCTTCCTCTGGATCAACTCAGTAGGGACTCATTAGGGATATAGGTTGAACATGATGGACTAGGGGTTCTTTTTTCAACTTTATGAAATACAGTATGTAACTATGGAGCAGGCTGGTTGTATGGTCGCCCCTTGAATTCAGTGGCCACTATGTGATACTACAGTCGTACTTGGGCCTTACTGTAGGGTAATTGTGAATGAGCAGTTGAAACCGCTAGGGGACAACCTGCATAAGGGAGGAGAAGTGGTGCTCACTTACTTCTGATGACATCACATTAGGCAATTGCTATATAGGCTGGCTTCTAATATATTCCTTTTGTTGGTTTCATAAGCCTGTCTTCTCAATCTCACCTAAAGCCACCAAATCCCCTGCCTTTTCATACATGAGGGGCCAACATCTTCAAATCACGACCTAGTACGTTGCTATGATATTAGGATTAAAATGCTGTGATGTCTATTTCAACCTATATGGTCAATGTTTCTACTGTTCTAATGCACCTAAAATTAAGTATCTTTATGAATGGTCTTAATGAAAACCTTTATATCATTTGTGTCTACAGGTCCTATGCAGACCTATGTGTTTCTATAGTTACATTTGTAGTCTCCCCCTCCAGTAGTCATATTCCCTCCCATCTGCCCTGTATACTTGCTAGAATACATTCATTAGGTTATACTGACTGCAGAAACAGACTATATAGGGGTTGTTTTTAGCCTATTAGTATAAATTTATAGGAGCTGTAAATACAAAACTGTTTTTTATCAAGACTATTCACAAAGTTGCTTAATTTACCATTTTATATGCATTGAAACAGTAAAATAAAAATTGGACTGCAAATGTGGATAAAGCTTTTAAAATAGTTATTCCACAATTAAGTTATTCTCTATCGTCTAAGGGATAACTAGCTAATTGGTGGAGATCCAATTGCTGGGAACCCCATTAATCCTGAGGGCAGGTGATGTAATGTCCCCCAAAATGAACAAAGCAGCACATATGCGCAGCTAGAGCTCCATTTTTTTTTTATGGAGCTTCCATACCCTTCCGAACACATTGGTCAAAGCCCCAACAATCACCTAGCTGTTTCCTTTCCTATGAAGGGTGTTAAAAGAATTAAAAAGAAAACATATTTACTTGCCCCAATCTGACGTTTCAGTGGCTCATGGTCCCTGCTGCCTGGTTAATGTGGTGTCAACCCCACAGTAACTGCCCTCTCAGCCAATCAGTGACTGCAGTGGTTCCCTGCCCTCTGACCACTGACTGGCTGAGCGGGTAATTCCTCCTAGGTCCATGCCTCACAGGAAAAAGGAAGCAACAGTGAGCAGCAGGGACCAGGAGCCATTGGAATGGCAGGGGATCGAAGCAGAGTATGCTTTCTTTTTCATTTTTTTAGCACGTTGACTTATTTTTCTATTTGTTTTTCATGGGGCTGGACTTTTCCTTTTTCTATTTCTAAGCATCTCCAGACATGATGGGGCATGTTTATTAAAGGAGTACTCCAGTGCAACATAACTTATCCCCTATCCAAAGGATAGGGGATAAGTTATAGATCGCGGGGGGTCTTTAGCGCTGGGGCACCCTGGGATCTCCTGGACGGGGCCCCAGCAGTCTGCAGGAAGTGCAGTTTCGTCCCCAGCAGAAAGCCGCGGCAGACATGCCCCCTCCATGTATCTCTATGGGGTACATGGATGGGGTGTATCGGCCGCCGCATCATGCGAGGACAGAATGCCCCCTTTCAAGCATACAGCTGCGGCCCCGTCCAGGAGATCCCGGTGCTCGTACCCCCCGCGATCTATAACTTCGGATAGGGGATAAGTTATATTGCACTACAGATCTCCTTTAATACTAGCACACCACTCTGTTTCCATGATACTTATGGCTAGGGTTAGGTGCATGGGCCAAGAAACACTTATATGTACTGTATACTGTTTGTTAAAAGGAGGCCTTTGAAATTGGCCATACAATTGGTATTTGTCACCCATAGGTTTTCCCCAAAAAACTAAAAGCAAAAAAAACTACGTATACAAGCTTTGTCATGAGCTGAAAAATGCTGCAAGCCACACTTGTCAGTCCCAAAATGTGTATATGCTCGAAAAGTGACCCAGACTTCACTAGCTGACTACCCTCATACCAGGGCCCTTGCCTGTAGGAACATGGAAACGGCATGACGTTTTGACAGCTTCCGATGTATTTGTGGCTCGCATGCACAAATTGTGATATGAACCTGGCCTTACTGGATGTAGTTGTATGGAATAACATAGTCTTCTACACTATTCCATACCATTTATTTTATTATATTTTTTTGCAGCCTGATGAAAGTTAACACACTTTTGGTCTTTATTGGGCTAGTTGAGCCCTGTTGACACACTTAGGGTGTACTTTGGGAATTTTTCCTGGCATACATGCTAAGTAAAGACCAAAACATGATATACAGTAAACATTTTCGGATGCCATTTGAATGCAGTGTGCATCATATTAGTAAATATGGTAACAGTGACTTCACGGTCATTACGGTTAGGTCCGTGGCCATATATACTGTAAGCTTAAATGCATATAAAACTAGGTCCCCTTCTTCAGACACCTAAGTCTTCTCCTGTCACAGTGAGTTGTCACTTGTCACGTACCTCCGACAATAGGTGATGTCATTATGTCATTAGCTAATGCTGCTTTCTATTGACTGAGATGGGTTAATGGAGTGAATGAAGAAAGTGACAGCTTTACTGTTTTACTCCAATTACCAGCTAATAAAGAAACCCTTTTATCTCTATCGTGCTGGTGTTACTGGACTGTGACTGGTATTGGACTGTGACCAAGGCCAGTCAATGCTTATTATCACGAGTTAATGTTATCATGAAACCACATATATCGAAGGCAGTACTACTACGATAAAAAGGCTTTGTTGCCTAATGCAACCAATGAGATTTCTGCTTTCATTTTGCAACCTACCTTACAAACATATAAGCAGCACTATGATTTTATGCTGCGGATCCACTGGTGACCCGACCCATATTGTGCCTCCAGCTGTTGACAAAGACAGCCGCCCCCTGGCCTGCTTGCAGCGGCAATCTGCTGCCACACTGTGGGCCTGAAAGTCGCTGAGTGCACACAGACATTGTGGTGTAGCAGATTGCCGCTGTGAGCAGGCCAGGGGGCGGGGCAAGGGGGGGCGGCTGGATTCAGCAACAGCTGGATGCACAATATGGCTCAGGTCACTGGCGGATTCGCAGTGTAAAATACGGTGTGGATACCCACCCTTAGGGTACGTTCACACGTGCGGATTCTCTCAGCGTATTTCGCTGAGGATCTGCCGCTGAAGGACCTCCTATATGCTGCCTTTATATGTGCCTGCTCGGAGCGGCAATACACAGCTACGAGCAGACACTGCGATGTGCGAGTCGCCGCGCGCATGTGCAGTATACTCGCACGTCGCGGCAGCTCTCAGCTTTGCTCAGCTTTGAAGCAGCCGCGATGTGTGCGAGTACTCCGTGCATGCGCGGCGACTCGCACATCGGAGTGTGTCTGCTCGGAGCGGCGTATTGCCGCTCCGAGCAGGCACATTTAAGGGCACCATACAGAGGTCCTTCAGCGGCGGATCTGCAGCGTAAAATACGCTGTAAATCCGCACGTGTGAACGTACCCTTAGGGTGAATTCACACATGCGTATTTTCTGGTGCAGATCTGCTGCAGATTTGCTGCTGCAGATTTTGTTGCCCAATTACTTTAATGAGTAGCAAAATTTGCATCAGCAAATCTGCAGCAGAAAATATGCACGTGTGAACGCACCCTAAAGGGGTTATCCCAACATTCAAAGTCATCCTCTATTCACAGGATAGGGTATAAATAGCTGATCAGATGTACTTGATCTACCTGTAATTCCGTGAGGATCCCCCCTCCCTCCCCTCTTCCCCACTCTTCCTTCCACCCCCCACATCCTTTACTTTTTCTCTCCCGTTCTCCCTATATTATTAAGTGTGGGAACTATTGTTATGTTCTTTTGGTTTATTCTGTATGATCTTTGAAATTCCATTATTGCAGTTACTATGATCTCTGTTGATGTACAGTTTTCTTTATTTTTTGTTACTGTTGATTATGTCAATAAATATATCTTTTGACACTAAATAGCTGATCAGTGCGAGGCCGACAGCTGGGACCCATCTGACCATGAAAGCGAAGCTCAGTTGTGCCCCCGAGTAAAAGGAGTGTTAGCATGCATACTCAACTGTTTACTCCATTTATTCTCAAGCACCAGACCCAGCAATGTTCAGAAGTCCCATAGACAGTCAATGTAGTGGTGGCCAGGCATGCGTGCTGCTAACTGATCTCCTTTCTCATGACAGGTGGTGATCCCAGCAGATGAACCCCACAATTAGCTATTTTTTACCTATCCTCTGGATAGGGGATGACTTTTAATCTTGAGATAACCCCCGGTAGAAAGGCTGACAGGGCACAATCTTAAATGCCATTAGTGTAACCTGAAGCTCCTGGGAACCAGCACAAAATCTGTGTAAGGGCCCACATTTACCATTTATAATACTGGTGTCTTCTTAAGCGGCAGAACGGACACCAATACCCAGATGCAACTGCTACCTCTGACTGCACCCCTCTTACCACACCCCAGCATGCACCACCACAGCTTATAGTAAATTCATGAATCAAGATTCCTTACACAGTACTGGACTACATTACATCTCAACATTACAGTCTTCTTATTCACTGGTGATTTACTACACAGGAATGATACTTCACACTTTAACTCTGGGTGGGCATCTTGCCCATATCCTAGTAAATTGGTATATACTGTACAGTACATTCCCTTCAAATGCTCCTAACATCCCATGAATTTGTTTGGTGGTACTACAAAAAGATTGGGACAGCCTATTTAAAGGGATAGCCTGCGTCAGATAGACCATTATCAAGCACCGATTAGGAAATAGTTAATAGAGAGGAGGTGGGGAGGGTCCTACAATGACAACCAGAGTGGAAAGGGACTACAAAGAGTGTGTGTCTATCGCTCTGGAGGAGCGAGCCCTGTGTGGGACTGTTTTTTTTTTTAACTCTTGCTCCTGCTGGAATTTTGACCATTACCGCCCACGCCTGCAAGGTGTGTGTTCCACTCCCACAACATTCATGTCCAATCCCCCCCCACTCCTGCTAACTTATGTGTCCAATCCGCCTGCTCCTCGCGTGCCATTTTATTTCCCCCACCTCCTATTTCCCCTCCCTCTGATCCCCTTCCTGTTTCTCACTATTCCTGTGTCCCCCAGTAGGCTCCCACATGCTCAGGTGCTGGGTCTCGGGAGGTCCAACGTCCTCTGTACTGAGCGACGTCTTCCCGCTCTGTGGCGTAACATCAGGGGCGTCACTCGTCAGTACTGGCAACCGCAGGGGCTCACTGATTTAAAGTGGCGGCAGCCCGTGCAGATCTTGAACAGGCTGCTGGTTTAAATTAGTGGCAGCACCAAATTTTGCATAGGCTGGGTATGCGGTGTGCGAGTGTGCAGGACTTGTGGGACCCACAGGCATAGAGCCTGACTACCCACTCCTGCCCGCAGTAACCTCATTCCTGTCTGCGTCCACATGTTTTTCATTGGGTCCTGTGGGATCCCAATGCAGGGCTCTACTCTGGAGGACCAACCATGCCTTTGCATCATATAGACAGACCACTGATTTCAATTGCAACTCTGTAATGGTTCATATCCCCTGTGGTGGTGCTGCAAGAAATTGAATACTTACTGCCAGGTTTCCCTGTCGTTGAGTCATTGAGGCTGTATGGATAAGGCTCAGGAGCTGAGCCGGGTCTGTACCATGTGCTATAAGCAGCTGACAGTGGCAGTCAGTGGCCAGCACTAGAGCTAGCTGCGATGCTGGTGATTAAGTCACCTATATGTGGTGACCCACGGGTGTAGCGGTGTGAGTGGTGGGATCAGATGGTGTTAATCCCAGGGGCAAGATGTTGTTAACCCCTAGTGTTCGTAACGCCAGTGTGGTTTTAGGGTTCTGGAACACCACACGCCTGGTTTCTCTGCTATCCCAGTTGCTAGTAGTGAAATTAGAGTCCACAACCAGTTATGGTCAAATGGAGGCTTTACTGAGTATAAGACAGATGGAATTATCTTTGCAGCTAAGGCCAGATTTCCCAGAGAGGTGGCCAGGACCCAGAAGGACCTCGCAGCTTGCTGGACCAATATACTTGTAATTAACTTGACTCGAGATTGGACTTGACTTTATTATATGCAGGACTTGACTAGTTTCAGTGACAGCAGACATAGACTTGAGACTTACTGGAATGACTGTAGCTTTTGGGGTCTTCCAGATGCTGATCACTTGCACTGAGATCTCTGGTGGTTGCTGTGCTCAGTAAAGACTGATGGTGCAAGAGCTAAAAGAAGAGAAGAGAGTGAATTGTAATGGTCGCCCCATTTTGAGATAACAAACGTCCATTTCAGGATGGGGAAATAACGAATAACATTAGAGTCTTTGTATAAATTGTCCATACATGCTCGGATTTGTGGTTGAACAGGATTAGTGATGACATATAACTTTTCTTTAAGGACTTTTGACTATGCACTTACTGATTTACATAACAGTTTACTAGACATAATATAACATTTTGACTATGTATATGATATACTGTACATGACTAGACTTATGACTTATGAATTACACATTGGTGGATTGGGTTGACTGAGGCTCTCTGCCCAATGCCTTGGCTACTGGGGTCCCTTGGCATTTAAAACACATCTCCCCAGAACACTATTTTTATGTTTGACTCCAGACATATTTATGCAAGACAATGAATACAGATTACACTTTGGCATTCACGTTACCTTGTATTGACTATGTGCATTCAGGTGAGTATCAGGAGTACTTTCTGGCCAGGAAAGCATCCTGTGCACAAATATAATGATACATGACATTATATACATTTGACATATGACTGTTAGTAGACTGTGTAATGTGATTGATACAGTACTACCGTATGTGACTGAGGTATACTTGACTTGTGTGTACATAACTATATGTTTTTTTTTTGTTTTTTTTTTAAGTTTTAAACAGTTTATTGTCATTAACCAAAGGTACATATTATATAACAACCAAAGTTACATTCTTTACCACAATAAACTGATATGTATATACCCAACCTACCCACCCCGCACCTCCCCATCCCAATACCAAGGCGAAACAAGAAGAAAGAGAATTTTTTTTTTTTTAATGAATTTAATATTATACTATATCAGAATACTTAATCATCTGGTCAGCATCCCCAAATTTGGGATAATACATAACTACATCCTCCCTTATTATATATTGCCTTATCCCATGATATAACTCTTTCCATTTTTAATTTGTACTCTGCGAGGGCCGGGGGTCTAGATTCTTTCCAATTTTTAGCGATAAGCACCCTAGCATTTAAGAGTTGCCTGCTCAAAGTTATTTGAGCACTTGGTTCGAGGCCGAGGCCTTCAACATACCCAAGAACGCAAATTCCTAAATCAGCTGGTACCCTGATCTTGATCTTTTCCTATATAAATTTCAAAATTATAGACCAGTAGGTCTGTATACTTGAGCATCTCCATAGCATATGTTCAATATCCGCATCCAAATGGTGACATCGTGGGCATCTAGCATCTAGCCCAAAGAGGTACTTAGCTATTAAAGAGGGCGACTGGTATGATCTAGATAAAATATATAGCTGAGATAGGCGAGGGCCTTCTCCTACTGATTGCTTGGTTACTGATTTTAACACAGACCTCCACTCTAAATGATCTAATCCAGATACTGATTGCCACTTAATGAAAGCTGGTACACTATATGACTCAACTATATGTGACAACAGTCTCTGATAGATTTTTGATGTGTCCCCTTTTGATCCCTCTTTACCCAACATTGAATCCAATATAGAATCATTCTTAATTTCTAAGGGTGTTTGTTTGTTTGTTTTGAGCATGGAGTGCATGTCGTAGCTGGAGGTATTGATAATGGAGATTTTGAGGTAGTTGGAAATCCATTATACATTGTTGAAAAGATTTAATAACTCCATTATCTTACAAAGCCACCAACCGACTTGCTCCCGCCTGTCTCCATCTGTCAAAACCCTTTCATTTATTCAGCTCCTTTAGTTTGTTATAACCCCAAATTGGGGTGTATTGGTGTATACAGGCTATCCCGCAGATGGTCCAGGTCCAGGTCTTTCCCATTAAATACAGTGTAGGAAGGAGGTCTTTAATTTTCCTTTCACACCTATTCTCCAAAAACAATAAGATATTGGAGGCAGAAAGAGTACTGGATATCATCCGACCCGTACTGCCGCCAAGATCCGGACTATCAGAATTCTCAAAATGTTTGCATTGAGCGGCCAAGAAAAAAGCCCAGAGGTTTGACAATGCAAGACCTCCCTAATTTTTTAAACGTTGTAAATTCAATAGTTTCAGTTTCGGTTTCCTGCCCCTCCAAACCAGCTCCCGCAATTGCGAGTCAATCCGCTTAAACAGAGTCGTTGGTAGCCAGATGGGAGAGTTTTGTAATAGTTATAGAACTTGCGGTGTAACTATCATTTTTATTAAGTTTATTCTACCTACAGGGCTTAGCAGGAGTTTCCCCCATGCTTTGCATTTAGATTTTAGTTTATTAAGTACTGGAATAACATTCAGAGGCACAAAATCTTTTACATTAGTTGTTACTTCTATACCAAGGCATTTAATTTGATTCACGCAGTGTATATAGTCATATCCTTCTATATGGACCTGTGTTGCTGTGCGATCTAATAGTAATAAAAAGGATTTCTCCCAGTTTACCACTATCCCCCCAATTCCCCATAGCGAGTTAGGACCCCCATGGCATTCCTTAATGACGCCTCTGTATCATTTAAAAAAAGTAATGCGTCATCCGCATACAGAGCAATTTTGCTTGTATAGTCCCCATATTGAAATCCTGATATTCCGGGAGAGGAGCGAATATGCTCCGCTAGGGGTTCCATCGCAATGGCAAATAGTAACGGGGATAAGGGACACCCCTGCCTTGTCTCACGGAAAAGAGGGAAACTATCTGAAATTTGCCCATTTGTTTTTATACGGGCCAAGGGTTTTTTATATAATAATTGTATCCAAGATACAAACCTTGGCTCAAAGCCCATCTCCTCCAGAGTCACCCAGAGAAAGTGCCATTCCACTGAATCAAAAGCTTTTTGAGCATCTAATGAAAAGATGGCCCTGTCTCTGGGCGAGTCCGGAGGAATCTGTAGGCTCAAGAACAGACGCCTGATATCGGTTGTGGTCGATCTAGTTGGAATAAATCCGGTTTGATCGGGGTGTATCAAATTTGAGATTCTTATTTAATTGGCCTGCTAAGATCTTGGCAAGTATTTTAATGTCATTGGTAATAAGGGAGATCGGACGGTATGACTCGGGGAGCTGGGGATCTTTTCCCTTTTTTAAGATTAAGGTTATTATTGCCTCCCTCATAGAATTAGGTAAATTCTGCTCGCTCAGGGCTGTATTAAAGAGGTCTAAAAGCTTTGGTAGGAGAATCTCTGAGTATTTTTTGTAGACCTCCAATGGGAGGCCATCCACTCCAGGTGCTCTATTAGTGGGGGATGTTTTAATCGCTAGTTCTAATTCCTCCATAGTCAATGGGGAATCAAAATATTCCCTCTCACTAGCAGATAATTTCTTTAGAGATACTTCTCCCCAAATGTTTTTAATATCAATGTACCTCATTGTAATTTTAGATGAATAAAGAGATGTGTAAAATTGCAATATTATCTCCATAATACCGGCCTTATCCTCTATAACGTCGCCCCTCTGGTTTTTAAGTGATAAGATATTGGAAGATGGGTTTTGAGCCTTAATAATTTTGGCTAGCATATGGCCTGCCGATTCACCCTCAGCATAAAACTCCTGTTTATGCTGAAGTCTGTTATTAGCTTCTTGCAGGAGATAAGACTTCAGAGATCTTTGTGCTCTGCTTAGGGTTAGCCCCTTTTCTTCAGAGGGATCCCATACAAATTCTGCCTCAGAAAAACGTACTGTTACCCGTAAGGTATCTAGTTGAGCTATTCTGTTTCACTTTTCCCAAGCCACCCACTTGAGCAGGACGCCTCTCAAAAACGCCTTCATGCTTTCCCATACTAGTTGCTTGGATGCCATATTGTCATTGAACAAGAAGTATTCCTTGATCTGCTCTAGGATAGAGATGTCATTATCCATTATGAAAAACCAGGAAGGACTGAGCTTCCAAAAAATTAGGCCCTTATTAATTTTTTTAAAGTGAAAAAAAGCGCAAAGTGGTGAAAGGTCCGAAATGGACCGAGCATCATAATAGATCTTTGATAAATATGTATGAGTAAAATGATTTCCTATTGCTAGATCAATTCTTGAGAGAGTCAGGTACGATGCAGAGCAGCAGGAAAAATGCCTAACCCTCGGGTATTTATTTCTCCATAAATCCATCATACCTGTTTCCTTAATAAGGACACCCAATGAGGAGAGTTTAGACTGTTTACTGGCGCTCTGCATTGTGCATCTGTCCAGTTGACAATCTATCACATTATTAAAGTCACCCATCAGTAGTATTGAGATATTGGAATATATAGAGACAATTGATAGCACTTTACCCAAAACACTAGCAGAGTATGGCGGGGGGATATAGATATTTACCAATACCATCTTCACATTATGTATATTGCAAACAATAATAACGTATCGCACCTGTCCATCCTCATACCTCCTCAAAAGACTAAACGGAAGTCTATAATGTACCAAAATACTCACACCTAGATAATACTCACACCTAGAGATATTCGAGCAGGTTGAGTGAAACGAGTAGGGACATTTTTAAATCTTTCTTTCCCTTCACCGCCTGGCAACATCCCACACCCAAACCCAACCTCTTCTATAAGAGGTAGTGGAGGCATTTCTAATTATCTAACCCTACTACTAACGCAGAAAAAACACACCCCCCAGTCTCGCACCCACCCATATGATATGCCGAATAAGAGTAGATTACCTCTCTACTCTATAATTCCATAATGCCCCGTGTTACATATTATACTGCATATTCCGTTCTAATGCCAACCCCACTAATCACCTCCCCTACTCAATACAATAAGTGGTTTCTTTCTTCTTCTCTATAAATTCGGGCCATTATTTACAAATTTTGTTTTAGACGCGTTTCATTAGTATCCAGCCAGTCACTAGCGTCCTTTGGATTATCAAAGAAATGGGTATTGTCAAAGGCCACAACCCTCAGGCGTGCCGGATACAACATAGAATATGATAGTGATAGTGAGCGCAATCTCTTCTTAATGTCACTAAACTTCAGTCTTAGCTTTTGGACTTCTCCAGAAAAGTCAGAGTATAAAGAGATTCATGAGCCATTGTATTGTAGATTAGCGTTCTCTCTGGCCTTCCGTAGTATTTTCTCTTTATCCCGAAAATTTAGAAGTTTTGCAATTATAACGCGGGGAGGACGAACGGGAGGTAGCGGTCTAGAGGGAAGCCGATGGGCACGCTCCACTGCGAATATGGCAGACAGTCAATCGCGACCAAACTGAGCTATATGCCAACTCTCAATAAATTCCGCCACATTGCTTCCCTCTACTTTTTCTGGAAATCCTATAAAGCGTATATTAATTCTACGCAGGCGATTTTCGATGTCATAAATTTTCGATACGGCAGAATCAATATCCTGCGTAGACTTAACAATCGCCCCATCACAATCAATCAGCTTAGTTTCCAAACTAGTAATACGTTGCTCCGCCTCGGTCACTCTAGAGGAGATATTTTTAATGTAATTTTCGTATCACAGAAATGTCTTGCTGTACGTGGCCGATCTGAGTAATTGTTAAATATATATCCCTTAAAGTTGGCTCTTTTTACGGCTGTACATTATCCACATATGCAGATATATCACTCTCTGCTTCAATGCTTGAAACAGTATGACGCCCTGCCCTATGATTTGCAGTTCCCGGGCATGTTGGTCCTACAAATTCCACAGGGTCCTGTTGTACATAGCGGTCCCCATCATGTTGATAGGAGAGTTAGTTTTATCTGATACAGGTGTAGATGTCTTCACATTGCCTTCAGTGCTTATCAAGCCCTGTTGATGGCAAGTCTCAAAATTAGAGTATTTCCCACTGGCTCTCCTATTCCCTTTATGATCTAGTTTTTCAAAGGAGACCTGTGCCAGTGCTGCCTCCTGTATAGCCAGGGCTTTGGCCAATGCCTTAGCCCTTCTTTTGGCCGCACTAGCCATTTTAGTGTACTTTTTGATCCGATTGCAGTTGATATATGGGCAGGCGGCTAACGCTGTTTATTACACTGTTCCTTAAGAAGGTGGAATAGCAAGCCTGTGCCGATTACTGCACTCACTGCCTATATGCGCTTCTCTCAGTAATTCGCGGGCAGCGCCTTTGTATATACAGTACACAGTAAACCGTAATCCCCGGACACAGACTTTATATATACAGCGTCTAGTGTCCCCCGGACACAGTCTTTATATGTGCGGCACACAGTGGTCCCCAGACACAGACTTTATATATTCCCGAGGATACCTGCACCTTCTTGCTCACTGCGGCCGTCACTCTGGGGTCCTGTCTGTCCGCACCGTGATCCGACCGCGGCTCCCGGTGGAGCGCTGCTCTCACAGGGACGAACACTTCCGGTCCGGGCAGCACACACCCCAGTGAAGTTTCGTTCCGGGGATTACTATCACATACAGCCCTGCAGGTAGGAGATAATGCCGACAGCATGGCAGCACGGCAATTCAGTAGCCACACCAGGAGAGCCAAAGGACTCCAAACAGCGTACTTCACCAGGCCGAGGCAGGCAGCTTCCGTGTCCAAAAAGCAGAGAGGCACTCCGATGGTCATGGAGCCATAGGTAAGCTGGGTAGGTACATAGAGACGGGAGACCAGCATCCTACGTCATGTCTGGTTAGAAACCCTCCACCTATATCCATACATAACTATATGTACATTTATTGTGTACATGACTATGTGTACTTTAGTGTACTATACATACTATTTTATACATGTACAAGATGCTGGTGAAGGGGGGACATGTGCTCCTCCTGACTGTATCAGGACAAACCTCTGTATGCGGACTACCAGACATCTAAAATTACTATACACATTGACTTGTAGTGTACAATAACTTTATACATTTTGTTTGACATATGACATTGATGACACAATATATGACCATCACATTAAGACCACAACAACTCAGTGTACCTCCGTAACTTTTTTTACTGAACCATAATATATTACTTTAGATTTTCACACAAGAGTTCATGTACTGCTCAGTAGTCCATGTACATAAGGAGTTAATGGTTCAGTCAACTCAGGGTCCCCATCCTGAGAAGACTGGTATGCAGCTTAATAGAATCTCCTACCTCAAGGAGTCTCTTGGCTTAAGCCGGGCACATGACTTACTAGGGTCGGTTGCAAACAGAAGAACTTTTCTTGACAAAGTCTTGTCAGGCACAAATCTTGAACCTTTGCAGAACCTGAAACAACAAATGGTGCTACTGCAGTCAGTCTTGCGACCAAGTCTGGTATTGTACTGTACACATGTTACTTAAACAACCTTCTTTCTTTCCCAGTCTCGCCTACCAGGTGGGGTCCTAGGCTGTGAGATCAACCTAGGGTTGCAAGACTGGGCCCCTTACATGGGGTCAACATGGGTATCCCAAGACACATGGGACAGGCTGGAATTGGTGATTGTGGGGTACTATCGCTGGGCCAATCTGGAGAGCTGGGTGCTGACATGTTGCCAATCTCTTTGAGTGCACTGTTGTTTTAAGAAGACTTGAGTGTGTTGTCTCTTTAAGAAGAATTGAGTGCAATGTCTTTTTAAGAAGAACTGAGTGTGATGTCTCTTTAAGAAGAAGCTGTTTCTTTAAGCTGTCCGGCAATAGGCTGTAACGAGTACCTTCAGACTTGACTGGGCACCAGGGTTAACGCTGACTGCCACCGGTGCTGAAGACTTATTGCACCAAATCATGGGTTTATGCAGAGTCTGCCCTGCAGCGGTTATTCTGTTGACCCGGACGCAGCCGCCGGAATCTCCACTATGGCTGCGCCCAGGGAACTTCCTGTTTGGTCTGGTTGGTAAATGCTTCCCCTGTGCAACATAGGGCGGATTCTTATTTCCGGCTCGCACACTGAAGAGGCGTCACCGCAGGGGACTGACTGGGTGGAGCTGCGACTGCTCCTGCATGCGGGAAACACCGGACTCTGTTTAACCCCTTCAACACCGGACTCTGTTTAACCCCTTGCATATGGCGCACACCCGTATACTGTTGCGGGTGCCCTGCGGTGGTTGAGTGGTTAAGGCACACACCCGTATCCTGTTAATGGGTGGCCTGGTGGTTGAGTGGTTAAGGCACACACCAGTATCCTGTTCGTGATGCCAAGATTGTGGTGTACCACTGGTGTATTGCGGGACCACGGGTGTAGCGGTGTGAGGGGTGGGATCAGATGGTATTATCCCTGGGGGCAACATGTTGCATAGTTAGTACGGTTGAAAAAGGACATACGTCCATCAAGTTCAACCAGGGAATTGAAGGGTAGGGGTGTGGCGCGATACTGGGGAAGGGATGGGATTTTATATTTCTTCATAAGCATAAATGTTATTTTGAACCAGGAATGTATCTAACCCTGTTTTAACCTCTTCAGGACATAGGGCGTATGGATACGCCCTGCATTCCGAGTCCTTAAGGACCGAGGGCATATCCATACGCCCGTGGGAATTCCGGTCCCCACTGCTAGCCGATTGGGGACCGGAGCCGGATGCCTGCTGAAATCGTTCAGCGGGCATCCCGGCATATCGCCCAGGGGGGTCATTATGCCCCCCCCCCATGTTGGCAATGGCCGCAGATCGCTGGACAATTCAGTCCAGCGATCTGCGGCGATTCCGGGTCAATTGGGTCTCCGAACAGCCAGAGCCTGCAGGGGTGAGGTGGCACTGGTGCCACCTCACGATCGCCCTGATTCGTCGGCCGGTAATTACCGGCCGACCAATCAGGGCGCCTGCTGCGGGTGTCACTCCCGCAACCCGCTCCGCCCCTCTTCCGGAGGACGTGAGCGGGTCCATGACGTGGACCCCGGGAGCTGGGGACCCCGATCCCCGGCGTCAATGTTGGGATCGGGGCCCCAGGAGCGCCGGCGGCGGGACTGACCTGTGTGCCGGCAGCAGTAGGAGGTGAGTGACAGCCTCCTGCTGTTGCTTAGCAACAGCTCCCAGCATGCAAAAAGGGCATGCTGGGAGCTGTAGTTATGCAACAGGAGGAGGCAGACCACCCCAACTCCCAGCATTCCCTTATGGGCATGCTGGGACTTATGGTTTTGCAACAGCTGGAGGCACATTTTTTCTATGGAAAAGTGTACCTTCAGCTGTTGTATAACTACAACTCCCAGCTTGCACAAACATCTAAAGTGCATGCTGGGAGTTGTAGTGGTGCATCTGTTGGTTGCATAACTACAACTCCCAGCATGCCCGTTGGCTGTCGGGGACTGCTGAGAGTTGTAGTTTTGCAACAGCTGAAGGCACACTGGTTGTGAAACTCAGAGTTTTTTTAACCTAACTCAGTGTTTCACGACCGGTGTGCCTCCAGCTGTCGCAAACTACAACTCTCAGCAGTCAATGTACACCATGCACCGTACATGCTGGGAGTTGCAGTTTTGCAACAGCTGGAGGCACACTGGTTGTGAAACACTGAGTTAGGTCACAAACTCAGTGATACATAACCAGTGTGCCTACAGCTGTTGCAAAACTAAAACTCTCAGCATGTACAGTCTGTCAGCGCATGCTGGGAGTTGTAGTTTTGCAACAGCTGGATGTTCCCCCCCCCCAATGTGAACATACAGGGTGCACTCACATGGGCGGAGGTTTACAGTAAGTATCCGGCTGCAAGTTTGAGCTGCAGCAAATTTTCTGCCGCAGCTCAAACTGCCAGCGAGAAACTACTGTGAACCCCCGCCCGTGCGACTGTACCCTAAAAACACTACACTAACACAAAATAAAATAAAAAGTAAAAAACACTACATATACACATACCCCTACACAGTCCCCCTCCCCAATAAAAATGAAAGCGTCTGGTACACCACTGTTTCCAAAACGGAGCCTCCAGCTGTTGCAAAACAACTACTCCCAGTATTGCCAGATAGCCACTGACTGTCCAGGCATGCTGGGAGTTTTACAACAGCTGGAGGCACCCTGTTTTGGAATTACTGGCGTAGAATTCCCCTATGTCCGCCCCTATGCAAGTCCCTAATTTAGGCCTCAAATGCGCATGGCACTCTCACTTTGGAGCCCTGTCGTATTTCAAGGCAACAGTTTAGGGTCACATATGGGGTATCGCCGTACTCGGGAGAAATTGTGTTACAAATTTTGGGGGGTATTTTCTGCTTTTACCCTTTTTAAAAATGTAAAATTTTTGGGAAAACAAGCATTTTAGGTAAAAATTTTTTTTTTTTACATATGCAAAAGTTGTGAAACACCTGTGGGGTATAAAGGTTCACTTAACCCCTTGTTCCCTGAGGGGTCTAGTTTCCAAAATGGTATGCCATGTGTTTTTTTTTTTTTGCTGTCCTGGCGCCATAGGGTCTTCCTAAATGCGGCATGCCCCCCAAAAACCATTTCAGAAAAACGTACCCAGAGCAAAATATGCTTTCAAAAAGCCAAATGTGACTCCTTCTCTTCTGAGACCTGTAGTGCGCCAGAAGAGCACTTTTTACCCCCATATGGCATGTTTTCTGAATCGGGAGAAATTGGGCTTCAAATTTTTAGGGGTATTTTCTGCTATTACCCTTTTTAAAAACATAAAATTTTTGGGAAAACAAGAATTTTAGGTAAAAATTATTATTTTTTTTTTACATTTGCAAAAGTTGTGAAACACCTGTGGGGTATAAAGGCTCACTTTATCCCATGTTACATTCCCCGAGGGGTCTAGTTTCCAAAATGGTATGCCATGTGGGCTTTTGTTGCTGTTCTGGCACCATAAGGGCTTCCTAAATGCACCATGCCCCCCAAAAACCATTTCAGAAAAACGTACTCTCCAAAATCCCTTTGTCGCTCCTTCCCTTCTGAGCCCTCTACTGCGCCCACCGAAAACTTTACATAGACATATGACATATGTGCTTACTCGAGAGAAATTGGGCTACAAATACAAGTAAAAATTTTCTCCTTTTACCCCTTATAAAAATTCAAAAATTGGGACTACAAGAACATGTGAGTGTAAAAAAATGAAGATTTTGAATTTTCTCCTTCACTTTGCTGCTATTCCTATGAAACACCTAAAGGGTTAAAACGCTGACTGAATGTCATTTTGAATACTTTGGTGGGTGTAGTTTTTATAATGGGGTCATTTATGGGGTATTGCTAATATGAAGACCCTTCAAATCCACTTCAAACCTGAACTGGTCCCTGAAAAATATCAAGTTTGAAAATTTTGTGAAAAATTGGAAAATTGCTGCTGAACTTTGAAGCCCTCTGGTGTCTTCCAAAAGTAAAAACATGTCAATTTTATGAATCAAACATAAAGTGGACATATTGTATATGTGAATAAAAAAAATAAATATTTGTAATATCCATTTTCCTTACAAGCAGAAAGCTTCAAAGTTAGAAAAATGCTACATTTTCTAACTTTTCATCAAATTTACGGATTTTTCACCAAGAAAGGATGCACGTTACCACAAAGTTTACCACTATGTTAAAGTAGAATATGTCACGAAAAAACAATCTCGGAATCAGACTGATAACTAAAAGCATCCCAGAGTTATTAATGTTTAAAGTGACAGTGGTCAGATGTGCAAAAAACGCTCCGGTCCTTAAGGCCAAAATGGGCTTGGTCCTGAAGGGGTTAAAGCTGTTAATTTTTCCTGCTGTGACCAGTTCCTGAGGTAGACTGTTCCATAAGTTCACAGTTCTAATGGTAAAGAAGGCGTGTCACCCCTTGAGACTCCCCCCAAAGTGCCCCCTCGTCCTTTGGGGGGATTTAACCTGGAACAGTTTTTCTCCATATTTTTTGTATGGGCCATTAATATACTTATATACGTTTATCATATCCCCCCTTAAACGTCTCTTCTCAAGACTAAACAATTGTAACTCCTTTAATCGCTCCTCATAACTAAGAGGTTCCATGCCCCATATTAGTTTAGTCGCGCGTCTCTGCACCCTTTCCAACTCCGCAGTGTCCCTTTTATGAACAGGCGACCAAAACTGAACAGCATATTCCAGGTGAGGCCGTACCAATGCTTTATAAAGGGGGAGTATTATGTCCCTGTCCCTTGAGTCCATGCCTCTTTTGATACATGACAATATCCTGCCGGCTTTGGAAGCAGCAGCCTGACATTGCATGCTATTCTGTAGTCTGTGATCTACAAGTACACCCAGATCCTTCTCTACCAGTGACTCTGCCAGTTTAATCCCCCCTAAGACATACGATGCATGCATGTTATTAGTACCCAGATGCATAACTTTACATTTATCCACATTGAACCTCATTTGCCAAGTGGATGCCCAGACACTTAGTCTATCCAAGTCATCTTGTAACTTATGCACATCCTCTATAGACTGTACTGTGCTACAAAGCTTGGTGTCATCTGCAAAGATAGAAACAGAGCTGTTAATACCATCCTCTATATCATTGATAAATAAATTAAACAACAGCAGGCCCAGTACTGAACCTTGGGGTACACACTCTCTGGGTACGATCCATGAGCCAGTGTTCAATCCAGTTACAAACTAAAGTTTCCAAACCCAAAGACCTTAACTTGTCAGACGTCTATGAGGGACAGTATCAAACGCTTTGGCAAAATCCAGAAACACTATATCCACAGCCATTCCTCTGTCAAGGCTTCTACTCACCTCTTCATAAAAGCAAATTAGATTGGTTTGACAACTTCTATCCTTAGTAAACCCATGCTGGCTATCACTTATAATACTATTATCCCCTATGTATTCCTGTATGTGATCCCTTATAAGTCCTTCAAACAATTTACCCACAATGCACGTTAGACTTACCGGTCTATAATTGCCTGGCGAAGACCTAGAGCCCTTTTTGAAGATTGGTACCACATTCGCCTTGCGCCAGTCCCTTGGCACAATACCAGACACCAGTGAATCTCTAAATATCATGAACAAGGATACAGATATTACTGAACTTACCTCTCTAAGAACTCTTGGGTGCAATCCATCTGGTCCTGGAGATTTGCTTACATTTATATTACTTAACTTACCTTGTACCATCTCTACATTAAGCCAGTTCAGTACATTACATGATGTGTTACCAGCACTGACCTGGCCAATGTCAGCTCCTTCTTCCTTAGTATATACAGAACTAAAGAACCCATTCAGTAGCTCCGCTTTCTCTTGATCGCCCGTGACAACCTCCCCATTATCATTATTAAGGGGTCCTACATACTCTGTCCTTGTTTTTTTTTGCATTTATATATCTAAAAAAATATTTTGGATTAGTTTTGCTTTCTTTGGCCACCTGTATCTCATTTAGAATTTTTGCTGTTTTTATTACATTTTTGCAATGTTGTTAACCCCTAGTGTTCATGACGCCAGTGTGATTTTACGGTTCTGGAACACAACACGCCCGGTTTCTCCGCTATCCCAGTTGCAAGTAGTGAAATGAGAGTCCACAACCACTTATGATAAAATGGATGCTTTACTGAGTAGAAGACTGGTGTAATTATCTTCGCAGCTAAGGCCAGATTTCCCAGAGAGGCGGCCAGGACCCAGAAGGGCCTTGCAGCTTGCTGGACCAATATACTTTGTAATTAACTTGACTCGAGATTGGACTTGACTTGACCATATGCAGGACTTGACTAGTTTCAGTCGACAGCATGTTTAAAATCTCTGCAGCAAGGTTATGCTGGAACATGCATACACACATGATGAGTTTTATATACTGTATATAGATTAACATAATTCTTCACCGAAATCGGCACAATTTTATGCAGATTTGCCACAGAGGATTTCCTGCACAATAAAAAAATTTCAAATGTGGTCGAAGGGTTGGTTCACACTGTGTTTTTATTAGTATATATTAGCAGATACAGCTAAGTACAGATGCTGCCATATGCTATATAGCAGATTTGGTTTCTGTTTGACTTATATAAAGAAAAATACAACACATACTATTTTTTGACATACACAATAGCAGAGTTGACTACTCTTTGTATACAGTAATATTAAATGTACAGTAACAGAAACAGTAAAACGGATATAAAAATGCAAAATGAATTTACCATTACTACAACGCTCTACAGTCCAGTTCACTTAAGGCTGAGAAAAGACTACAGACTCTTATACAGCAGATTATTAGCAGATTATCGCCCAGATGAGCATTTATAAGTAAACTTGTTCCTGACAACTAATCATGTAAAAGGGGCAGCCATAAACTGATAAAACACTTGTTCATCGGCTGATGGGATTTTTTATATCAGTATTAAAGTTATTGCTGTTGACCAGACATCGCTCTGTGTAAACGGGGGATGTGTGGCCGACAATGATGAAAATAAAGGTCTGCACAAAAGATTTAGCGATCAGTTATTCATACATCTGCTTTGCTCATGTAAAAAGGCCCTTAAAGGGGTACCTAAATCTATCATATTTGCCCTCCTTTACTTATTGTATATGTATGTGGTACACTTCTAATGTTAACAACTTTGCTTCATGTGACAACCCCTTTAAAGGGGTACTTCGGTGAAAAACTTTTTTTTTTTCTTAAAATCAACTGGTGCCAGAAAGTTAAACAGATTTTTAAATTATAAATAAAAAGAATAAGTGCAGCTCACAATTAATACACTAATCCGAGGTTAGGCACCTATACCCTAGGTGCCAAAAAGAGGATTCTATAGCAAAAAATATTTACCCAGAACCTCAAGGAAAGTGTATATTGAATAATAAATGAAATCGACCGTGCTTCAATTAACTGTAATATTTAATATAATATCATATCAATTATAAAAAGAGATTAAGATGATCCCCTCACAGGGCCCTATGGGGGGATCGAACAAATGAAATAAAATACACTAAAATAATTCCTGATGCTTCTAGTGGGCGTTCATATAACAGATAAAATATATCCTAACAATAGATGATACCTTGTGAAAAAATAAGTATGGTAAATCACAAAAATAGAATACTAATGGCAGTTATAATGGAACGGTGTTGCAGTGTTAACCTTTTGGTATAAAGATATCAGAATTGCGGTAATTCCGCCAAAAGCAGAGATGTTTAAAAGTTCAGATGTTAAAAGTTCCAGCAGTATTGAGTATAGTAAAAAGTCTGTGGACTAAATGCCGGTGTTGGTCTGCGCTGGCAGGCGCTGACTAGCGATATTGCCGGTGGTAGTGGCAGCTAGTCCGGACAGCACCGGACCCGTTGTATTAAGCTGCCCGTCTGTATGCACAGGATTGTAAAAGCGCTTTAAAGGTGGAAATAATGCGCTCACTGGTATTTGATGTTTAGGCAGTCCACGTTGAGATCCGATCAGGGGCAAGTCTGTTTGCCGGTTCTCTGATGTACTCCAGTGGTCAGCCTCGTGGAGTTGGCGTGTGACGTCACTGGGAGCTCTGCTGGAACAACGGCCTCACCGGAGTAGAGATGGAGGTGGAACAGGAGCCGCAGATGTTCTACCGCAAAGATACTCTGCAAGGTGTATTAGGTAAAACTGCAACTGCCAGGTATAAAATCGCACACAAGGATGGCATCTGCTTCCTAAGCGATTTTATACCTGGCAGTTGCAGTTTTACCTAATACACCTTGCAGAGTATCTTTGCGGTTGAACATCTGCGGCTCCTGTTCCACCTCCATCTCTACTCCGGTGAGGCCATTGTTCCAGCAGAGCTCCCAGTGACGTCACACGCCAATTCCACGAGGCTGACCACTGGAGTACATCAGAGAACCGGCAAACAGACTTGCCCCTGATCGGATCTCAACGTGGACTGCCTAAACATCAGATACCGGTGAGCGCATTATTTCCACCTTTAAAGCGCTTTTACAATCCTGTGTATACAGACGGGCAGCTTAATACAACGGGTCCGGTGCTGTCCGGACTAGCTGCCACTACCACCGGCAATATCGCTAGTCAGCGCCTGCCAGCGCAGACCAACACCGGCATTTAGTCCACAGACTTTTTACTATACTCAATACTGCTGGAACTTTTAACATCTGAACTTTTAAACATCTCTGCTTTTGGCGGAATTACCGCAATTCTGATATCTTTATACCAAAAGGTTAACACTGCAACACCGTTCCATTATAACTGCCATTAGTATTCTATTTTTGTGATTTACCATACTTATTTTTTCACAAGGTATCATCTATTGTTAGGATATATTTTATCTGTTATATGAACGCACACTAGAAGCATCAGGAATTATTTTAGTGTATTTTATTGCATTTGTTCGATCCCCCATAGGGCCCTGTGAGGGGATCATCTTAATCTCTTTTTATAATTGATATGATATTATATTAAATATTACAGTTAATTGAAGCACGGTCTATTTCATTTATTATTCAATATACACTTTCCTTGAGGTTCTGGGTAAATATTTTTTGCTATAGATTTTTAAATTACTTCTATTAAAAAATCTTAATCCTTCCTGTACTTATTATCTGCTGAATACTACAGCAGAAATTCTTTTATATTTGAAACACAGAGCTGTCTGCTGACATCATGAGCACAGTGCTCTCTGCTAACATCTCTGTCCATTTTAGGAACTGTCCAGAACAGCATATGTTTGCTACGGGGATTTCCTTTTACAGTGGCAGTTCTTAAAATGGACAGAGATGTCAGCAGAGAGCACTGTGCTCATGATGTCAGCAGACAGCTCAGCGTTTCAAACGGAAAATAATTTCCACTGTAGTATTCAGTAGCTAATAAGTACTGGAAGATTTAATATATATTAATAGAAGTAATTTTCAAATCTGTTTAACTTTCTGGCACCAGTTGATTTAAAAAAAAAAAAAGTTTTTCACCGGAGTACCCCTTTAACCCCTTAAGGACTCAGCCCATTTTGGCCTTAAGGACTCAGACAATTTAATTTTTACGTTTTCATTTTTTCCTCCTCGCCTTCTAAAAATCATAACTCTTTTATATTTTCATCCACAGACTAGTATGAGAGCTTGTTTTTTTCGCGACCAGTTGTCCTTTGTAATGACATAACTTATTATATCATAAAATGTATGGCGCAACCAAAAAACACTATTTTTGTGGGGAAATTAAAACGAAAAACGCAATTTTGCTAATTTTGGAAGGTTTCGTTTTCACTCCGTACAATTTATGGTAAAAATGACGTGTGTTCTTTATTCTGAGGGTCAATACGATTAAAATGATACCCATTATTACATACTTTTATATTATTGTTGCGCTTAAAAAAAATCACAAACTTTTTAACCAAATTAGTACGTTTATAATCCCTTTATTTTGATGACCCCTAACTTTTTTATTTTTCCGTATAAGCGGCGGTATGGGGCCCATTTTTTGCGCCATGATCTGTACTTTTTTTTAT
The DNA here is from genome assembly GCF_029499605.1 of Hyla sarda. NCBI lineage: Eukaryota > Metazoa > Chordata > Amphibia > Anura > Hylidae > Hyla > Hyla sarda. Next base: position 220,322,766 of record NC_079194.1, on the reverse strand, counting down.
ACCAAATTTGCATATAAAAAACTTTTAATACATTTTTTATAATTTTTTTTAATAAAATATATTAAAAAAGTAGGAATTTTGGCCTTTTTTTTTTTCGTTCACGCCGTTAACCGTACGGGGTCATTAACATTTTATTTTAATAGTTCGGACATTTACGCACGCGGTGATACCAAATATGTCTATAAAAAAAATTTTTTTACGCTTTTTGGGGGTAAAATAGGAAAAAACGGACGTTTTACTTTTTTATTGGGGGAGGGGATTTTTCACTTTTTTTTTACTTTTACATTTTTTTACATTTTTTTTTACACTTGAATAGTCCCCATAGGGGACTATTCATAGCAATACCATGATTGCTAATACTGATCTGTTCTATGTATAGGACATAGAACAGATCAGTGTTATCAGTTATCTTCTGCTCTGGTCTGCTCGATCACAGACCAGAGCAGGAGACGCCGAAAGCCGCTCGGAGGAAGGAGAGGGGACCTCCGTGCGGCGTTATGAATGATCGGATCCCCGCAGCAGCGCTGCGGGCGATCCGATCATTCATTCAAATCGCGCACTGCCGCAGATGCCGGGATCTGTATTGATCCCGGCACCTGAGGGGTTAATGGCGGACGCCCGCGAGATCGCGGGCGTCGGCCATTGCCGGCGGGTCCCTGGCTGCGATCAGCAGCCGGGATCAGCCGTGCATGACACGGGCATTGCTCCGATGCCCGCGGTTATGCTTAGGACGTAAATGTACGTCCTGGTGCGTTAAGTGCCACCGCACCAGGACGAACATTTACGTCCTGCGTCCTTAAGGGGTTAAAGGGGTTGTCACATGAAGCAAAGTTGTTAACATTAGAAGTGTACCACATACATATACAATAAGTAAAGGAGGGTAAATATGATAGATTTAGGTAAAATTATCTTCATCCCAGTAAAGTTCTTATCCCCCCCATTGATCTGATCACTTCCCGGTTTCCTCTCTAAACTGCGACCCATGCTACAAAGCACACACTTTCCCAGAATCCCCCTTGCTTGCATACGTAGTAAAGACTAAGGCCCTGTCCACATTACGGAGATTATGGTCTATCATGTAGTACCCAAGCTAAATAAAATTGAAGAGTGTCCAATTAACACTGTCTGACACTTTCTAGAAGCTGTCTGTCACAGTGTTAGATTGGGGGGGGGTGAAAGCTCTGGGTACCCAGGGTTGTGGCATGTTTTGCATCTTGTGTGACTGGTTGCACTCTTCTTAGGCCAATCCTGCCTACGGTATAATTTTTGTCCGTTTTTGTAGACTGTTTACGTTAATGTACAATACCCTATAATTGTCTTACTTTAGTTTGCAGTGATCCAGATTGACACGGCCCGAGAACTGGAGGACCAGGACTTTTTAACGGAGAGTTATCTTAACCTGGCCCGTAGCAATGAGAAATTGTGTGAGTTCCAGAAGACCATTTCCTACTGCAAGACCTGTCTGAACATGCAGGGAACATCTGTCAGCTTACAACTGAATGGACAGGTGTCGCTAAGCCTGGGGAATGCCTACCTTGGCCTCAGCGTGTTCCAGAAGGCCCTGGAATGCTTTGAGAAAGCTCTAAGATATGCCCATAACAATGATGACAAGATGTTGGAGTGCAGAGTCTGCTGCAGCCTTGGAGGTCTTTACACACAGCTCAAGGTTAGAAACTTAAGACGTATGAATGGAGCTGGCTTCTTGTATGCTACCAGGCCAACCTTTAACCTCATTAAAGGGAACTTGTCACCAAGATTATGCTGCCCTATCCCTGAACACCATGCCTTAGTAATAGGTGATCGGCTTTGTTTAACTATAATGTGCTGCTCATGCATTTTAAGGACAATTCTTTACCACTGTGTCATGGGCTCATGAAGAAATGTCCACTGGGAGATAACCCCAAGGCTTCTCCATCTCAGCTAACTACAATTGACAGGTCTACACCTATTTGTATATGACTTGAAAAAGATGTGAAATAACCCACGGCACTCGATGTTCATGCTTCATCCATTTATTCCCACAAAAGGTCACTTCATATGTCGGGAGGGAGAAGAGACGGGACAACGGACAACGTGTAGCCGCGAAACGGACGTCGTCCCGTCTCTTCTCCCCCCCCCTCCTGACAAGTGAAGTGACCTCTTGTGGGAATAAATGGATGAAGCATGAACATCGAGTGCCTTGAGTTATTTCATATCTTTTTCAAGTTGTTCCACGCAGTACTTCTATACACTCTCACTGAGCACCGGTATATGCCATGCAAATGACTGTTGTACCATTGCATTGCGGGCTGAGTCAAAGCGAGGTGTGTAAGCCAGTGGATGTTGTAGCAGTGCCGACTGCGCTCTCTTGAAAAACCTATTTTTATATGGGAGGGACCTACCAATCAATGTGAGCCAGATTGGGAAAGCTGAAGAGGAAGTACCCAACGGACAATTCTTCCCAAGCCAGTAACCCAGTGGATAAGCTACATTTTCACAAAAATTTGCCAGCACTTTAAAGTTACATAAAGCTCTTTGGACCTATCCTAAAGACATATCACTCACAGATCAGCGTCACATAGGTAACATTATTTTCAAAGAGATAGAGTGAGTATAATATGGCATCACCTATAGCACACAAGGCAAGACAGAGACATATGTCATTTATGTTTGATATGAGCCCTTAGGAGACAAACATTTTAGTTCAACTTACTCCTTTCTCTTTCTTTTTTTGCCTAGAGAAAAGTTAGTTTGTGGTAACAACTTTTGTTAGGCCAAATTAAAAGATTTCAGTCATATGACTGAACATATTTTACAGATGATATTTTACAAAAGCTGGCAATAAGCTAATGATTTTGGATGGCCATATGGTGAAATAATAGATAGTGTATTTGTAAAAACAACTCCAAACACAACATAAAAATTGCTTATAAAGACTGATAAAAACCAAGTCCCTTTTACCAAAGACTGATACACCAACTTGGGCGGGCCTATCAACATGAACAAGTTTCCAATTGTAGTAACAAATGCATCTACCAATAGTCTGCATTAGGTCAGTGTCTATGTTGTTTTCCACTGGAGTACCCCTTTAACTAGCGACATGTGGAAATGAGGGCATTTTAAACTTTGCTTTAAAGCTCCCACTCTACCTATTGTATCCCCTGCTCAGTTTATAATTATTTAATAATTGTTTAGCATTTTATTGTATTTTTCAAAATACATCAAAATACTATGGTCCCCGAGATGTAACATTTATATTGTAGTGGTTTGAGATCTTTCATACATTGTCTGGAGTTTTTCCTGCAGGACTTTGAGAAGGCCCTTTTCTTTCCATGTAAAGCAGCTGAACTGGTCAATGACTACGGGAAAGGCTGGAGTCTCAAATACCGAGCCATGAGCCAATACCACATGGCTGTTGCATACCGTAAACTTGGCCGCTTAACAGATGCAATGGAGTGTTGTGAGGTATGAGACAAAGGAACATATGTTTGGGAATTATTTTTTTGATTTTAATGTCTAAGTTATACGGATGATTTATTGTGGACAACATGAATCATGCATGGAATGAATAATAATAATAAAGATACTAATAATAATCATAATAGAGTTTGCAATGAAATGTGCTCCTGTATGTGTCTTGTAAAGTTTTGGGTGGGCAGTGGATATTTGACTTTCATCTGTCTACGATTTTCTAATATATAAATGTGTGAATATACCTTAAAGGCTGAGAAAACCTTTAAAAACATTTCTTTAATTCTTGCCTTGTATCTGATATCCTCACATTCTACAGCCTATGTGAGCTGTCCTCCAGGGTTTCTTCTTCCCCTGTCTATGTAAACTTCTGTGTAACCTCTTCTTATACCTGCTAGGTCTATGACTGAGAGTACAGAAAAACTGTTAGATTGTCAGACATAGCTTTCTCTGAGTAGCAGCTAGATGGTAGGAATTTTGTAATGAAGGCTATTCAAAAAGTTGCTTCATTTTGAAATTCAGGATATAAATAAACATAAAAAAATTATCAGTGCATAGGTGTCCATAGCCTTTAAAGGGAACTGTCAGTAGTACCAAATTGAGTGTTTGGCTGACAACTATTGAAGGTGTGTATGGTCATCACTACAGATACAGGTATGTCATGTGACTGATCTCAACCCTGTTGAATGCATGGCTAAGAATCCTTTTGAATATATATAATGTTGTTCTTCAGCAGTAGTACATCCTACTGTTAGATTGTATGTAGGTTTTGGGGTACACATAATGGTAGGAATTTATCACGGTGTGTGTGATGTACGTGTTTTTTTTTTAACCTTGTTTTCCTTGTGGTATATTTGATGTGGCTGGGGCTTATTTATTAAAAAGTGACATGACCTTACATGAATTGTGCACAGAAGCATCAGTGATAATGATGACTGGAAACATCGGGGGAGATTTATAAAAACCTGCCCAGAGGTAAAGTTACCCAGTTGCCCTTAGTAACCAACTAGATAGCTTCTTTCATTTTTCACAGGTCTCTTTAAAAAGGAAAGAAGCAATCTGATTGGTTGCCATGGGCAACTGCACCACTCTTCCTTTGCACAATTTTTGATAAATCTCCCCCCATTGTGTGGTATAGACATTTTTTGCCATGTGATCAGACTTGGTGTGCATAACTATGGTCCATTGTGTACAAATTATGGTCCAAATCCGCAACATCCAAAGACATGATTCTGCAAATTAATATTTCTACATACAGCTGAGTGATTACTTTAGTAATATTCATATCACTGTGTTATATTTGTTATGTATTGTTCCTTGGCCACGTTGTTTTCTTTGACCAATCTTTCCTTTGTTGTAAATTTCAAAAAAAAAATCCAATAAAAATTATTTAAACCAAAAGTCGCAAGAAATAGTCCCAGCACAGCTTGCTGCAACTTTTCTTGAAACACACAAAAAGATGGGAGAAACTTCCAGAAGGTCAAAAGCTTTTTTGTTTGCAAAAAAAAAAGCACTTAAATCAGTGATGTCTCCACACAGGATCTTTGAAGCTCAGCCAGAATGACGATTGCATTCTTGGTCAACTCTCTTACCAAGCCCTGTTTCTACCCAATTACATAGTTTGGAGGGGCAGCCTGATTGTTCCAAACTTCTTCTATTCAAGAATTATGGAGGCCACTGTGCTCTTGGGAATATTCAGTGCAGCATACATTTTTGCACCCTTCTTCAGATCTGGGCCTTCACATACTCCAGTGTCTGAGCTCTACAGGCAGTTCATTCCCCATCTTGATTTGGTTTTAGCTCTGATATACATTGTCAGCTGTGAGACCTTATATAGACAGGACTGCGTCTTTACATATCCAGTCCAATCATCTGAATTTACCACAGGTGACTCCAATCAACAGATGGTCAAGAGAAATGGGAGGCCCCCCAGAGCTTATTTTCATGTGTCATAGTAAAGGGTCTGAATACTTAGGTCCATGAGAAATTTTAGAATATTCCTTATTTATAAAAATTCAAAAATTCTATTTTTACATTTTGACTATAGTCATAATCACATTTACTGTACATGTGAACATACCCTTAATAAGATTTCTTGTGTTCTAGGAGTCTATGAAGATAGCACTACAACATGGGGACCGACCACTTCAAGCACTTTGTCTTCTGTGCTTCGCCGACATCCACAGGAGTCATGGAGACATTGAGGTGAGTATTTTTATCATGTAGTCTGGGTTTAAAGGAGGGCTGAGAATAACGTGCTTAAAAAGTACCTGTCACCAAACTAAACTTTTAATATATTGTTCCTTATGTAATTATGAGGCACTTGCTGTTAAAATTCTCAACCTTTATATGTTTTTAATGTAATTGAAAAAATGGCCACTAGGTGGCTCTGATCTGTTCCCTGCCGCAAGTCAAACAGTTAGTTTGGTCTCCTCCCGGCCTGGCAGGAGACCAAACTCAGGAAGTGCATGCGGGACATGGCGAGGCACAGCTCTCACAGGCTTCAGTGATGTCACACTTGCTGGGGAACGCCCACTTTCTCCTGCCTGGAGCTCATACAATGTGAGCAAGGAGAATGGTATGATACAAAGCTTTTTTAAGCTCGGCAATTTTTTTTTTTTTTTTTTAAAGGCAGGAAGGGTGTTAGGAGTAATTAGGGAATATAATCTGAGTTAGTTTAGAAAGGATGGTTTTATGACAGGTACTCTTTAAAGGGGGTGTCCATGACAACAACCTGGCAATATGTGTCTAAACATGGATTCTTCCAGAAATGTTATATGTACAGTGGGGCAAAAAAGTATTTAGTCAGCCACCAATTGTGCAAGTTCTCCCGCTTAAAAAGTTAAGAGAGGCCTGTAATTAATCATAGGTATACCTCAATTGTGAGCGACATAAGGAGAAAAAAAATCCATAAAATCATTGTCTGATTTTTTTAAGAATTTATTTGCTAATTATGGTGGAAAATAAGTATTTGGTCAATAACAAAAATTCATCCCAATACTTTGTTATATACCCTTTGTTGGCAATGAAGGAGGTCAAATGTTTTCTGTAAGTCTTCACAAGGTTTTCACACAATGGCCCTCATTTACTATTGCAAACCTGACATGTTTTGTTAGGTTGTGCGCCAGATTCTGTCGCATTGTGCCAGAAATTCTGTCTGCGCCAGAATTTGCGCCAGAATTGAAAAAACCCAGACTTACTCCCCATTTTGCTAAGAAAACCCGAAAAAGGGGGAAAGGGGGTGTGGTCTGTGAAAAGGGGCGTGTTCCCAACAATTTAAAAAAAATACAACATATTTACTAACGTTTTCACAGAAAATGTGGTGGATTTCAGCTGAGGAAAACCCTACAGATCAGAGCATGTGTAAAAAAAGCAAAGTGTAGGTAAAGTGGAAGTGTAGGGAAACCTTAGTAAATACCGTGGAAAATAAATTGTAGGGAATTAAAACCCACAAAGAAACCTACACTCCACTCTTAGTAAATGAGGGCCAATGTTGCTGGTATTTTGGCCCCTTCTTCCATGCAGATCTCCTCTAGAGCAGTGATGTTTCGGGGCTGCCGCTGGGCAACAAGGATTTTCAACTCCTTCCAAAGGTTTTCTATGGGGTTGAGATCTGGAGAATGGCTAGGCCACTCCAGGACCTTGAATTGCTTCTTACAAAGCCACTCCTTCATTGCCCGGGCGGTGTGTTTGGGATCATTGTCATGCGGAAAGACCCAGACACATTTCATCTTCAATGCCCTTGCTGATGGAAGAGGTTTTCATTCAAAATCTCCCAATGCATGGCCCCATTCATTCTTTCCTTTACATGGATCAGTCGTCCTGGTTCCTTAACAGAAAAACAGCCCCAAAGCATGATGTTTCCACCCCCATTCTTCACAGTAGGTAGGGTGTTCTTCGGATGCAACTCAGCATTCTCCTTTTTTTACCAAAAAGCTCTACTTTGATTTCATCTGACCATATGATATTCTCCCAATCATCTTCTGGATCATCCAAATGCTCTCTAGCAAACTTCAGACTGGCCCGGACATGTACTGGCTTAAGCAGGGGGACACGTCTGGCACTGCATAATTTGTGTCCCTGGCAGCGTAGTGTGTTACTGATGGTAGCCTTTTTTTACTTTGGTCCCAGCTCTCTGCAGGTCATTCACTAGGTCACCCTGTGTGGTTCTGGGAATTTTGCTCACCGTTCATGTGATCATTTTGACACCATGGGGTGAGATCTTGCGTGGAGCCCCGGATCGAAAGAGAATATCAGTGGATTGTATGTCTTCCATTTTCTAATAATTGCTCCCACAGTTGATTTCTTCACACCAAGCTGCTTGCCTATTGCAGATTCAGTCTTCCCAGCCTGGAGGTCTACAATTTTGTTTCTGGTGTCCTTCGACAGCTATTTGGTCTTCGCCATAGTGGAGTTTGGAGTGTGACTGTTTGAGGTTGTGGACAGGTGTCTTTTATACTGATAACAAGTTCAAACAGGTGCTATTAATACAGATAACGAGTGGAGGACAGGGGAGACTCTTAAAGAAGAAGTTACAGGTCTGTGAGAGCCAGAAATCTTGCTTGTTTGTAGGTGACCAAATAAGTATTTTCCACCATAATTTGCAAATAAATTCTTTAAAAATCAGACAATTTTGGATTTTTTTTCTCATGATGTCTCTCATAATTGAGGTATACCTATGATGAAAACTTACAGGCCTCTCTCATGTTTTAAGTGGGAGAACTTGCACAATTAGTGGCTGACTAAATACTTTTTTGCCCCATTGTATGAGGCAACGCTTCTAAAATTATTATCTCCATTATTTTAACCCAGAAGGCCTTCTGAACCTCTTATTGCAATTTCTGCTTCTCATCTTTAGAAAGCATTTCCTCGATACGACTCCTCCATGAGCATCATGACAGAGATTGGAAACCGGCTGGGTCAAACTCAAGTGCTGCTGGGAGTTGCCAAGTGTTGGCTGCACCAAAAAGAAATGGACAAGGTGCCTTAATACAAAGGATAAGATTACAAGACTATGGAAAAAATACAGGATATTCTCTTGTTGCTACCTGCAAACTAGGAACAAGCCGCTGTTGGTTATTTATGTATCTCTATTTAAAATAAAAAAGGGAGAATTTATTAAAGGAGTTTTGTTGTGCAGGACAACTTATCCTCTATACAAAGGATAGGAGATAAGTGTCTGATCGCAGGGGGGTCTGACCGTTGGGACCCCAAGCGATCTCCTGCAAGATGCCACCCTCTCCTAATGCTCGGAGTGATTTGCACAAAGCAGGGGGCAACACGCCCCCTCTATGTATCTCTATGGGAGAAGAGGAGATACAAGAACACTGTATCTCTGCCTCTCCCATAGAGATACATGAAGCAGGTGTTTCGGCCACTGCTTCCTGCCTTGGCCGACACAGCTTCTTCCCTGCAGTGAGCCGGAGCCCCATGTAGGAGATTGCGGGGGGTCCGACTGCTATCCTTTCTGTAGGGGATAAGGTGTCCTGCACAACAGCAAAGTCCTCAACTCTATACAAACCCCCTATATTTATTACACTGCCCCATATAGTAGTCCCTTCTGTGCCCCCCTCATACATTATAATACCCCTCACATTGCCGCCACATATAATAATGTCCCCTCACATTACTCCTATTCATTATAAAGCCCCCTCACATTGCCCCTAGACATTATAATGCCCCCTCACATTGCTCCTATACATTATAATGCCCCCTCACATTGCTCCTGTACATTATAATGGCCCCTCACATTGCCCCCATACATTATAAAGCCCTCTCACATTGCCCCTATACATTATTATAATGCCCACGTACATTACCCCTATACATTAGAATGCCTCCTCATATTGCCCACATATATAATAATTCCTAAAAAATGTATTAATTAAAAGTTTCATATATGCAAATGTGATATTAATAAAAAGTACAGATCACGGTGCAAAAAATGAGCCCTCATACTGCCGCTTATATGGAAAAAATGAAAAAGTTATAGGTCGTAAATTGTGCAGCGTGAAAACAAAACCTTCCAAAATCTGCACAATTGCGATTTTCTTTTAAATTTCCCCACACAAATAGTATTTTTAAAATTTTGCCCTATATTTTATGCTAAAATGAATGATGTCTTTACAAAGGACAACTGGTCGTGCAAAAAACAAGCCCTCATACTCGTCTGTAGATGAAAATATAAAAGAGTTATGATTTTTAGAAGGTGAGGAGGAAAAACCGAAAACGTAAAAATAAAATTGGCTGCGTCCTTAAAGAAGAACTCTAGAATAGAAAAATTGTCCTCCATACTGCTGGCCGTAAAAAAAATTATAGATACATACCTTCTTTCGCTCCCACGGTGCCTCCGGTAACTGGCTCCAGTCTCCACCGCAATCCTCTTCCTGGTTGCCGGTGGTTGGCGAGTCATACTGCACTCAGCCAATCACCGGCCGCAGCGAAGTCCCGATTCGGCCGGTGATAGGCTGAGTGGCAGTGTGACGTGGGGGTGAAGGAAGGTATGTATCTATTTTTTTTTTTACTGCCGGCAGTATGGAGGACAATTTTTCTATTATGGAGTTCTCCTTTAAGGCCAAAATGGGCTGTGTCCTTAAGGGGTTAAAAAAGCAAAAAAAAAAAAAAAAAATGTTAGTATTACTTACAGATGCTCTTCATGCGTCCAAAGAAAATGCCTAGGAGCAGTGCATATCAGTATGGGTGGAGCAATTTGGTATGGGTGGGGTATATTGGCATGGGTGGGGCATACATTGTGGGGGAGGAGCTTAGAGGCCTCCTCAGTAGGTCTCACAGAGGGGTCCCCAAATTTATTGTTACCCCACTGGGCCAGCCCTGCATAGAATGCACATATAAAAATGCTATATAGTATCTAAATGATACCGCTGCAGTTAAGTTGATTGCTACTATTTTCTCTATAAAAGCACATGTTATCTCGATTTCATGATGTTTTATTTAAAGGAGTAGTCCAGTCCTGAAAAACGTATCCCCTATCCTAAGGAATAGGATAGGGGATAAGTTTCAGATCGCAGGGGGTCCGACCGCTGGGGCTCCCCGCGATCTCCTGTACGGGGCCCCGGCAGCCCGCGGGAAGGGGGCGTGTTGACCACTGCATGAAGTGGCGGCCAACACACCCACTCAATACAGCGCTATGGCAGAGCCGGAGATTGCCGAAGGCAGTGCTACGGCTCTGCCATAGAGTTGATATTATGGATAAGCATACAACATGTCTGAGCCATTCCCATCTGGTCTATTTATCTCTAAAAGTATGTTGCAATGCTATTCCATGTGTAAGGGGGCTGTGTTGATGGATGAGTGGGCTGGGTAGTAGTCATGCTCCTTGCCATGTGCTGCATCTGTTCTGTCTATATTCAGGTCATCTGGGGGTTCGGGAGTTACACAATAATAAATGTTAGCTCCTGGTTCTCTGCCTGACATGTGTTTTAATCTGCAGGCATTGGACGGGCTCCAGAAAACCCAGGAGTTGGCAGAAGAAATAGGCAATAAGGTGAACAAGTCTATGAGGATTAATGGAGAGAATTTCCCTAGCCTGTGTCCATAACACATCTTACAGTATGTACTGTCATCCTACTATATACTCCATTCATAGGAAGCCGGAGAATTAACAGCTCCCTAACATCAAATGCACTGATGGATGGATAAGTATATTGAGAACAGTAGTTTGGATCTCCCATGTATCCTATTGGGACCTGATACAGTTCGTGCTGGAGGTCTATGTACTGGGCCCCACTCGACTGGCTAGTGCCTCTAATGGGAATTGTAAACATGCAGTTGTGCCAAAAGCTATGACATTTATTTTCCATTTTATGGTGCCAAGTTATCTTTTAATACTCCATTGATAGTTGTAGAATATTGTACAGAAAAGACAGAACAGAAAATCATCTGGGGGCACAACACTGTACTTGTGCAGCAGTAACTATATCAGGTTGGCTTATAATGCATTTCAGCTATATGTTGGAGGTAAACTTCGGGATACCAGCAAAAAGGTATACCAGGGCATATTCCCAGCAGGCCCATTGAGTTAAATGGCCACTGTCACTTGGAAAAACTTTTGATATGTGCTATAGATAGGTGGAGGTCTCAGTGTTCAGACCTCCGCCGATCAGAAGTAGCTGGGAGAAGTCCGCGCTCAGCATATTCTCCCCAAGCTCTGTGTGTCACATGATTGTCAATGTAAGTCTATGGAGTGTGACGCGACCACGTGACACAGAGCAGGGATAAGAGAGTGCGGCCGTGTGGTCTTCTTTCGGCTTCTTCTCCTGCTTGATGGAGGTCTGAACACTCTGGCCTCCACTGATCAAAACTGTCAAAATTTTGTGACAGAAAAAAGTGACAGATACTCTTAAATGGACCCAGCCTACTTTACTTGTGACTATAATTATACTTTTATTTAGCGGGACTCAAAAGGGTAAGCTGCTGTTCTTTTGAGTGCTGCAAAATTAAAAATACTGCAAGTATGACGTAGTATATATCGGCATACATATTTTTATGTATTCCAACATATACACTGCTCAAAAAAATAAAGGGAACACTTAAACAACACACTGTATCTCCAAGTCAATCACACTTCTGTGAAATCACACTGTCCACTCAGGAAGCAACACTGATTGACAATCAATTTCACATGCTGTTGTGCAAATGGAACAAGACAACAGGTGGAAATTATAGGCAATTAGCAAGACACCCCCAATAAAGGAGTGGTTCTGCAGGTGGTGATCACAGACCACTTCTCAGTTCCTATGCTTCCTGGCTGATGTTTTAGTCCCTTTTGAATGCTGGTAGTGCTTTCACTCCAGTGGTAGCATGAGACGGAGTCTACAACCCACACAAGTGGCTCAGATAGTGCAGCTCATTCAGGATGGCACATCAATGCGAGCTGTGGCAAGAAGGTTTGCTGTGTCTGTCAGCGTAGTGTCCAGAGCATCAAGGCGCTACCAGGAGACAGGCCAGTACATCAGAAGACGTGGAGGAGGCTGTAGGAGGGCAACAGCCCAGCAGCAGGACCGCTACCTCCACCTTTTTGAAAGGAGGAGCAGGAGGAGCACTGCCAGAGCCCTGTAAAATTACTTCCAGCAGGCCACAAATGTGCATGTGTCCACTCAAACGGTCAGAAACAGACTCCATGAGGGTAGTATGAGGGCCCAACGTCCACAGGTGGGGGTTGTGCTTACAGCCCAATACCGTGCAGGAGCACATGTGACAGAGTCTGGAGATGCCGTAGAGAATATTCTGCTGCCTGCAACATCCTCCAGCATGACCGGTTTGGCGGTGGGTCAGTAATGGTGTGGGGTGGCATTTCTTTGGGGGCCGCACAGCCCTCCATGTACTTGCCAGAGGTAGCCTGACTGCCATTAGGTACCGAGATGAGATCCTCAGACCCCTTGTGAGACCATATGCTGGTGTGGTTGGCCCTGGGTTCTTCCTAATGCAAGACAATGCTAGACCTCATGTGGCTGGAGTGTGGCAGCAGTTCCTGCAAGAGGAAGGCATTGATGCTATGGACTGGCCCGCCCATTTCCCAGGCCTGAATCCGATTGAGCACATCTGTGACATCATGTCTCGCTTCATCCACCAACACCACATTGCACCACAGACTGTCCAGGTGTTGGCGGATGCTTTAGTCCAGGTCTGGGAGGACATCCCTCAGGAGACCATCTGCCACCTCATCAGGAGCATGCCCAGGCATTGTAGGGAGGTCATACAGGCACGTGGAGGCCACACACACTACTGAGCCTTATTTTGACTTGTTTTAAGGACATTACATCAAACTTGGATCAGCCTGTAGTGTGGTTTTCCACTTTGATTTTGAGTGTGACTCCATAGCCAGACCTCCATGGGTTGATAAATTTGATTTCCATTGATCATTTTTGTGTGATTTTGTTGTCAGCACATTCATCTATGTAAAGACGAAGTTAGTTCTTACGATTAGATAATTCATTCAGATCGAGGATGTGTTATTTTAGTGTTCCCTTTATTTTTTTTTTGAGCTGTATATATTGCTGAAATCTGAACCCAGACTTTCATAGAATGGCCGCTGCACTACAAAGCTCAAATACAGAGGCTTACTTTTAATAGGCCCCAATGCAAAATCTGTAATACAGCCTCCTACCTACTGGGCGTGACTGCTACCTCTGCCCTAAGTTCATCTATTTGACCCATTACTTACACTGTCTTCTTTTTGTAGCTCTCTCTCTTGAAGGTTCACTGTCTGAGTGAGATTGTCTATCGTACAAGACAGCAACAACGGGAACTACGAGCACATGTTGTCCGATTCCATGAATGTGTGGAAGAAATGGAGCTGTATTGTGGAATGTGTGGGGAGTCCATTGGGGAAAAGAACTATCAGCTTCAGGCGTTGCCCTGTTCACATGTCTTCCATCTTCGGTATGAGACAAACAATTCTGTGGGGGGTTTCATTTCTACGCTATGCACGTTGGGGTACAAATGACATGTTACCTGTATTCTGTGGGTCAGTATGATTACAGCAGTACCCAATTTTTACAGCTTTTGTTTTATTTTACTACTTTAAAAAAACTTTCTTAACCATTGGCCCCTATAACTTTTTTATTTTTCCATCTACAGGGCACATTTATTGCACCATGATCTGTAGATTTTATAAGAAACATTTTTGTTACATGGGACTTTTAGATACCTTTTTGGAATTTTTTTCTGATACATGATGTGACCAAAAATAAGCAATTTGGTGCTTGTTTTATTTTTTTTATTTTTTTAACGTCATTGATAGCCATGCAATCTCTTTGGAAAAGAGGCTTCTGTATGTAATTAACATCCAAGATGAAAGGTGATGGACTTAACCTAGACATTAAGATCTAGATAAAGACCACATTGGGGGAGATTTATCAAAACTTGTGCGAAGGAAAAGTTGCCCAGTTGCCCATAACAACCAATCAGATCGCTTCTTTCATCTTGCAGAGGCCTTGTTAAAAATGAAAGAAGCGAGCTGATTGGTTGCTATGGGCAACTGGGCAGCTTTTCCTTCGCACAGGTTTTGATAAATCTCCCCCATTGTCTGCCACTATGGCTAAAAGCTAACCAATTTTTTTCCATCCAACCAGGTCAACCATGCTTGGCCCCAGTAAGCATAAATCCAGTGAGTGACATGACTGAATCACTGGTCCAGATATACTATTGTTGTAGTTTTTTTTTTTCCCTAATTGGATTTTATCTGACTTACGTTTTCCCATATTTACTAATTTGGCACATATCTTGGGAACACTGCGACACATCAATATAAAGTGGGGTGATATGTTCGGGTTAAAACAAACTTTACAAAAAATAAAAAATAAATCACAGTAATTTTCCACACATACACAATGTTCTTTGACCACTTTAAGAATTTTTTTTTTAAGTAAAAGCATATTTGTGCAGGCTTTAATAATAAATCTTTGGTTTTTGAGAAAAACTCGTAAACATGCCCACTTTATTCAGACAAAGTGTAACTTGTGGGGCTGTTCAGGTTTCTTCCTGTAAATTGTTGTACTTTGCTAAAATTTGACTAAAATTGGGACGCAAAAGCCGACACTAAACTGTTGGGATGGAGATAATCTGGGCCATTATGTTTCTGTGTTTTTTGATCATTTATTTGTCATCTCAGGTGTCTCCAAACCAATGGATCTCGTGGCTGTCCTAACTGTCGCCGATCTTCTGTGAAACCTGGTTTTGTGTGAGAGAAAGAAAAAGGGGAATGAGATGGAATGAACAGAATATTGACCTGTTTTCTAGGACCAGTTGACAAAAAGAGCTGTTCAGCAAATGTTTTTATTGGCAGTATTGGTTGGTGTCTAAACATGTGGTCTAGGACTATGTGGTAATATTGGCACCATTGTGACTAGCATTTGTCATGCAAGACATGTTACACGAAAAAACGGTCAGAAAGCCTTGCAAAATGTTTTTCATGATTTTTTTAAGTCTATTTTTTACTTTACTTAAAGGCAGACTAATATCCTATGTACTGGACAGGAAAAGTTAGATAAGTGTTTTTATAACCATTGCTTCCCAAGTCTAAAAAATCATGTTATTTATTTGTGGTGGAGGTTTTTCTCTAGCTAAACAAAAGTCCTCGTATGATAAGTATAGCCCTGCATGGTAAGACCCAGCATGACCTATATATCAAAGCTTGGCATGAACCAGCATGACCTGTATGGTGCACCCTATTGAGAGGCAATAATACGTGGCTGGCACACCACCCTGCGAGGCAACATCACCTATATGTCATACCATCCTGAAAGGCAACATGAACTTATGGCACACCATCCTGACAGCCAACCTGACCTATATGGCACACCATCCTGACAGCCAACCTGACCTATATGGCACACCATCCTGACAGCCAACCTGACCTATATGGCACACCATCCTGAGAGCCTACTTGACCTGTATAGCACGCCATCCTAAAAGGCAACATGACCTGCGAGGCACATCATCCTGGCAGCCAACTTGATCTACATGGCACACCATTCTGAGAGCCTACACCTTCCTATAAGCCAAATGACCCTTATGGGACACCATATTTATAGCCAAAATGACTCTTAATGCTCACCAGCCTGATGGCCAGCATGTGTGGCACACCATGGTGGTACCTTTGGATAGTCAGCTTGGTATGCAATAATTTGTTTAAACTTTCTGTACTTAGAAAGCTATAACTCTTTATAGTGTTATCTCATAGAGATTGACATATCTTGAGTTTGATATAATTTTATTTATTGACATCTATTGCAAGTGTGTGGAGCAACAAAGAACCAAAAATGTATGAAATGGAATTGTTGGTGCTGTGTATACTAGTAAATCTATTTATGGCCACATCCATGGGAAATCTAAAATGTAGAGGACATATTTGTTTATCTCTATATTATTCCTTTTCTCTATGGGGTTTAAGGACGTTGTTTTATTGCCTTCACAAGTATTACTGTGAGGATGTTCCATGTATCTGCATCTCTTTCACTGAAGAAGGGGATTATATTTTCCATGAACCTACCTCCCTCTGTATATACAGTATGACTTGTCTTGTTCTGATTTCTCTGTACGGTCTTTCCCCTCTTGTAAAATATGACCATTTATTCATTATTTTATTTTTTTTATCTGTTCACTTGAAGGGTGTTCCACCACAAGACAATAAACTTTTCACCCAATGGATCAAGTCATTGTGTGGGCAGACTATTTCCATGGCTTTACAGTTGTATAAAAAGTTAATAAACTATGTAAATATATTACATCACTCTAATCCTGAGTTACACACTGTACTAAAATCCTGAACTGTATTCATCACTGTTGTTTGAGGCAAATGCCCAGATAAGAGTATCAATAGTGGCTAAATAACAAATATGCCACCACTATATAGCAAAAATACTATATTGTATTATGCCTAAGTAGGAGAGCCACACAATACCATCTTACAGGGCTTAAGCAAAGCTACATACAGCAAACAATCAAAATAATGTAAAAAATACTGCTAATGATTAATATTGGACCACATACACCATTTACAGTGGGGCAAAAAATTTAGTCAGCTACCAATTGTTTAAGTTCTCCCACTTAAAAAGATGGGAGAGGCCTGTCATTTTCATCATAGGTATACCTCAACTATGAGAGACATAATGAGAAAAAAAAATCCATAGAATAACATTGTCTGATTTTTAAAGAATTTATTTGCAAATTATTGTGGAAAATAAATATTTTGTCACCTACAAACAAGCAAGATTTCTGGCTCCCACAGACCTGTAAGGTCTCCTCTGTCCTTCACTCGTTACCTGTATTAAAGGCACCAGTTTGAACTTGTTATCAGTATAAAAGACACCTGTCCACAATCTCAAACAGTCACACTCCAAACTCCACTATGGCCAAGACCAAAGAGCTGTCAGAGGACAACAGAAACAAAATTGTAGACCTGCACCAGGCTGGGAAGACTGAATCTGCAATAGGCAAGCAGCTTGGTGTGAAGAAATCAACTGTGGGTGCAATTATTAGAAAAAGGAAGACATACAAGACAACTGGTAATCTCCCTCGATCTGGGGCTCCACGCAAGATCTCACCCTGTTCTGTCAAAATGATCACAAGAACAGTGAGCACAAATCCCAGAACCACACAAGAGGGACCTAGTGAATGACCTGCAGAGAGCTTGGACCAAAGTAACAAAGGCTACCATCAGTAACACACTACACCGCCACCATCAGTAACACACTACACTCAAATAATGCAGTGCCAGACGTGTCCCCCTGCTTAAGCCAGTACATGTCCGGGCCCATCTGAAGTTTGCTAGAGAGCATTTGGATGATCCAGAAGAGGATTGGGAGAATGTCATATGGTCCGATGAAACCGAAGTAGAAAATCTTGGTAAAAACTCAACTCGTCGTGTTTGGAGAAGAAAGAATGCTGAGTTGCATCCGAAGAACACAATACCTACTGTGAAGCATGGGGGTGGAACCATCATGCTTTGGGGCTGTTTTTCTACTAAGGCACCAGGACGACTGATCCGTGTAAAGGAAAGAATGAATGGGGCCATGTATTGTAAGAGTTTGAGTGAAAACTTCCTTCCATCAGCAATTGAAGATGAAACTTGGCTGGGTCTTTTAGCATGACAATGATCCCAAACACACCACTCGGGCAATGAAGGAGTGGCTTTGTAAGAAGCATTTCAAGGTCCTGGAGTGGCCTAGCCTGTCTCCAGATCTCAATCCCATAGAAAACCTTTTGGAGGGAGTTGAAAGTCCGTGTTGCCCAGCGACAGCCCCAAAACATCACTGCTCTAGAGGAGATATGCATGGAGGAATGGGCCAAAATACCAGCAATAGTTTGTGAAAACCTTGTGAAGACTTACAGAAAACGTTTGACCTCTGTCATTGCCATTGACCAAATACTTATTTTCCACCATAATAAATTCTTTCAAAATCAGACAATGTGATTTTATGGTTATTATTTTCTCATTATGTCTCTCATAGTTGCGGTATACCTATGATGAAAATTACAGGCTTCTCTCATCTTTTTAAGTGGGAAAACTTGCACAATTGTTGGCTGACTACATACTTTTTTGCCCCACTGTATCTCCCATACACAAGGTTGGTGATAACTACACAATTGCTGGGGGTCCAACCACTGGGACCTGCACCAATCATGTACATGAGGGTGTCGAGCCCCCATTGGAATGCAGTGGAAGCTTAGCATGTGTGCTGCTACTCCACTCAAAATCTATGGATCTGCTGAAGAGGAGTACTACACTAGTCTCTGTCAGTCCCCTAGAGTTGAATGTAGTGGCAGTGTGTATGCTCAAATGTGGACACTCTGGATCCTCTCTCTGGAGATCCTTTGGGGTCCCGGTAGTCACACGTTCTTGCTCCCTGTAAATCAATAAAAGAGAGACTGGAAGGTAAAGGTAAGCGAGGAGGAGAAGTTTGGCAACTACCATCATCTTCAGGAAAGATACAGGTTGATTTTAGATCCTAACAGCAACCCAATTGTGTCTACAGTTCTTAGGCTAGGTTCACATTGCCGTTGTGCTCCATCCTGTTCTGGGTCTGTCTGGCTCTTTTTGCACTGAACGGCCCCAAAACAGGTCAGAGCACAACTGACTCCACAACTGGATTATGAAGAATTCCACTGAATTAAATGTGGTCCGTCTGGAAGAAAAATATAGGGCATGCACTATTTTTCTCCACTAAACTAACACAGTTTTAAAAAAATTGCTGACAAAGCTACCTTTAGCTGAGCCCGATGGCAATGTAAACCCACTATTAGCAGCAAAAACAGCTGACAGATTTCCTTTAAGATTCATAGTAATCACAAGCCTCGGTGCTGGACAAGCCTTAATGTAGTCTCTTAAGTAAATATATATAAATGCAGGTGATGTTTGGCCTTTACGCCAAGAACAGTGATTTCCCCCCCCGGGATTTTGCCGTGAATTATTATTATTTTTTATTTATTTCCCGCCCCGACCTCTGTGCCTGAGATTTACAGTGCCGCAAGGGAGAAGGGAAGCCTGCTTGCGCACAGCGTCTCTCAGCGTCCCCCTCCTCCCTGCAATGCAGTGAGACGAAAATGGTGTCCTGCTACACCGAAAAGGGGAAGATGCTGTGAAACTGCAAGCTGCGCCGGATACCCGTGCCGTGGAACTGCAAGCTGCGCCGGATTCCCATGTCGGCTTGCTTAAGATACTGTACTTTTTCCACCCCTCTGTTACCCCTTCTCAACCCTGTCTAACCCCCGCCCCCCCATGTCTACCCCCTGTCACCCATGTCCACCCCCTATTCACCCCTCTGTCCCTTTGTCACCCCAGTCCACCCCTCTCTGTCACTCCTGTCCATACCTCTTTTACCCCCTTGTCCACCCCTCTGACCCCTTGTCTCCCACGTCCACCCTCCTGTCATCCATGTCCACCTTGGCCACCCCCCCATCCACCCCTCTGTCACCCCTGTCCATTCCCCTGTCACCCATATTAACCCTCCATTGTCCACCCCTCTGACCACATCCTCGTTACCCATGTCCACCCCCTATTCACCCCTCTGTCCCTTTGTCACCCCTGTCCACCCCTTTGTTACCCCCTTGTCACCCCTGTCCACCCCTTTGTTACCACCTTGTCACGCCTCTCCACCCCTCTGTCACCCCCTACGCCCCCTGTCACCCATGTACACTCTTCTACACCCACCTGTCACCCCTCTGCCACCCATGTACACTCCCCTACACCCCTCTGCCACCCATGTACACTCCTCTACAACCCTCTGCCACCCATGTACACTCTTCTACACCCATCTGTCACCCATGTACACCCCTCTACACCCCCTGTCACCCATGTACACTCCTCCACACCCCTCTGCCACCCATGTACACTTCTCTACACCCCTCTGTCACCCATGTAAACCCCTCTACACTTCTGTTACCCATGTACACTCCTGTCATCCATGTACACTCCTCTACACCCTCAACACCCCTCTGTCACCCATGTACACCCATCTATCACCCCCTACACCCCTCTGTCACCCCCTACGCCCCCTGTCACCCATGTACACTCTTCTACATCCCTCTGCCACCCATGTACACTCCTCTACACCCATCTGTCACCCATGTACACTCCTCTACACTCCTTTCACCTATGTACACTCCTCTACACCCCCAACACCCCTCTGTCACTCATGTACACCCCTTTATCACCGCCTAAACCCCTCTGTCACCCCCTGCGCCCCCTGTCACCCATGTACACTCTTCTACACCCCTCTGTCCGCCATGTACACTCCTCTACACCCCTCTGCCACCCATGTACCCTCCTGTACAACCCTCTGCCACTCATGTACACCACTCTACACTCCTGTCACCTATGTACACTCCTCTACACCCCCAACACCCCTCTGTCACCCATGTACACCCCTCTATCACCCCCTAAACCCCTCTGTCACCCCCTGCGCCCCCCTGTCACCCATGTACACTCTTCTACACCCCTCTCTATGCCATGTACACTCCTCTACACCCTCTGTCACCCTTGTACACTCCTCTACACCCCTCTGTCACCCATGTACACTCCTCTTCACCCCTCTGCCACCCATGTGCACTCCTCTACAACCCTCTGCCACCCATGTACACTCCTCTACACTTCTCTACATCCCTCTGTCACCCATGTAAACCTCTATACACTCCTGTCACCCATGTACCCCCCTCTATCACCCCCTAAACTCCTCTGTCACCCATGTATACTCCTCTACACTCCTGTTACCCATGTACACTCCTCTACACCTTCAACACCCCTCTATCACCCCCTACACCCCTCTGTAACCCCCTACGCCCCCTGTAACCCATGTACACTCTTCTAAATCCCTCTGCCACCCATTTACACTCCTCTACACCCCTCTGTCACCCATGTACACCCCTCTATGACCCCCTAAACCCCTCTGTCACCCCCTGCGCCCCCTGTCACCCATGTACACTCTTCTACACCCCTCTGTCCGCCATGTACACTCCTCTACACCCCTCTGTAACCCATGTACACTCCTCTACACCCCTCTGTCACCCATGTACACTCCCCTACACCCCTCTGCCACCCATGTACCCTCCTGTACAACCCTCTGCCACTCATGTACACCACTCTACACTCCTGTCACCTATGTACACTCCTCTACACCCCCAACACCCCTCTGTCACCCATGTACACCCCTCTATCACCCCCTAAACCCTTCTGTCACCCCCTGCGCCCCCTTGTCACCCATGTACACTCTTCTACACCCCTCTCTATGCCATGTACACTCCTCTACACCCCTCTGTCACCCATGTACACTCCTCTACACCCCTCTGCCACCCATGTACACTCCTCTACAACCTTCAGCCACCCATGTACACTGCTCTACACTTCTCTACATCCCTCTGTCACCCATGTAAACCTCTCTACACTCCTGTCACCCATGTACACCCCTCTATCACCCCCTAAACTCGTCTGTCACCCATGTATACTCCTCTACACTCCTGTTACCCATGTACACTCCTCTACACCTTCAACACCCCTCTATCACCCCCTACACCCCTCTGTAACCCCCTACGCCCCCTGTCACCCATGTACACTCTTCTAAATCCCTCTGCCACCCATGTGCACTCCTCTACACCCCTCTGTCACCCATGTACACCCCTCTATCACCCCCTAAACCCCTCTGTCACCCCCTGCGCCCCCTGTCACCCATGTACACTCTTCTACACCCCCTGTCCACCATGTACACTCCTCTACACCCCTCTGTCACCCATGTACACTCCTCTACACCCCTCTGCCACTCATGTACACTCTTTTACACCCATCTGTCACCCATGTACACCCCTCTACACTCCTGTTACCCATGTACACTCCACTACACCCCCAACACCCCTCTGTCACCCATGTGCACCCCTCTATCACCCCTACACCCCTCTGTCACCCCCTACACCCCCCTGTCACCCATGTATACTCTTCTACACCACTTTGTCACCCTTGTACACTCCTCTACACTACTCTGCCACCCATGTACACTCCTCCACACCCCTCTGCCACCCATGTACACTTCTCTACACCCCTCTGTTACCCATGTACACCCCTCTACACTCCTGTCACCCATGTACACTCCTCTACACCCCCAACACCCCTCTGTCACCCATGTACACCCCTCTATCACCCCTACACCCCTCTTTCACCCCCTACACCCCCTTTCACCCATGTACACTCTTCTAAACCACTCTGCCACTCATGTACACTCCTCTACACCCCTCTGTCACCCATGTACACTCCCCTAAACCCCTCTGCCACCCATGTACCCTCCTATACAACCCTCTGCCACACATGTACGCCCCTCTACACTCCTGTCACCTATGTACACTCCTCTACACCCCCAACACCCCTCTGTCACCCATGTACACCCCTCTATCACCCCCTAAACCCCTCTGTCACCCCCTGCGCCCCCCTGTCACCCATGTACACTCTTCTACACTCCTCTACACCCCTCTGTCACCCATGTACACTCCTCTACACCCCTCTGTCACCCATGTACATTCCTCTACACTTCTCTACACCCCTCTGTCACCCATGTAAACCTCTCTACACTCCTGTCACCCATGTACACTCCTCTACACCCCCAACACCCCTCTGTCACCCATGTACACCACTCTATCACCCCCTAAACCCCTCTGTCACCCATGTACACTCCTCTACACTCCTGTTACCCATGTATACTCCTGTCACCCATGTACACTCCTCTACATCTTCAACACCCCTCTGTCACCCATGTACACCCCTCTATCACCCCCTACACTCCTCTGTCACCCCTACGCCCCCCTGTCACCCATGTACCCTCTTCTAAATCCCTCTGCCACCCATGTACACTCCTCTACACCCCTCTGTCACCCATGTACACCACTCTACACTCCTGTCACCTATGTACACTCCTCTACACCCCCAACACCCCTCTGTCACCCATGTACACCCCTCTATCACCCCTAAACCCCTCTGTCACCCCTGCGCCCCCTGTCACCCATGTACACTCTTCTACACCCCTCTGTCCGCCATGTACACTCCTCTACACCCCTCTGTCACCCATGTACACTCCTCTACACCCCTCTGCCACCTATGTACACTCTTCTACACCCATCTGTCACCCATATACACCCCTCTACACTCCTCTGTTACCCATGTACACTCCACTACACCCCCAACACCCCTCTGTCACCCATGTACACCCCTCTATCACCCCCTAAACCCCTCTGTGACCCCCTGCGCCCCCTGTCACCCATGTACACTCTTCTACACCCCCCTGTCCACCATGTACACTCCTCTACACCCCTCTGTCACCCATGTACACTCCTCTACACCCCTCTGCCACTCATGTACACTCTTTTACACCCATCTGTCACCCATGTACACCCCTCTACACTCCTGTTACCCATGTACACTCCACTACACCCCCAACACCCCTCTGTCACCCATGTGCACCCCTCTATCACCCCTACACCCCTCTGTCACCCCCTACACCCCCCTGTCACCCATGTATACTCTTCTACACCACTTTGTCACCCTTGTACACTCCTCTACACTACTCTGCCACCCATGTACACTCCTCCACACCCCTCTGCCACCCATGTACACTTCTCTACACCCCTCTGTTACCCATGTACACCCCTCTACACTCCTGTCACCCATGTACACTCCTCTACACCCCCAACACCCCTCTGTCACCCATGTACACCCCTTTATCACCCCTACACCCCTCTTTCACCCCCTACACCCCCTTTCACCCATGTACACTCTTCTAAACCACTCTGCCACTCATGTACACTCCTCTACACCCCTCTGTCACCCATGTACACTCCCCTAAACCCCTCTGCCACCCATGTACCCTCCTATACAACCCTCTGCCACACATGTACGCCCCTCTACACTCCTGTCACCTATGTACACTCCTCTACACCCCCAACACCCCTCTGTCACCCATGTAAACCTCTCTACACTCCTGTCACCCATGTACACTCCTCTACACCCCCAACACCCCTCTGTCACACATGTACACCCCTCTATCACCCCTACACCCCTCTTTCACCCCCTACACCCCCTGTCACCCATGTACACTCTTCTAAACCACTCTGCCACTCATGTACACTCCTCTACACCCCTCTGTCACCCATGTACACTCCCCTAAACCCCTCTGCCACCCATGTACCCTCCTATACAACCCTCTGCCACACAAGTACGCCCCTCTACACTCCTGTCACCTATGTACACTCCTCTACACCCCCAACACCCCTCTGTCACCCATGTACACCCCTCTATCACCCCCTAAACCCCTCTGTCACCCCCTGTGCCCCCCTGTCACCCATGTACACTCTTCTACACCCCTCTCTATGCCATGTACACTCCTCTACACCCCTCTGTCACCCATGTGCACTCCTCTACACCCCTCTGTCACCCATGTACATTCCTCTACACTTCTCTACACCCCTCTGTCACCCATGTAAACCTCTCTACACTCCTGTCACCCATGTACACTCCTCTACACCCCCAACACCCCTCTGTCACCCATGTACACCACTCTATCACCCCCTAAACCCCTCTGTCACCCATGTACACTCCTCTACACTCCTGTTACCCATGTATACTCCTGTCACCCATGTACACTCCTCTACACCTTCAACACCCCTCTGTCATCCATGTACACCCCTCTATCACCCCCTACACCCCTCTGTCACCCCTACGCCCCCCTGTCACCCATGTACACTCTTCTAAATCCCTCTGCCACCCATGTACACTCCTCTACACCCCTCTGTCACCCATGTACACCACTCTACACTCCTGTCACCTATGTACACTCCTCTACACCCCCAACACCCCTCTGTCACCCATGTACACCCCTCTATCACCCCTAAACCCCTCTGTCACCCCTGCGCCCCCTGTCACCCATGTACACTCTTCTACACCCCTCTGTCCGCCATGTACACTCCTCTACACCCCTCTGTCACCCATGTACACTCCTCTACACCCCTCTGCCACCTATGTACACTCTTCTACACCCATCTGTCACCCATGTACACCCCTCTACACTCCTCTGTTACCCATGTACACTCCGCTACACCCCCAACACCCCTCTGTCACCCATGTACACCCCTCTATCACCCCTACACCCCTCTGTCACCCCCTACACCCCCCTGTCACCCAAGTATACTCTTCTACACCCCATTTTCACCCATGTACACTCCTCTACACTACTCTGCCACCCATGTACACTCCTCCACACCCCTATGCCACCAATGTACACTTCTCTACACCCCTCTGTTACCCATGTACACCCCTTTACACTTCTGTAATCCATGTACACTCCTCTACACCCCCAACACCCCTCTGTCACCCATGTACACCCCTCTATCACCCCTACACCCCTCTGTCACCCCTGTCACCCATGTACACTCTTCTAAACCACTCTGTCACCCATGTACACTGCTTTACACTCCTCCGCCACCCATGTGCACTCCTCCACACTCCTCTGCCACCCATGTACACTTCTCTACATCCCCCTGTCACCCATGTACACCCCTCTACACTCCTGTCACCCATGTACACCCCTCTATCACCTCCTAAACCCCTCTGTCACCCTCCATGCCCCCTGTCACCCATGTACACTCTTCTACACCCCTCTGTCCCCCATGTACACTCCTCTACACCCCTCTGCAACCCATGTACACTCCTCTACACCTTTCTGTCACCCATGTACACTCCTCTACACCTCTCTGTCACCCATGTACACCCCTTTGCCACCCATGTACACTCCTCTACACCCCCTGTCACCCATGTACACTCTTCTACACCCCTCTGCCACCCATGTACACTCTTCTACACCCCTCTGCCACCCATGTACACCCCTCTGTCACCCATGTAAAAAAAATTGTCATGATGGCCTGGACCAGATGGAGAAGAAAAGGGAACAATGCTGATTAGAGAAGACGTCATTTGTGAGTTGCTGTCTAAAAAAGCACTATAATCTACATACCCACAGATACAGTGAGGCAAAAACGTATTTAGTCAGCCACCAATTGTGCAAGTTCTCCCACTTAAAAAGATGAGAGAGGCCTGTAATGTTCATCATAGGTATACCTCAAAGAGGTTCTCCACCATAAGGTGATTTTAGTACGTACTTGCCAGACAGTAATGGACATGCTTAGGAAGTATCTGCGCTTGTCTTGGGGCTAAATGGCTATGTTGTGAGATTACCATAACACTGTGGCTAGCTTTTTGTGAACTGGTATTTCCTGTTTGAGTTTTCTTTTTTGCCTACAAATCCTCTAATTCCATTTTCCTCCCTCCCACACATCAGCCACCCTACCCATTGAAACATAAGTGAGCTGAATCCATTCAAAAGACCTGTGGTTTTCAATCAGGGTGCCTACAGCTGTTGCATTAGTTGCAGATTGATCTCTCTCCCACCAAGCAATCACTCCTCCCATTGAAGCAGACAGGCTCCCTGTCATCAGCTGACTAGTGAGGTCAGGTCTCGACCGCACTGCAACCTGGGAAAAATCTGAGACAACAGTCATTTTGTATGCTGTTAAAAATAAATATTGGGGTGAAAATCACATAAGAATTGTGAGAAAACCGTCACACACAGGTACAGACACTATATTATGAACTACACTAACTTTACAGCCGCTGTAGCATAGTCAAATAAAAAAAAAATCCTGGAATACCCCTTCAACTATGAGAGACATAATGAGAAAAAAAAATCCATAAAATCACATTGTCTTATTTTTTAAGAATTCATTTGCAAATTATGGTAGAAAATAAGTATTTGGTCAATAACAAAAGTTAATCTCAATACTTTTTTATATACCCTTTGTTGGCAATGACAGAGGTCAAACGTTTTCTGTAAGTCTTCACAAGGTTTTCACACACTGTTGCTGGTGTTTTGGCCCATTCCTCCATGCAGATCTCCTCTAGAGCAGTGATGTTTTGGGGATGTCACTGGCCAACACGAAAACTGGCTAGGCCACTCCAGGACCTTGAAATGCTTCTTACAAAGCCACTGCTTCGTTGCCCCGGTGGTGTGTTTGGGATCATTGCCATGCTAAAAGACCCAGCTACATTTCATCTTCAATGCCCTTGCTGATGGAAGGAGGTTTTCATTCAAAATCTCACGATACATAGCCCCATTCGTTCTTTCCTTTACATGTATTAGTCGTCCTGGTCCCTTGCAGGAAAACAGCCCCAAAGCATGATGTTTCCACCCCCATGCTTCACAATAGGTATGGTGTTCTTTGGATGCAAATCAGCATTCTTTCTCCCCCAAACATGATAAGTTGAGTTTTTACCAAAAAGTTCTACTTTGGTTTCATCTGACCATTCTCCCAATACTCTTCTGGATCTTCCATATGCTCTCTAGCAAACTTCAGAAAGGCCCGGACATGTACTGGCTTAGGCAGGGGAACACGTCTGGCACTGCATGATTTGAGTCCCTGGCGGCATAGTGTGTTACTGATGGTAGCCTTTTTTACTTTGGTCCCAGCTCTCTGCAGGTCATTCACTAGGTCCCCCCATGTGGTTCTGGTATTTTTGGTGACCGTTCTTGTGATCATTTTGACACCACGGGGTGATATCTTGCGTGGAGCCCCAGATCGAGGGAGATTATCAGTTGTCTTGTATGTCTTTCATTTTCTAATAATTGTGCCCACAGTTGATTTCTTCACACCAAGCTGCTTGTCTATTGCAGATTCAGTCTTCCCAGCCTGGTGCAGGTCTGCAATTTTGTTTCTGGTGTCCTTCCACAGCTCTTTGGTTTTGGCCATAGTGGAGTTTGGAGTGTGACTGTTTGAGGTTGTGGACAGGTGTCTTTTATACTGATAACAAGTTCAAACAGGTGTCATTTATACAGGTAACGAGTGGAGGACAGAGGAGACTCTTAAAGCAGAAGTTACAGGTCTGTGAGAGCCAGAAATCTTGCTTGTTTGTAGGTGACCAAAAACTTATTTTCCACCATAATTTGCAAAAAAAAAATTCTTTACAAATCAGACAATGTGATTTTATGTTTTTTTTCCCCCAGTATGTCTCTCATACAGGGCCGACCTTAGGTGCTCAGGTGCCCTGTGCGAGCTAACCTTGTGGCGCCCAATCCCCCCCCCCCCCCCCCATTACCCCATAAACATACACAAAGAGGAAAAAAATCTTTGTAACAAAACTTTTTTTTTAAATATTTAATCATTCCCCTGCCCCCTTAATCAGTCCCATGTCCCCCTTAATCAGATGCAGTATAGTTCCCCCACATTAGGTGCAGTATAGCTCCCCACAGTAGGTGCAGTATAGTTCCCCCACATTAGGTTGGCAGTATAGTTCCCCACATTAGGTGCAATATAGCTCCCCACATTAGGTGCAGTATAATCCCCACATTAGGTGCAGTATAGTTCCCCACATTAGGTGCAGTACAGTTTCCCCACATTAAGTGCCATATAGTTCCCCACATTAGGTGCAGTATAGTTCCCCCACATTAGGTGCCATATAGTTCCCCACATTAAGTGCAGTATAGTTCCCCCACATTAGGTGCCATATAGTTCCCCACATTAGGTGCAGTATAGTTCCACAACATTAGGTGCCATATAGTTCCCCACATTAGGTGCAGTATAGTTCCCCACATTAGGTGCAGTATAGTTCTCCACATTAGGTGCAATATAGTCCTCCACATTAGGTGCAGTATAGTTCCTCCACATTAGGTGCAGTACAGTTTCTCCACAATAGGTGCAGTACAGTTCCCCCACATTAGGTGCAGTATGTTCCCCCACATTAGGTGCAGTATAGTTCTCCACATTAGGTGCAGTATAGCTCTCCACATTAGGTTGACAGTATAGTTCTCCACATTAGGTGCAGTATAGTTCCCCACATTAGGTGCAGTATAGTTCCCCACATTAGGTGCAGTATAGTTCCCCACATTAGGTGCAGTATAGTTCCCCACATTAGGTGAAGTACAGTTACCCACATTAGGTGCAGTATAATTCCCCCACATTAGGTGCAGTACAGTTCTCCACATTAGGTGAAGTATAGTTCCTCACATTAGATGCAGTATGTTCCCCCACATTAGGTGCAGTATAGCTCCCCACATTAGGTGCAGTACAGTTCCCCCACATTAGGTGCAGTATAGTTCCCCACATTAGGTGCAGTATAGTTCCCCACATTAGGTTGAGTATGTTCCCCCACATTAGGTGCAGTATAGTTCCCCACATTAGGTGCAGTATAGTTCCCCACATTAGGTGCAGTATAGTTCCCCATATTAGGTGCAGTATAGTTCCCCACATTAGGTGCAGTATAGCTCCCCCACATTAGGTGCAGTATAGCTTCCCCACATTAGGTGCAGTATAGTTCCCCACATTAGGTGCAGTATAGCTCCCCACGTTAGGTGCAGTATAGTTCCCCACGTTAGGTGCAGTATAGTTCCCCACATTAGGTGTAGTACAGTTCCCCACATTAGGTGCAGTATAGTTCCCCACATTAGGAGCAGTATAGTTCACCACATTAGGTGCAGTATAGTTCCCCACATTAGGTGCAGTATAGTTCCCCACATTAGGTGCAGTATAGTTCCCCACATTAGGTGCAGTATAGTTCCCCCACATTAGGTGCAGTATAGTTCCCCACATTAGGTGCTGTATAGCTCCCCACATTAGGTGTAGTATAGTTCCCCCACATTAGGTGCAGTATAGCTCCCCCACATTAGGTGCAGTATAATGTTCCCCCACATTAGGTGCAGTATAGTTCCCCACATTAGGTGCAGTATAGTTCCCCACATTAGATGCAGTATAGCTCCCCACATTAGGTGCAGTATAGTTCCCCCACATTAGGTGCAGTATAGCTCCCCCACATTAGGTGCAGTATAATGTTCCACCACATTAGGTGCAGTATAGTTCCCCACATTAGGTGCAGTATAGCTCCCCCACATTAGGTGCAGTATAGCCCCACATTAGGAAGAAGCAGGTTCCCCACATTAGGTGCAGTATAGCTCCCCATATTACGTGCAGTATAGCCCTACATTAGGTGCAGTATAGCCCCACATTAGGGAGAAGCAGTTTCCCCACATTAGGTAGTAGCAGGTTCCCCAAATTCGGTAGCATTGTCGTTCCCCCATTCCCCCCCCCCCCCCCCACCGACTCACACACACACACACACACACAGACAGACAACCACACATGCGCACACACACACACACACACAGACAACCACACATGCACACACACACACACAGACACCCACACATACACATAGACAACCTTACCTACACCCACACATACACATAGACAACCTTACCTGACCTGCGCTGAGCTTCTCTTCTCTCCGGCGGCGCCCTGACGAGTGACGTCACTGACGTCCTGTGCGGGTCTGCGGAGGTACGTCACATGTGCGACGTCCCTTTTCAGACTCGGGCTGCCAGCCAACCAGAGACGGGGAGGAGGGCGGGGTAAGTGAAGCCTTCCGGTATAATCAAGAAAACTGTGCCCTGAAGTGGAATGTGACCCTCCGCATAGGGACACAGTTGAGGGAGGGTAGTGGGAATGGAACGAGAGGGAGCGGCCTGCAAAGCAGAAAACTGTGTCCCTGTGTGGAGGGTCACATTCCGCTACAGGGCACAGTTTTCTTCATTACACTGGCATTTAGCGCTGCTTGCACGAAGCAGGGCTAATTCCCGGGCGTCGGGCAATACAAATGATATATACTTGGTGCGAGCTGTGTCGGCCGCCCAGCGCCCCTGTTGCTATGGCGCCCTGTGCGGCCCGCACAGCTTGCACACCCCTAAGGCCGGCCCTGCTCTCATAGTTGAGGTATACCAATGATAAAAATTATAGGCCCCTTTTAAGTGGGAGAACTTGCACAATTGGTGGCTGATTAAATACTTTTTTGCCCCACTGTAAATAGATATTGTGCATTGCGGCTTTTTCCTTTTTTTTTTGCTTGTCAACTTCTGTAGGGGTTCCCCACAAAAAAATGTTTTTCCAAGGGGTGCCCCGAGCCGAAAATGGTTGGGAAACACTGGCCTAGAAAGTTCTCAGCACATATGCCAGATACAACCATAGGGCTTCATTTTGGCATACAATGGGTATACTTTTTGGTATACTTTTGCTTTTAGCTGTATAGAGTAGTGTAGTCATCTATACTAGCCTATATGCATGCTATAAAAAAATGCATACCATGCAGTATACATTTTTATAAAGAGAGCCTATACATGGCATATGTTAGCGGCTTTCGACATATACCTTGTACGCACACGTACTCAAGACAGCGGTCTGGGATAGCTAAGTGACAACCACTGTGGGAGCTGTAATACTAGCCATATTGTATGTCAGTCATCTTTCTTAAACATATCTATTTATTTTTATTAAAACATTTTATATCTGTTTTTTTTTTGCAGCCAAATAAATAATAAATTGTAAAAATCAACATTAGTCAAATTTGTTAAATTATTCTGTTGATTTTTTTTAAAATATCTTTCAGCTGATTTTTTACCAGTTTGATATCATGCTAATTATTAAATGGCTGTTGAAAGAACAGCCAGTCTTATGTGTGCACTAATGGCCAATTTTCTATTGACAATAATGGAACATATTATTACAAATTACACAATAATATTTACACAATAGAACATTGTGAACATGGCCTCTAAAAGATGTGGGGCCCATCTCTGAGACATGCACCTATCTTGAGAACAAAAGTCCTCCAGCCCCATCTGGTCTGGCTGTGAAGGCTGGGGTAGCCAAGGTGTTGAAAAAGCAATTTTCAGAACTCAGAAATTAAAGTCAATGGGGTCCTCATTCTCAAGACAGGTGCCAATGACACCTCTGGGATAGTACCATTTACCAGATGGTAATTCCTTTTTAAAGGAAAACCGTAGAGCTCTTTGTTATGTTTAGAGCTACAGACATGGGCAGACAGCTGATCGGGAAATAAAACAAATGATACCTGTCAATTATGATGATGGCTGTTTGAAAAGCAATAAAATTATGTTTTTCTTTTAAGCCCAGGAGTCAGTGGCTGGGCTGATTTGCAGCATGCATGACTCCTCCCTTCCCTGCATGATTTGATATGCAATGCTCAATGCTGAAAGCCAAACACTGTACATCATTCAGGCAGGGCAGGAAGGAGTGGGGGAGGGAGAAGGCCTGCATGCTTCAGCTCAGCCCGGCCTCTATGTATCTTAAACTTATATGAAAAATATCATTATAACTTTGCAACAGCTAAAAGACAGGTATTATTTGGTTTTATCTCCCTATCATATATCTGCTCATGTTTGCAGGTTTGAGCATGAAATAAAGTTGATAGATTCCCTTTAGGTATTAGGAGCTATTAGGAGTGTTAAAAGTCTCATGATATCGTTCCTTGAACTTTGTTCAGGAGATATGGTCCTGAACATTCACAATATGCATTGTTACCTACGCCTTCCCTGGAGGACTCAGTATGTTAGTGCATTACTCAGACAGGTCAATGATTTTAATAAGAATAGCAAATGTTTCATTTTCCCTGTGGTGGTGCTGCAGGGAAGCTTAACCTTTACTGTTCGCTTCTCCCACACATTATAGCTCATTGCTGGGAGTCCCGGCAGTAGACGCTCTTATGATCAGCTTTTTATTTGTTGGATGATGACAACCTCATTTTCTCCAATAACTGCATATTAACACTACTGTTTACCAGGACAGGACCGGGGTTTAACCACGCCCCCTGAGGAAGCCTATGGTAGCGAAACATATGTTGGGGTTGTTACATGTCTGGTAAGGCTTATTTGATTAATAGTTGCTGGGACTTTGTGTATGCTGCTACATTGTCTGTTTACTATATTATTTACTTATAGATACTGATTGTGCATATCCCTGCATACTATTATTAAGATATGATATTCTTTTTTCTGTTTACCACACCTTATCATGTCTTGTAATTCATAGCAGTAGTTACTGGTGCTATATGTTTTTAACATGATTTTATAAATTGTTTTTAATATGTCTAATAAAGATTATGGATTTTTTTGGATACATTTTTGTGATAGTGTTTAATCTTTTGGGGTACTTCTGTCTACTATGTAAAGTCTAAAGGTGGCCATACACATGCTGTTCAACAGCTATTCCTCCAATCCTCCTCATACACATGTATGCCAATTTTGTGTGAGCATGCGTGTATTCTCAATAGTGATGGGGGAATAACCCGCTGCACCTCTACAGGTTATCTCCCATAAAAACAAAAGGATTGGCGCAAAATTTAACATTACCAATCCTTATTCTGAAACTGGATTGCTTGGATGACTTTGCTACTATGTGTATGGGCACCTTAAGATAGACTGAAATTCAATTTTTTCATGACAGGCTCAGGCTGCTGCTTCTCTATATCTCTCCCATGCCTTACTCTCATCTCTATTAGATAAAATCCTGTGTATAAACACAAGCCCACCAGGAAACCAGTGGATGGATAAACTGCAAGCAACCAATTCATTGATGAAAAACATCTTGTTTGTTAATCTATCTGGCTCACATGAATTTATCTTCATCCAATCTGTCTATCTATCTATCTATCTATCTATCTATCTATCTAGCATTACAAGTAACATGCATTCACTTGTACATGTGTATTGTTGCTCAAGCAGTAGCTTTTATTCTAGCCATTGGTGAACATGCCGTGCAGATAAGGTTATTTATAACATCTGTTTTCTTACACTGGTGTGATGAACTAAGTACTAGGATAGTCAATGGGGATATATTTGTGTTGTGAGTTTCCGTAGCGCCACCTGCTGTCCACCAGAGGAATTACTGATGATTATGTGATTTTAGAATATTTAAGCCGCTTGGATGGAGCATCATTCTGGTTCCTTGGTGATAAGGGAGCTGCAAAATACAAATTGAATGACTGATAAATAGTTAAGTAAAGCATTTTATAATACGCAATGTAAATGTTCTACACAGTAGATAAAGCTAACAGCTAGTTATACATAGGTAAAATGTTATAACAACCCTTTATAAGATTACAATTTTCTTCCCCATAAGTTGACTGTAGGATAAACCTCCCAGGGTTGACTGAAGGTGATCTGACCCCTTAGGTGTTATGTCCTGGGCTTTTTACCATTTACTGTAACCATAATATGGCTAATAAACATCACATGGCCGGATGGTCCAGAAATTGGCAGGTTAGTACAATAAAATGTTGTGTGTGTGTGTGTGTGTTTGTGTAAGTGACTGGCTCATTGATGGGAAACAGAGGGGATTATTAATAGTGCATACTCCAATTGAGTGACTGTTACTAGTGGGGGCCACAGGGGTCAGTTTTGTATCCTGTCATTTGTATTATATTTATTAATGACCTTGTCTAGAGATTGTACAGTAAATGTTAATCTTTGCAGATGATACTAAACTGTGTAAAGCAGTTAACACAATAGAGGACAGGGCACTGTTACAAATGGATCTCGATAAGTTAAAGGTTTGGGCTGAGAAAAGGCAGATGATGTTCAACACTGATAAATGTAAGGTTATGCACATGGGGAGAAATAATCAAGGTTGGGAATATGTATTAAATCGGAAACACTGGGGGTGACTGACGTGGTAAAGGACTTAGGGCTATAGTCCTTTAACTGTAGAAACCAGTGTCAGGCAGCTGCTGCCAAGGCAAATAAAATCATAGGGGGCATTGAAAGGGGCATAGATGCCCACGACATGGAAATAATTCTACCACAGTAGAAATCACTAGTCAGACCACACATGGAATACTGTGTAGAGTACTGGGCACCAGTGTACAAGAAAGATATAGGGGGAGATTTATCAAAACCTGTCCAGAGGAAAAGTTGCCCATAGCAACCAATCAGATTGCGTCTTTCATTTTTCAGAGGCCTTGTTAAAAATCAAAGAAGAAATCTGATTGGTTGCTATGGGCAACTTTTCTAATGGACAGGTTTTGATAAATCTCCCCCATAGTGGAGATGGAGAGGGTTAAAAGATGGGCAACCAGAGTAATATGGGGGATGGGAGGACTACAGTCCCCAGAAAGATTATCTGAATTAGGATTATTTAGTTTAGAGAAAAGACGACTAAGGGGACCAAAGAACTATGTATAAATATATCAGGGGACAGAAAAGAGATCTCTCCCATGATCTATTCATACCCAGAACTGTATCCACATCTAGAGGAAGAAAGGTTTCTACATCAGCACAGATGGGGGTTCTTTACTATAAGAGCAGTGAGTCAGAGGAAGAGTTCATGGCAAACTCTAAAAAGGGGTTCAAAAGGGGCCTGGATACATTTCTGGAGAATAGTAATATTACAGGTTATTGATAGCTAGATTTATAGGGACAGAACATTGATCCAGGGATTTATTCTGATATTGGAGTCGTGAAGGAATTTATCTCCCTGGTATGGGGCAATTGGCATCAGCCTTACCCAGACTTCCTCTGGATTAACACAGTGGGATCACAGTAGGAATATAGGTTGAAATTGATGGACTTTTGTCATTTTTTTATTTTTTTTTTAACCGTATGAACTACGTAACTGTCAAGGTAACTATAAGTTTGGCAAGCTTATGAAGCCATGGACCCCTTCTGACATTAGCCCTAGGGCACTGCCTTAAAGGGTTTATCCAGGAAAAAACTTTTTTTATATATCAACTGGCTCCAGAAAGTCGGGAAAGTCCTCGAGAACTGCCCAGTTTAGAAGCAAATCCCCATAGCAAACCTCTTCTACTCTGTGCAGTTCCCGAGACAAGCAGAGATGTCAGCAGAGAGCACTGTTGCCAGACAGAAAACAACAACTCAACTTCAGCAGCTGATAATTATTGAAAGGATTAGGATTTTTTTAATAGAAGTAATTTACAAATCTGTTTAACTTTCTGGAGCCAGTTGATATAAAAAAGAAAGTTTTTTTTCCTGGAATACCCCTTTAAGGCCCAAATGGTCAGTGTTTGTGTGGACCATTCTGTTCTAAGTATAAAGCCCCCACCAAAATTAACATACATGCTTGGTAGTTGCAGAAGATGTGGATATTAAATCAATACACTCTAATACATATGTCCATAAATATCTATGTATACAAAATATTTAGCTTGCTGCCCTAGCTTTTTATCTAATCCCATTGCTTTGCTGATGCCCTGGGACACATGCCCCTCCAGATATTTGCATCCCATCCTTAATGCAGACTGTCATGCAAATGCAAATAAATAAAGCCCTTTCTTGCAATTCTTGCAGTGCTGGACCCCGATATCAGTGGTTTGGAACCCACAATTTTGAAAAGCAGAAACATGAAAAGGTGCAGCATCAAAATAATGGGCCCAAAATTAAATCTGTAACAGGGACCCCAACTATCACTTGTAATTTGTAGTATTAGTCTGCATATATATGGAGCACAGGGAACTTTTGGGCCCACTCAGGTCCATGTGTGACCACAACCACTCCCCTTGTATAGCATTCTTTCATATACTGTAGAGTTGCATCAATAGCTCAAAAAAGCAACAAGCTTGTACATAATTCATGAAAAGATGAATACTAGCACTTGGTTTATATTGGCTATTAGATGGGGCATGAGCACTCCTCGATGTATTGCCAATGTACTGTGTGTCCTGATAAAGCCCCATCTTGACAATGCTTCCTCATAATGATCTATGGATCACTATTTTTAGGCTTGTTCCTCTGTCAGTGTATGTGCAGCCACATACCACAGATGGCTGTAAAAGTGCTTAGGATCTTCAGGTCTTCCAGTAGTTGTGGCTCGTTTCCAGATTCTATTTTTATTATAGAGTATTTATGAGGTGCCAACACTTCACCCAACATTGCAAAATTGAAATAAACATTGACAGACCAAAACTACAAAACGCACCTCCCATGTGGGTTTGATTCCAAGTCAGTCCCATTTTAGAGGCCAAAATTTTCACTGCCTTTGGGCACATCCTCAAATACAATCATTTTGGAAATGGGTTCTTCTATTTGTTCATACCAATACTATACACTGCATTACTTACTCCAGCATGGGCCTTTTTTGGCCATACCGCAATGTTGGGCACATGCATACCCTCCAAAGGCCAGTAACTGTTAACTCATATCTCAGCCTTAGTCAGTCACCATTTTACATACCTGGCTGGTGCAGAATAGCAGGGTACCACCCTGTGCCTTTTTAATCACCACCTGGCTTTGTATATATGGGTGACAGGGGTGGACACAGACAACAGAGGACCCCATATGTCAATTGTTCAGGAACTCCCCCTCCCCTTCATATGTCACTTACTCAGGTGAACCCCCATATGTCACTTGCTCAGTATCAGTTGTTAATTATTTAAGGCCCCTCATATGCCACAGCTCATTAGGTAGCATAGTTTCCTCACATTAGGTAGCATAGTTTGCCCACATTGGGTAACATAGATTCCCCACATTAGGTAGCATAGTTTCCCCACATTAGGTAGCATAGTTTCCCCACATTAGGTAGCATAGTTTTCCCACATTAGGTAGCATAGATTCCCCCATATTAGGTAGCATATTTTCCCACATTAGGTAGCATAGTTTCCCCAAATTAGGTAGCATAATTTCCTCACATTAGGTAGCATAGTTTGCCCACATTAGGTAGCATAGATTCCCCACATTAGGTAGCATATATTCCCCACATTAGGTAGCATAGTTTAACCACATTAGGTAGCATAGATTCCCCACATTAGGTAGCATAGTTTGCACACATTAGGTAGCATAGATTCCCCCCATAAGGTAGCATAGTTTGCCCACATTAGGTAGCATAGTTTGCCCACATTAGGTAGCATAGATTCCCCACATTAGGTAGCATAGTTTCCCCACATTAGGTAGCATAGTTTCCCACATAAGGTAGCATAGTTTCCCCACATTTTGTAGCATTGTTTCCCCTCATTAGGAAGCATAGATTCCCTACATTAGGTAGCAGTTTCTCCACATTAGGCTCCCCCAACACACAGAGACACACACATAGACACACTTACCTGGAATGCGCAGCGCTTCTCCTCTCCGCCGGCGGCCTGACGATTGACGTCACAGATGTCCTCCTGCGCGGGTCTGCAGAGGGACGTCACTTGCGCGAAGTCCCTCATCAGACCCAGGTCGGCTGGCAGGCTCACTGTCTAAAGAGCCCGCAGGGCTATTATGCACCGTGGACGCTCTAGAACAGTGAGCAGCTGCGCCACAGCTTCCTCCCCTTTGCCTATCAACCGTAAGGATTAAACTTACCCTGCCCTGACCTCTGCCTGCCTACCACAATGGTTGAACTTCACCTTCATGACCTTTGCCTGTTTACTGTAGTGACTGAACTTTGCCTGTCCTGACCTCTGCTTGTCTACCATAGAGATTTTACTTTACCTGCTCTGACCTCAGCCTTTCCAATTGCGATTTCTGTCTGCTGTCTTGGTACTGAAAATTGGAAGGTTAACAAAAAGTTGAAGACAAATAACAAGGGGAATGGCTGCAAGATCAGACTACTCTGAGTGTGTTTGTAGTCTCTACCAAATAATACACGATTTTTTATTGAAACTGCTTTTTGATTCATTTTTCATTTTAGATGCACTGGAACAAAGAGAAAACAAAAATGACTGAAATGTGGTCCCAGGCAGAGGCGTAACTATAGGCATAGCAGCTCCTTCCCCCACCATATACTACATTAGGCATGTGGCCTATAAGGCTCCAAGAGCATGTGGAAGTAGTCAGCAGCCAAACGCAGGCATCAGATTGCAATCAGTCATCACAGCCCTGGAGGAGCCCATTCAAAAGTCTGCAATGGAGCCCGGCCTTTTAAATTTACATCTCTGGTGACAGTCTTTAAAGTATTCCCCCAGTGAGAGATGCCTTGGCTTAAGGGAATATTCCCACCATGAAATTTCTATGTACTCCTAATGCTGTCCATTTTCAACAACAGACACTCACCTATTTTTTTGTGTTGACATGTTGCACCATGTTTGGTCACTGTCCAAATACCACCCATTCATTAGAATCCTGGTGCCCAAGACAGGGGTTTTAGAATGTGTCTACTCACTACAATACAGCATGACAATTGTCATCCATATCATTGCCCTGTGTGCCCCTTTGCCAATTTACGATGATAATTTTACATAATCCTCAACTATCTATCGCCTCTGCACTCTATATGAAAGGAAGCCCAGTTTTGACTGCTACCTCTGCACCCCCTATAGCTAAGTCATTGATGTGCCCCCTCCCTTAATGCCTAGGCATTGTACAATATCCCTGCTGTGTTTTAAAGGAGCTCACTTTTTAGTTGATTTAATGATACATGTATTAACAATCATGCTCTACAATTAGAAGCCCTACCTGGACTGTATTATTAATGTCTGATCTTTCTAAAATGTACGTGACGGGCCCATTTTAGGGTTAAAGTAGCCAGACTGGCAATATTCCACAATACAATCATCTGTCATTAGAGATTATTTAACGGCAGGAGATTAATGTTCTTCTGTGATCAAAGGAGGAAATTAAATAGTGCAGAGTTATTACAACTATGGAATGAACAATACAAAATGACTTTGCTCATATTTAATGCAAATATGAAAAGAGAACATTCTCAACAGAAATATGACCCCCGCCCCACACCTACAACACAAGTACAGTGGGGTCCAGAAATATTTGCACAGTGATCATTTACCATCTGCACACCACCACAAAGAAAGTGAAATAATGCGCTAATATGTAATTGAAGTGGACACAGTAGGGGGTTGTACAGAAATCTTCCGTTAACTGTTTAGGAATTACAGCCGTTTTTTTTTTTTTTTTTTTTACAAAGTCCCTTCATTTTCCCACTTATTAAGTAATTGGTCAATTGCCTGATAAGCAGTTTCAGGATCCAGTGTGACCTATTAGCTTTTTTTTTTCATGGCAAGTAAGGAGATATAAGATCTGGATTTGCATTTGGTGGCTGATCATGGGAACTCTCAATATGTGGTCCAATGAGGTGTCAATGCAAGTAAAAGCAGCCATCCCTAATGAAAAATAAAGCCAATCTATCAGAGAGCTAGAAACTTTAGGAATCCATTTGTTTGGGGGGGGGGCTTAGTACTGTACTTTCTCATTGAGCAACTACTGAACACTACAATTCCCAGAATGCATTACTTGCCCTCGGCTCTTCATCACAGTCCTCCCACCCTACCTACTCCCCACCCACAGTACTGTTAAAGAACATCTAATTTCACAACAGACCAATTTTACACAATCAGAAAGGTTGCAGCACTTTCTATTAATTCCCTGACTGCTCCTTTGCCTGTGGCATTGTTGAGCAAAAGGCAGTATAGTATAAAAACACATCATCTCCCCCTAAATGTCCCAATAAAGATGTTTATATGTTTATGGCAGGGAGATGGTGATGCAGGCTGTTAGGGCTGGTCGAAGGTGGTGACATCACTGAAGGGGCCAGACTAGAGCTTGAAGACAAGATCCAGCCAAACCTCCTGAAACAGCAGAGGATGATGGGTGGTCTTGGTTGAGAGGGAGGAACTGGAGACAATGACAACCCCCTGTCAGGGGTAAATCACATAGAAAAATGCTGAAGCCAGTAAATTGTAAATCTTGGGGTAATGGTCTTATTTAAAGGACAACTGACAGCAGGGTCCCTCACACTAACTTAAATATGCTGATAAATAATGCAGGTCACATTGTTTTAATGCTGCTTAATGGGTGAAAATCGGTGTAGCCATTCTGGAGATATTTGTCTTGTTGCTAATAAATTATTTCTTCTTATGTGCAATGCTTTCTCCTGCAAGGCTCCCTAATAACCCTGCCCCCTTCGGCCAAAAACTCTTACCTTTCCATAAATATTCATCCCCTCTTCCTCAGCATATCCGTGAAGGGTGCAGCCTTATCATCCAGTTTAGAAAGAAAAAAAGCATTGCTCATACAGCGGCAGCCAGTCACCATTGAACTTAAGAAAAAATTGCTTATTAGCAACAAGATTATTACGGTTAGTACCTAGTAAGAAGCAATAGAAACAGGGTCACCAGCACTATCTACCTGTATATTTAGGTTATTGTGAGTGACCCTTGTTAGGGGTTACGCTGTGGCCAGACATGCTGGCCGCGAGCACACCCCTGTTCTGTCCCCCGGTGTCGGCGGCACCGCTGTCTGCATGTCGGGATGCGGTCAGAGGCGCCCACCGACCTGTAACTTACCTTGCCATGCTCCTGCTCCCTCTTTCTGCTGGCGCGCACATGACTGCTTCCTAGGGCCGGCTCTCAGAAATTTAAAGGGCCAGTACGCCCTTAATTGGTTCTTGCAAATTAGTGAAATTATAGGTGTCAGCACTTTCTCTATTGCCTTGCCAGATCTTTGTGCCATCATTGCCTTAGAGAAAGCCTTCATTTGTGTCTTGTCTTGCCGTGTATCTGACCTTTGCTACGTATCCTGACCTTGCTCCTGTGCCGCCTGCCTTCTGACCTCTTGCTACGTGACCTGACCTTGCTACAGTGCCGCTAGCCCTGACCTCCTGCCTGTCCTGACTACAAGTTGTCTCATAATTTCTGTGCCACATTACACCTCAGCAGCTTGTGTGGATGAGTCGTATCAGGGGTAGCGACATGGGTGCCACCTGCCGCAG
Organism: Hyla sarda; assembly: GCF_029499605.1. Classification (NCBI taxonomy): domain Eukaryota; kingdom Metazoa; phylum Chordata; class Amphibia; order Anura; family Hylidae; genus Hyla; species Hyla sarda. Next base: position 220,280,772 of record NC_079194.1, on the reverse strand, counting down.
CAAGTCCATCCCGCTTTGCGGTGGGCTCTAGTGAATACCAGTGGCACCTTAGACTCCGCTCCTTGGTATTGTCCACACCATCATCAACACAGGTCCAGCGGATCAATTTCTCCACCTCCAGCCGTTACAACCCTGTTGTCAGTTTCCCTTTATATTAATTTCTGATACCGGAATACCCCTTTAACAATTTGGTAGATTCTTAAAAAGAAGGAAAGAACTGGTGAGCTCCTTGGTAAACTAAAACCCCTTTCCTTGGTAACCTAAAACCCCTTTCCAAGTGACTCACATTCTCAAGGAGGTCAGCACAACTTACCACAAAAGCATCGTAAGTTTTTTTTGTGGCCTCCTTATTGCCGATTATAGATGGAAATGCGTGCATGAAATAAAATATGCCAGTGAATTTTACGTTGTAAGAGTGGCTTAAGACAAAAATTGGGATATTATTCAACGGTTTGTCAGCCATCTGAACTTAACCTGACTGAGCATGGTCCTAAAGCTGAAAGTAGTAAGACCCACAGCCAACAGTAAGTAAAGGAGCCTGCCGTAAAGGCCTGACAAGGCATCTCAAGAGAGTATTTAAAGGAAAACTGTCACCCTGATCTCCCACTCTAAACCCAATACACAGGGTTATAGTGTGGGTGACTAGGAGTGCAAAGAGGGTCACTTAACAAATTCCATCCAGTGGCTCCTGTGATATTGCCCGACGAAAGTCCCATTCTCAATTCGGCTACCTGCGCGCAGGAGGCGGGGCCCCGATGGCTGTCCACCCCTGCTTCTATCTGCCTCCTGGAACAATCTGCCTCTATTAGTATATTCTAATTCTGCACTGCGCTCTGAGGCAAGAGCACAAGCGCAGATAGTTTACAAACAGCTCTCCTGTCCTAGCGACGCGTGAGCTCTTCTTGCTAGAGCGCTCTGCTATTGTGCCGGAGCGCATGCGCTCTTGCCTCGGAGCGCAGCACTCACGTGACATGCGACTCACGTCACTAGGACGTGAGAGCTGTTTGTATACTAACTGCGCTTGCGCTCCTGCCTCAGAGCGCAGTGCAGAATTTGAATATACTATAAGAGGCAGATTGTTTCAGGAGGCAGATAGAAGCGGGGGGTGGACATCCATCGGGGCCCTGCCTCCTGCGCGCAGGTAACTGAATTGAAAACGGAAGTTTTGTTGGGAAATATCACAGGAGCCAGGTGTACTTTAGAGGAATAAGGTTATACAGATTTGTGATTTGCTTCTATTTAAAAATCTTAAGCCTTCCAGTACTTATCAGCTGCTGTATGCCCCAGAGGAAGTTGTGTAGTTCTTTCCAGTCTGACCATAATGCTCTCTGCTGCCACCTCTGTCTGTGTCAGGAACTGTCTGAAGCAGGTGAACTTTGCTATGGGCATTTGCTCATGCTCTGGACAGTTACTGACACGGACAGAGGTGGCAACAGAGTACTGAGTACAGAGCACCATGGTCAGACTGGAAAAAAACGACATAACTTCTTCTGGAACATACAGCAGCTGATAAGTACTAGAAGGCTTAAAGGGGTACTCCAGCCCTAGACATCTTATCCGTCTGATCTCCCTACGATCTCCCTGCTGCACCCACTTTTCATCAGCCTCACGGAGCGAAGATCGCTCCATGTCTGATGACTCACGATACAGGGGCCGGAGTATTGTGACATCACGGCTCCGCCCCCTCGTGAAATCAGCCTATGAAAACAGAGGGAATTAGTTAGGGCTTTGTTTTTCACCCATTGTGGTGGTAAAGAGAAGCTAAATACTTCTGTATCCAGTCATATATTGTAGTACATGGGGCTTGCTTGTTTTGCCTGCCATATTCATTTGTCTCCTGCAGACTCTTTTTACAAGGCTTTCAATACAGTATTGGTTTAACAAAGGAAATACCAAAAGGTTCTGTTAATTCTGTTAATAAAATGAAGTAATTCTGGTTGATCCACAGAGGTTGTATTAGTATATAACAAGTACTCTGTCCATATTTTTCAAGGCATAAACTGGTATCCTCATTATAATGATTTGTGATTTGGAAGGCTTCATCTACTCAACTAGCTGTGCATACCTCACTAAAGTCACCTTTATATGTGTCGAATCTATACCCTTATATATGAGTTGCAGCATCTACTTACAGAATGAATAAGTGACAAAGAAGCCATTTGCCTTGACAGAGGAGTCACTGTGAAAATGTACAATAAGAGAATTGGTAGAAGAAATGAAATCCAGCTTGGAAAGGTGACCACATTTCTTGGTTTGTCTTCGACCATCACGCAGTAGAATATAGTCATAGGAACAACCTGGTGATGGCTCCAAACTAAATGGTGAAACATGAAGTGTGATCTGCAAAAATAAGACAGATTTACTTAATATGTAAAGCTATTTTTTGTTTTTGAATAATCCGAAACTGTTCAATATTTTTAAGTTCCAAACATAAAATGTACTGTTTCTTTAATAGCTGTTACCATGTGATTGTTACCCTGGAGGCACTAGTGACCAGGTGACCCCCCCCAAGTGACCTATGGGCTCCTTGCACAGCCCCCCTATAAAACCAGGGGAGGGACTGTAATATCTCTCTTGGCTCATTGCTATTCCTGCTGAGGTCTAGTGCAGTCGTCTCAGAGTGTGTCCAGAGCATTGGAGGCCTCAAGCCTAAAGTCTGCAGCGACAAAGTCAGCTCAGGTAAGCTAAAGTCATTTTCATGTAACATAGTAACATAGTTTATAAGGTTGAAAAAACACCAGAGTCCATCAAGTTCAACCTATAACCCTAATGAGTCCCTACTGAGTTGATCCAGAGGAAGGCAAAAACCCCTCACACCAGAGGTAAAAATTCCTTCCTGACTCCAAATATGGCATCAGAATAAATCCCTGGATCAACATTCTGTCCCTTTAAATCTAGTATACATAACCAGCAATGTTATTATTCTCCAAAATGCATCCAGACCCCATTTAAATTCACCATGACCACCTCTTCAGGAAGAGAATTCCACAGTCTCACTGCTCTTACAGTAAAGAACCCCCGTCTGTTGCAGAAACCTTGTTTCTTCTAAACGTAGAGGATGCCCCCTTGTTATAGATACAGTCCTGGGTATAAATAGATCATGGGAAAGATCTCTGTCCGTCCCCCTTGATATATTTATACATAGTTATTAGGTCTCCCCTAAGCCTTCTTTTTTCTAAACTAAATAACCCTAATTCTGATAATCTTTCTGGGTACTGTAGTCCTCCCATTCCCAGTATTACCCTGGTTGCCCGTCTTTGAACCCTCTCCTGCTCCACTATATCTATCTTGTACACTGGTGCCCAGTACTGTTCACAGAATTCTATGTGTGGTCTGACTAGTGATTGTACAGCGGTAGAATTATTTCCTTGTTGTGGGCATCTATGCCCATATTGATGCACCCCATGATTTTATTTGCCTTGGCAGCAGCTGCCCGACACTCGTCGCTACAGCTAAATTTACTGTTAACTAAGAGTCCTTTTCCACGTCAGTCATCCCAAGTGCGCTCCCATGTAATACATAATCCCAGCCCGGATTTTTCCTCCCCATGTGCATTACCTTACATTTATCAGTGTTGAACCTCATCTGCATCTTCCCAGCCCAAACCTCCAACCTATCCAGATCCATTTGGAACAATGCACTGTCCTCTACTGTGTTTACCGCTTTACAAAGTTTAGTATCATCTGCAAAGATTGCTACTTTAATATTCAACCCCTCTACAAGGTCATTAATAAATATACTAAACAGAACAGGACCCAAGATGGACCCCTGTGGTACCCCACTAGTAACAGTCACCCAATCAGAATAAGTACCATTAATAACCACCCTCTGTTTCCTATCACTGCGCCAGTTACTTACCCACTTGCACACATTCTCCCCCAGCCCCATCCTTCTCATTTTATGCACAAACCTTTTATGTGGCACCGTATCAAATGCTTTGGAAAAATCCAGATATACGACATCCAGCGATTGCCCCTGGTCCAGTCTGGAGCTCACCTCCTCATAAAAGCTGATCAGGTTAGTTTGACAGGACCGATCCCTCATAAAGCCATGCTGATATGGGGTCATACATTTATTTTTATCAAGATACTCCAGAATTGCATCCCTTAGAAAACCCTCAAATAATTTACATACAACGGAGGTTAAACTAACAGGTCTGTAATTCCCGGTGTCACCTTTTTTTCCCCATTTTAAATATTGGCACCACATTTGCCATGTGCCAGTCCAGGGGAACAGTCCGTGTTACTATAGAGTCCCTGAATATTAAAAATAGGGGTCTGTCTATTACATTACTTAATTCCTTTAGAACACAACAGTGAATGTCATCTGGACCTGGCGATTTGTCTATTTTGATTTTTTGTCAATTGTCAAGTCAGCCAAGTCAAGTCTTCTATATAGTCACCGTGGCCTGCACTAAAGTGTCTCTACATACTGCAAGTCCCAGCAAGCCTGCGAGGTCCCCCTGTGTCACTTGTCACCTCCTTGGGATATTGGCTGTACTGCATAGACTGTGTCATCTGTCTAACCTCAGTAAAGCTACTGTTTGTCCGTAACTTGGCATCGGTGTCTTCATTTCTCCCCATGCCTAACCCAGGACCAGCGGTTTTACCTTCGGGTGGTTAAGGCTAAACCATGCCCTGGCATTACGACAAGACGGGGTTAATCACATCTGCCCCTTGGGTTATAACATCTACGATGCATTGCACCCCGTCGCCACATAATATGCAGCCGATATCCACTGCTGAAGGCATGGGCGCCTGTGCCTATTACATCCTCACATCATACATTTACAGTGCTTGGTGTTAAGTACATATGGCCAGCACATCAAAATGTATGCCAAAGCACTAAATGGTTATTCCTAGCTTAAATATCATTAGCATATAAACAGGATATGTCAAAAATTCCTGATGGGTGTGTGCTCAAATCTTGGACCATCACCTATTAAACACACATGGTTCCATGACTCTGTTTGCTGATTGCATTTAATGGAGAGGTTGTGTAAATGTTTACGAAGAGAATACTCCTTTAACATGAAAATGCCTCAAATCTACAGAAAACCCTGTGACTCACCTTGTTCCCGACAGATGCAGATAGGACCCACACACAGTTCACTGAGTTGGGGTATTTAGAGGGAAAAAGTGGTGTTGAAAAGTTTCCAGTTGTATTGACTAAAGATCCCCCGCATTTTACTATAATATAAAAACAAAATAAAGCTAACAGTTGTAATGAATAAATATGGCACTACATAAACCAATTGCTAACTTGACTTAGAATCATGCTTAGTTCCTGTAACATTATAGCATAGAGACAATATCACCAAAAGCTCTTTGCAGGAACAGGACAGACAGTTTAAATAAAAGGAGGGTAAGAAGGGCAGTCATAAAAGGGATTTCTATAGACATATAGAGGACATTAGTTGTGATTATGTTGTAATTATGTTGTCCTAAAAAATATAATCAAAATAAAGCCACTTTGGAATAGATCCAAAATAAAAATGTCCTATTTTATCAGATTATTATCTGAAGCCAGTTATCAGATCATTTCCAGAATGCATACAGGTTTTGTGATATGCTCTCTGTTGTAACATCTGCTCTCCGGCCAGACACGCTGGCCATGAGCGCTCTCTTGTCATGACCCCACTGTCGGCAGGGCTGGGATTCACATCGCGGAACGCGCCCGCATGCGAATCCCAGCCCGTCACTTACCTCCCTGGTCTTCCTGTCTCGCAGCCCCGGCGCATGTGCCCCCGCCTCCTAGGGCGCATGTGCCGGAGCTCTTTCATTTAAAGGGCCAGTACTCATTTAATTAAGTAACATTCAAACAGAGAAGTAGAAAAGCGGCAACTCACCAGGCTATGCGGATTAAAATCTTCAATACTTTATTTCTTACATGTTAAAATGTATAACATGGCAGCGTGGAGGGGAGAGGAGGAGTAGATGGATGATGCCGTAGATATCGCGTCCTGGGCTTTATCCAAGGACCCGATATCTATACTTCCATTAGCAGAGCACCTCCAGAAAGCACTCCACTACTAGCCTCTACATCTGCATCATATTTCCGTCATCCATATTCACAAGTAGTAGCTGACTCCACACTCTCTATTTTGATCTACTCATTGAATTAAAGGGGTATTGCAGGAAAAAACTTTTTTATATATATCAACTGGCTCCAGAAAGTTTAAAAGATATGTAAATTACTTCTATTAAAAAAGTCTTAATCCTTTCAGTACTTATGAGATCTCTGAAGTTAAGGTTGTTATTTTCTGTCTAAATCCTCTCTGATGACACCTCTCTCGGGAAACGCCCAGTTTAGAAGAGGTTTGCTATGGGGATTTGCTTCTAAACTGGGCGTTTCCCGAGACACATGTCATCAGAGAGGATTTAGACAGAAAAGAACAACCTTAACTTCAGAAGCTCATAAGTACTGAAAGGATTAAGATTTTTTTTTATAGAAGTAATTTACAAATCTGTTTAACTTTCTGGAGTCAGTTGATATATAAAAAAAAATTTTTTTTCCTGGATAACTCCTTTAAGTGTTTACATCTGCACCCTGTCTTTAAGTATCAGCTCCTCCCTTTGTTCCCGGCTGTATCTTTGTTGCCTTGTGCCCTAGAGAAATCATACTGTGTTCCTGATATCCATGTACCTGATCCTTGTTCCGTTACCTGACCCTGGACCTGTGCCGTCTGCCTGACCTACTGCTACCTTGACCTCGTCTTGCCATTTTTCTTTTGTGCCACGCCACATCCCAGCAACCTGTGTGGACGAGTCGTGCCCAGGATAGCGGCCTGGGTGCCGCCTGCCGCAGCAAGACCATACCGCTTTGTGGCGGGCTCTGGTGAAAACCAGCGACACCTTAGACTCCGCTCCCTGCCACGGCTCACGTCATCATCCACACTGGCCCAGAGGACCCACCACCTGCCGTGACCCTAACAACTGCAGTTTTTCAGTGTTATATGCTTTCATTTGTGCCCTACTTTGTGACAACACACATTTGGACTGACAGTGAGCAGGATCAGACTACACAGAGTTTATTTACTGTCTGTTACTATGGAAACCCATAGCCTGCATAGGAGCTGTATAAACAAAAGTAGCAATTACTGTAATGAAAAACTATTACAAATATGCCTTTTTTTATTCTATATAAATTTACAGATTCAAAAAATCAATGGCAAGTTTTACCATCTTCACGCACTGTTCAGAAACAATGTCTGGACTCACTTGAACTGTATATCGCCTTAAAGTTGCTTCCAATCCGTGCGCCCGTAAATTCTATTTTTGCAAATTTTCCAGTGGAAATCTGTGGAAGTGGAGGAATGTTCCCACAGGTTTTGTTGATAAGAATAGGGGACTCTTTGCTGATTCCATCATACACAGTAACAGAGGCCTGAGCACAGCCTGTGGAGGACTGAATGCTGAATGTATCAAACTGCAGGAAAACCTGAAAAAAAGTTATGGAATGATAAATAATGTATCCGCTTTACTGCATGGCTTACCCATCACAAACAAACATACATATATATATATATATATATATATATATATGTACTGGTACCTTGTCGTCTGGGACCCGGATCACCCACACACAAGTTGTAATGTTTAAACTCCTCTTGGACTCCCATGAAATTGTGCCATGTGCATCTGGTAGCAGGTAACTACAGATATCTAAAATAACAAAAAAAACATCTAGGTACTGCCCTGCAAAAGACTTTACCCTAAATGACACAGATGAGCGATGAACTACATTTCTCTGAACTCCATGGTGTGTTGATGTGGTTGTTCATGAACAAAATGGGCTGTTGGTCCTCTTCTCTGGCAACAGGAGAGGATGGAGCAGGGGAGCTCAGGGAACATGCTAATGTAGTCACACTGACTTGTAGACTAGAAACTTGAATACAGCCTCATGGGAGATCTGGCTGGACAAACATGGTTTTGAACGAATAGACATTGCCAATTCGACCACAAATCAAAGTGCCATATTTTTTTTATCCCACTTGCTCTGTTAAGATGCCGACACAATAATAAATCACATCCTGCAAAAATCAATACTCTTTACAGTACATTTACTCCTCTTGTGGTCACTATGTCAATACAAGTCACTCAACAGGGGATCCTCAGAAGGCTTCTAGAGGATACATTCTCTAACACTATATCATGTCTTATTCCACAACTTAACTGCATTCATAGAGTTTGTTAATCTTTGCAACATCCAAAGAACTTAACCCGACACGCTGACCAATCAGAGCATTGGGGTTGCCAGTTGGTTCAAGTGTAGGTTTTCCAGCATCACTCGCAAAGGCAAACCTATAGCAAGCACAGAAAAACACATTAAAGATTTGACTACTGTGCTTTATAGTATGTATGAATGAGAAACATGTGTCCAGCGCAGAAGGATGCACTTAGAAATCCTAATCTTATCTTCCAAACATGCAGAACATCACAGATGTGTTTATACAAGTAACGTAGGCGCGTTTTAAGCACTCATGGAACTCTTAATTGTACCCATTGTAAATAGGATATCTATTTGTTTTTATGTATTTATTTATCTAGATAGTCATTTGTATCTGATCTTGATGTGTGACAAGGTGCTTATTAGGATGTTTTAATTTGGTAAGTCTGTGATTGGCTTGTTCTATCATGTGATGTCCTCTTTAGGTATGATCAATACAAATGTAACATGGGTACCATTAAGAATGAAATGAGCCCTGAAATGCGTCACTGTTACTTGCATGCACATGCCTGTGATGTTCTAGACGCTTTGTGAATAACATTTTGATTTTTAAGTGCATCTTTCCCCAATTGTTTTCCCAGTGAGGGTGTCTGCCAACATCGGTCCAGGACTCAAGCACATTATCTTGGGTGAGCTGAAGTCCTCTTTACCTATATGTTCATTGTACTTATGATCTTACATCCACATAACAGTATAAGGATGACATTGACTATTGTATATGTGTAGAATGCTTCACACTGTGAACATGCATGTCAATAATAACGTTTTGTATCCTTTAAAGGGTTTGTCACACCAGGCAATCAAGCAGTGAGTGTAAATGCATTTATAGTGGTTGCAAATTTGGACACATTCCCCATCAGAGTAGAGTGAGAATCTTATCAGGTAGCACAGAATGGCTGCCAATTTTATACTTTTTTTTACTTAACATTGTTCCCTGTCTTGAAACCTCACCTGGACCATGGTGGCTGAAATATTTTTGTTTCGCTGCCATATTTATCAGACCCACCCAACTTACTTGCCATAATGTAGAACAGACAGGTAGTCATAAGGTACCCCTAGATTTTGAGTGCTCATTTTGTAAAAATTGTGTTCTTTGTCTACAATGAAAAGAAATAGCATTGAATAACACACATGCAAGAACAAAGTATGCAAAAGATTATTCATATTTTAATTTATCATAATATGACTACCATGATGCAATAGGTTGGTCTCACTACAGAGATGGATGAGGAATGGATTGTATGGGAAGCAAATTTTGGACTGTCAGAAGCACAGAGCACACTAAGATTTTCCAACATCTTATGTAAGTTCTATAATACATTGCAAATTCTTCAATTTAATAGAGACATAACTAAATAACCCACTAAACAAAGGGTGAACAGGATTAGAAAAACATGGCTGCTGTCTTCCAAAAGCAGTGCTACAACTGTCAACAAGTTGTATGTAACTTTGCAGATCTGCCGTATTCACATCAATTGAGATAAGTTACCATAACATATACAACCCATGGACAAGTGTGGTGCTGTTTTTTGGGAGAAAGCAGCAATGATTTTCTAATCCTGGAAAACCAATTTAAAGCCCAATTTTCTCCAAATACTCCCAATTAAAAGTCTTACAAAATCTGTTTCTTAATGCACATTACTACTGGCTTTTCTACTTATCTGTATTCCTCCCCCCTGTTCATGCACATCTTTACAGTACTGGGAGCCATCTTCAAAAGCCACTTCCATCATACCATGATTGATGTTTCCCCAGTTAATGCGGATGTACTTGTCTCTGTCACTGCGGCACTGCTCATGTTGGAAGCCCAGAGAGTGAAGCACTTCATGTTGTATTATACCCCAATGCAGACACCCAGGTTTCATGAGGGACAGGTCTTGTGCGCCCCCTACACGCCCAACATAGGACCAGCACCTACAGAAAAACAAATGGGATGACAGAAAAATCTTATCATCACCTAATATAATGCCATGGGTTAAAATGCTTCTAGCTCCAAATCTAGATTCTTGATGCCAGGAATGATGTGAGGGGAAGTTTCCTCTGACAGCTTAAAGGTGTTGGTGCTTATATTTCCTAAAAAGTGGGTGTACATCCAGGAATACCATTTTTAATCTAAATATTTCACAAATTCTTGTCAGATTCATTATTTAGGGGTTAGAGCCCAGTCTTGATACAGAGCTTGAAATTCCTTTACAGATATAGAGTTAAATGATAACATTCTGGCTGCGTGCAGTGGCACTAAGTGGAGCTGTATCAGACATATTTATCAATTTTGAGCTCTGCTTGCACAGGTATAATTGATTTGGCTATTTCACTTGTCTCACTATATTACCAATCCGGAGCAGATCATATCCCTAGAATTCACACTGGCCTTACTCTTACTGAGAAAGTGTGATTGTCATAAAAACTTGTCAGTGCACCTTCCCTGTTGGGCCTTACTCTGTACTCTGTACTCTGAAGCTCAGTTGAGCGAAATGTGTGTTGGGGGTCTGCGTCTCCCTGGGTAAGGTTGATATCCATGACATATGCTGGGACTTTTTGTACTTACTATTCTGTACTAACCTGTTATGATTATGTTGGTATTATGCTCTTTATCAGGGGTAGGGTTAATTTATAAATAGTAGTGTATGTACATATTCCCCTTTTTCACTCATCATTTACTTCCTACGCTACACCTTGCCTGGGTATGTGCTCCTAAGGGAACTGTTCATTGGTGCCATTTTTCATCTTTTCTTTTAACTTTGTGTATCATTTTAAAGGGGTATTCAAGGATTTTTTTTATTTGACTATGCTACAGGGGCTGTAAAGTTAGTGTAGTCCATAATATAGTGTCTGTACCTGTGTGTGACAGTTTTCTCACAATTCTTCTGTGATATTTACTCCAATATTTATTTTTAACAGCATACAAAATGACTGTTCTCAGATTTTTCCCAGCTTGCAATGCGGTCGAGACCTGACTCACTAGTCAGCTGATGACAGGAAACCTGTCTGCTTCAATGGGTGGAGGGATCAATCTGCAACTAATGCAACAGCTGGAGGCACCCTGATTGAAAATCACACTGATTTGAATGGATGTAGCTCATTTATGTTTCAATGGGTGGGGTGGCTGATGTGTAGGAGGGAGGAAGATGGAATTGTGGGATTTGTAGTCAAAAAAGGAAAAGTCAAACAGGAAATACCAGTTAGCCACAGTATTATGGTAATCTCACAACATAGTCATTTAGCCCCAAGACAAGCGCAGATCCTTCCTAAGCATGTCCATTACTGTCTGCCAGGTACGTACTAAAATCACCTTATTCTGGATAACCCCTTTAATGTGACTTTTCAATAAAGATTTATATTTTGTATAATATTTGTTGTAGTGTTTTAGTTTTGGGGTTCATCATATTCAGACACCAAAACCCTGTACACTTGAGCATCTACTACATGTAATGTGTTTAGCCACTACAAGCACAGAAAATGTGATGCTTAAGTCCAAAGAATTGAACTTAGAACCAGTAACAATTCATATCTTGTCTAAGCTTATGTCAGCAAATCTCCCCTGAGGAATTCTGGTATACTCCAAAGGGAAGCACGTTGAGAGTAAAATTCATTGATATTTCTGTAAAAAAACTGCTATCACATCCCCAGCTATATCCCTGTATAATTATAGAACATCATAATAATAAAATCTGGGGTGAAAAATTAAACTGTGTGATGTCAATGACAAGTAAACCAGCCATTACATCTCCAGCATTTCATCTCTTTGATAAGAAGATTACAATGATGTCAGAGCCAGTGATTGCCTCCAATTTGCTGTTATGAGAGTGGTTAATAATGCGTGTGGCATGAAAGGCCGAGTGCTGACCCCGATCACACAGAGAAGGAGTCTTTGTATATTGACCAACTCATCAGTGTCTGGACAAGCCGAGTCTCTTTTTGTTTTTAATTTGTGTAGGGTATATGGCTTTGTAGAGTTATTCTGTGAGTTGCACAAAACTCATTGCCCTTAACAAAAATGTGTCATCAGAAAATAACCTATGCTTTAAATCAGGTTTTTATATTAATCATATTTTTTAATATGTTTTACTGTACATATTTTAAAATAATCCTGAAATCTTGAAGTTTCCATTCAGGCCTAAACCTAAGCTGAGACTTCCTGTTCTGTACAGATCATTACCCAGTTATACCTTTCTTCTCATCACTGAAAGGAGTACAGTGAAGTTGACCCTAGTATATATATAGGACAGCATTTACAATAGCTAAAGCGTAGCATCCCTCCTTAATGTAAAATGTCCTCTGAAAAGGTCACAGTGAATGCCCAGTAAGGCTATGTTCAGACTAAGGAATCTCCATCTGGAGACTGAATTGACTAAATTAGTTGGCACTAGAATAGCGTGGACATTGCCATCCTTAAAGATGGCAATGTATTCTGTGCAGATTCTGCCGAAAGAATAACTTTTTGGCTCTGGAATTTCAATGGTGGAAGCTCTGCTGTTGAAATTCAACAGTCTTCACTGTGGAATCCCATTGAAAGCAATCAGAATTTCCAAACATAATTTCAAAGAGGAATTAAGCTTGGAAATGTATCAGTCTGAACCTAGCCTCACATTTCCAAGTTATGTAACTGGGACAAGTCCTGTCTACTGTGGTGCATTGTCAACTGGACCTTAGGGTGCAAAATAAGGCAACGTAATGGAGCCACCTCTATTCTATACTGTCTAGTGCCAGCACATTATTATTATTTTTTTATATCTAGAAGGTATAATTACACTATCAGTGGAGAACAACTGCATTCCAGATGGGAAAGGTGTTCATAAGGTGTTAATAAGCACCATTTTACATGCCTGTGGGTCGCTTTGGAGAATACATTACAATTACCAAGGCCATTAATTTGAATGGTAGTGAGCTTTTCTGCATCTACAGACTAAATGCTCATTGAAGGTTATAAAATAAATGACGTTTGTGTTTATCTTCCTGGGATAATTGCTTCATTAACTTCCTATGGAATGTCGCTCATTCTCCAACTGCTTGAAGAACGATTCTCAATACAATGACATGGAATTGTCACAACCCTCCCACCTGAACATCTTATGATAAATCATTCAATCTAGGTAAATATGAAGAGAAAGAGCCTGGATCTAAATATACATTTCATTATAGGACTTTTCTACTAATTATTTCATTTTTCTTTTCTACAATTGTAGTGATTATTCCATTATTATCTGCGTGAGTCCCGGTCAATACCACTACAGGCCGGACATCTGCCGTGCCAGCCCGGGACCCACAGACTGCCGGAGAACCGCTCACCCTCCACACAGACGGGCAGAACATAAGACGCAGCCGTCCCCAGTACAGGACCCAGCCGCGACAGCCTTACCAGCCCGGGCAGAAGTATATCCTGCGGAGGGTGAGTGGTGCTGTGCACCGACCATCATTACAAGCGCTACAGTAACACAGCGCTGTTTAAGACATTCTGCTACCTGGCACTAGCACACCAGTGAACTGTATCTAAAACTGCACCACCAATGAACTGAATACAAAGTATACAAAAAGTATACAAATACATAAACTGTATCACCTACAGATATAGTACAATATTAAGACTGGTGAACCACAATACTAGGGGATCAAGTGCAATGGACAAACTGAAACTTTTGTGATACTTTTGAGCATTTTATTACTTTATTGCTAATATTTTATTTATTTTTTATCTTATCCCATTCATATTAAATTATACTGCCGTTCACCCCACGCAAGGGCCCAGCTGAAGGTGACGACATATATTATCCATTAATAAATTGTTATATACATTTCATCTCTCATTTCCTATCTTTTCTCCATCTATAGTACTTTAGAGGACTGGTTAATATAAATATTACATTTATATCACAGACACTCTTCAGTTTTTGGGTGAAGGTAACACCGTTAACCTCAAGTACTCATATCTTTATCTCAGGTGAGCTACACATACTATTCATTATATACTTTTAAATTACTTCAGTTTAAAAATCTTAATCCTTCCTTAATCCTTATCAGCTGCTGTATACTACAGAGAAAGTTCTTTTCTTTTGAATTTCTTTTCTGTCTAACCACAGTGCTCTCTGCTGACATCTCTGTCCATGTCAGGAACTGTCCAGAGCAGGAGAGGTTTGCTATGGGGATTTGCTCCTGCTCTGGACAGAGGTGTCAGCAGAGGGCACTGTGGTCAGACAGAAAAGACCAACTCAACTTCCTCTGGAGCATACAGCAGCTGTTAAGTACTGGAATGATTAAGATTTTTAAATAGAAGTAATTTACAAATCTGTATTCATTTGTAAATCTGTAAACAAAATTGTTTTTCCACCGGAGTACCCCTTTAATGGTAAACCTGTGTTCTGTACAATTAAGGAAAAAGTATTTGATCCCTACTGATTTTCTACATTTGCCCACTGACAAAGAAATTACGAGTTTATCATTTTAATGGTAGGAAAGACAGAATAACAACAACAAAAAATAATTCAGAAAGACACATTTCAAATAAGTTGTGAATTGATTAGACTTTTATTCCAGGTGTCTTTTATGCAGGTAACAGGCTGAGATTAGGGGCATTCTCTTAAAGGAAGTGCTTCTAATCTCAACTTGTTACCTCTATAAAAGACAATTGTCCACTGAAGCAACCAAGTGACACTATGATGTTCAGGGGAAATAGTGTTTGGCAATATGCACTTCATATAGAGGATGAGGATCTACTGCAAATGTGAGGAGACAAAAAAAAAAAAAAAAAAGGTTGTTGGTGATATACTGTATAATGTGTCTGGTGTGCAGGTAATTCATAGCAACCAGTCTAAGATTAGGGTGGGTTCACACCACGATTTTCTATACAGTTTTTGGATACGGTTTTGAAAAAAAAACGTATGCAACTGTACAGAAAACCGTGCCCATAGACTTTCCATTCAAAACCGTATGCACCATATTGCATACGGTTGTCTCCGTTTTTCACACCACACGGTTTTTTACTTTTCTTTTTCTGGACAGAAAACTGTGGCCTACCACGGTTTTTGGTCCAGGTGAAAAACCGTATAGACCCGTATACGTTTTTTTTTTTGCATGGGAGACAATGGGAACCGTACAGACCTGTACGTGTGTACAGTTCCATCCAGTTTTTACCATACGATTTTTGACTTTGCACAGTTTTTTTTCTTGGAATTTCAATCAAACAAGTGAAACTTTATTCATAATGGAGTGAAAAGTTCCAAACGTATGCGTTTTTTTTCTTAAAAAACGGATGCAACCGTACATCACTTTTCAAACCGTATACGGTTTTCAACCGTATACAGATAAAACTTTGTACACACGTTTGATACAGTTTAGTCAGGTTTTGAGGAATCCGTTTTTTTTTAATCAAAAACCTGAAAAAAAACTGTATTGCAAAAACGTGGTGTGAACCCAGCCTTACAGAATTTTTCAGATAAAGAGTTATCTGGTTCCTGGCAGAGGACAGAAAATAAGCCAAAAAACACAAAGCAAAGGGGCTCCCTGTGGAGGATCACACATGCTAATGCCGGACCAGAACAGGAATACAGGTGGTCTCTTACCCGCTCCGGTTGTGTCCCGGCATACACAACAATGGTTAGCGCGTGTTTGAGAGGAGATTTGGGTTATCCGTCTGCAGCCTTCCCATAGAAACTTGTATAATACGGTGAACTTCGTAGGTAATAGGGACTTGTGTGGCGCTGTCAGCGCCACACAAGTCCCTATTACCTACGAAGTTCACCATATTATACTGTACAAGAAAATAAGCCAGGAAGCTTGGTATTACAGAAATCTACACTTTTCTATTCCTCATTGCATTATTAATCAAATTCTTGTAACAATACAATTAATTAAAGAATATCCTAACCCCTTTCAGAAGCAAAAGTCCAAATATTGGAAATTTTCCATACTGGAAATATTGTAAGCAAGTAACTCACCCATCAAAGGGCTGGATCCTCAAATAACTGGGCTCTCTGTGCCGTGAAATGAATCGTACACACGTAAGAACCTCTATCTCCTCCATGGCAGCTCGGATCAGCATCTTCTCTTCAGAGGCTGCAACCCATACATCTCTATAACTTATTCAGAATAATCATCTGAAACTACAACTCCCAACATCTGGGGGGCACAGTTTGAAAAACACTGACTTATAGTCCTGTATTGATAGACATAAGAAACAAGACAGATACGTACTGTAATTGTTAGACAAGGTGTTAGGCACATAGACCAAGCCATCTTCCAATTTCGACCAGAGACAAGATTTCCCTCTACAGATCACAGCATTCCTGTTCCTTTTAACTGCAATGTCTCCTTGTAACATAAATCGAGAGCTACCTAGATAGATAGATAGATAGATAGTAAGATACAGTACTGAACACTTCCCCTTGCCCCCATAGCAGCTAAAGAGTCGGCCGGTAAGTTAAAGGGGTATTCCAGGAAAAAAAAATTTTTTTATATATCAACTGGCTTCAGAAAGTTAAAAAGATTTGTAAATTACTTCTATTAAAAAAACGTAATCCTTTCAATAATTATCAGCTGCTGAAGTTGAGTTGTTGTTTTCTGTCTGGCAACAGTGCTCTCTGCTGACATCTATGCTTGTCTCGGGAACTGCACAGAGTAGAAGAGGTTTGCTATGGGGAATTTGCTTGTAAACTGGGCGGTTCCCGAGATACGTGTCATCAGAGAGCACCTAGACAGAAAAGAAAAACTCAACTTCAGAAGCTCATAAGTACTGAAAGGATGAAGATTTTTTAATAGAAGTAAATTACAAATCTGTTTAACTTTCTGGAGCCAGTTGAGATATATACATATATATATATATATATATATATATATATATATATATATATAAAAAAGTTTTTTCCTGGATAACCCCTTTAAGTACCCCTATGCATATTAGTATTTTGCCTTCTGTCACATACCTTGGTTTGAAGATAAAATTTCATTGAAAATATCATCACTGAAATGTGTACGATCTGTTCAAAACAAACATGGCGCATGGTTAGGCAGTGTTATGCTGACAATCCAAGGAATTTTCTAAAAAGGTCTGACTGACCTGGCTCACTGGATATAAACTGTGTATTCTGCAATAAAAAAGTGAAAAATATTAAATAAATTAGAACATAAAAAGAAAGATTTTCCTATAACTGCCCATGTCCCCCTATATAAGGAAGCTCAAACCTGTAATGGCCGTGTCTACATAATGCGGTATACAGAGAGAATATATTTTTTCTTGTATGCATTGACCATGAGTACAAAATACATAAACCATTACATAAAAAATACATTCACCAGTAAACTTATGAAAACCACTAAATCAGTGACACACAGAAGCAATAAAATACCATAGAATAAAGCACTTACAATGTTGTCACTATCATTGTATAGTGCCCCTATTGTTTGTGGTGCTGTACAGTGTGGTGTAAAAATTACTAAATTCCTGGATAAAAGCAAGAACAGCAATAGCAACCAGCACAGCAGGGACAAGACACAAGAAGCTTACAATGGAAAGATGCATTCTCAGGACTCAATATGTGAGGTTATACCTGGAAACAACTGTATAATAGAGATTATTGGGCATTGTACGTACCTGCAGGGGATTCCCTGTGCATAAGTCTATGATGGTGCTTATAAAAAGCAGGAGTGAGGGTGGCATTGTGGTGGATGGGTGAAATGTGATGAGAACAGTTCCCTGTCTTTATATAGCAGGAGCTGGGAGGGAGTAATGATGACATGGGTGAGCACTGATATGGAGCACGATGATAGGTGGAGGGCGTCAAAACTGTTTTACAAAAAGATTTTTTTCTCTTACATTTTCATTTGACCAAAGTCAAGAAACTCATAGCGAGTGGTTTCTGAACATTGGTACAACTAAATATGGTGACATAACCTATAGTGACCTATACCATTATGGGTAAGTGCACATACTACAGATATTTTTTGCAGATTATTTCAATTAATAGGAAAATCTAAATATTTAACCCCTTAGGGACTCAGCCTATTTTCTCCTTAAAGCGCAACTGTCATGGATACTGTACCCCCCCCCCACCCCGACTAATACCATGATAGTATAGATGATGATACGTGTAATGCAGCTATACCTTTGGCTGCTGTTTATCACTCTTTATCAGCAGGAAAATAGTTTTATCGTGCGGTCAGCAACAGATGGATAGGCATGGCTGGGAATCGTAATGCCCCGCCTCCGCCACACCTATCCCCTGTAAGGTCCCCACCCCCGATGTCCAGGATGTGCGGTCCGGCATGACTCCACTGAGCCTATACATATAATGTGCACCTTTATGATATACAGTGCCCGTACTCCTCTTCTTTCTTCTCCTGGTGCCGGAGACGCGCTGCTTCTGCTTTCACTAGAGGCAGAGAGAAAGCGCTCACTCCCGTTGTCTGCCGCCAGCTCAGTGCGCCTGCGCAGTGCTAGAGGCAAGGAGCGAGCTATCTTCCTCTAGTGAAAGAGGAAGCAGCGCGTCTCCGGCATCAGGAAAAGAAAGAAGAGGAGTACGAGCACTGTATATCATAAAGGTGCACATGTATAGGCTCAGTGGAGTCACGCACATCATGGACATCGGGGGTGGGGGACCTGTGTGTCAATCACACAGTGATGCCAGTGCTCACTTACAGGGGATAGGCGTGGCGAAGGTGGGGCATTACGATTGATCGGTGACCATGCCCCCTTTTCCTGGTGACCACACCCCTTTTTCATTTTTTCTTAGTTAAATGGAGTTAGTCGGGTTTTTTTCAATTCTGGCGCAATTTCTGGCGCACAGCCCGACAAAACATGTTGGGTTTGCAATAGTAAATGTGGGCCAATCTGCTGTGAAATTTAAAAAAAATTATTTGTGGGGTGAAATAAAAAAAAGAAACGCCATTTTGTAAATTTTGGGTGCTGCCGTTTCTACGCAGTGCACTTTTTTGTAAAAATGACACCTTATCTTTATTCTGTAGGTCCATACGGTTACAAGGATACCCAATTTATATAGGTTTTATTTAATTTTAATACTTTTAGTATTAGGGCTCATTTTTTTTTTGTGTCGTCATCTGAAGTTTTTATCGGTACCATTTTGTTTTGATGGGACTTTTTGATAGCTTTTTATTAATATTTTTATGGTATATGAAGTGACCAAAAATGCACAATTTTTGACTTTGGTATTTTTTTTATGTGTACGCCATTGACCGTGTGATTTAGCTAACCTGATATTTTAATAGTTCGGAAATTAACACACGCGGCGGTTTCTTTATTACATTATTTTATTTTAAAAATGGGAAAAGGGGGGTGATTTAAACTTTTAATAGGGAAGGGGTTAAAGGGGTACTCCCGTGGAAAACATTTTTTTTTTTTTTAATCAACTGGTGCCAGAAAGTTAAACAGATTTGTAAATTACTTCTATTAAAAAAAAATCTTAATCCTTCCAGTACTTTTTAGGGGCTGTATACTACAGAGGAAATGTTTTTCTTTTTGGATTTCTCAACCACAGTGCTCTCTGCTGACCTCTGCTGTCCATTTTAGGAACTGTCCAGAGCAGCATATGTTTGCTATAGTGATTTTCTCTTGCTCTGGACAGTTCCTAAAATGGACAGCAGAGGTCAGCAGAGAGCACCGTGGTCGTGACATAAGAAAAATCTAAAAGGAAAAACATTTCCTCTTTTTTTAATAAAAGTTCATTAAAGGGGTACTCCCTTGGAAAACTTTTTTTTTTTTTTTAGATCAACTGGTGCCAGAAAGTTAAATTAAAAAATCTTAATCCTTCCAGTACTTATTAGCAGCTATATACTACAGAGGAAATTCTTTTCTTTTTGAATTTCTTTTTTTTCTTGTTCACAGTGCTCTCTGCTGACACCTCTGTCCATGTCAGGAACTGTCCAGAGCAGCATATGTTTGCTCTGGGGATGTTCTCCTGCTTTGGGCAGTTAATGATACAGGCAACAGGTGTCAGCAGAGAGCACTGTGGACAAGACAAAAAAGAAATTCAAAAAGAAAAGAATTTCCTCTGTAGCATACAGCTGCTAAGAAGTACTGGAATGGACAAATATTTTAACTGTTTAACTTTCTGGCACCAGTTGATTTAAAAAAAATGTTTTCCACCAGAGCACCCCCTTAACCCCTTAGGAGCTCAGCCTATTTTCACCTTAAGAACTAAAATTTTTGTTTTTGCATTTTCGCTTCTTCCTTTCTAAAAATCATAACGCTTTAAATTTTGCACCTACAGACCCATATAAGGGCTTGTTTTTTGCATCACCAATTGTACTTTGCAATGACATCACTTATTTTAGAATATAACCTGCGGTGAAACAAAAAAAAAATATTTGTGGGGTGAAATAAAAAAAACAAAACGCCATTTTTTTATTTTTGGGGGCTCCCGTTTCTATGCAGTGCAATATTTGGTAAAAATTGCACCTTATCTTTATTCTGTAGGTCCATATGGTTACAAGGATACCCAATTTATGTAGGTTTTATTTTAATACTTAAAAAAATTATAAACTACATGCACCAACGTTAGTATGGGGTCTTTTGACCCCTATAACTTTATTTTTCCGTGTACAGGGTGGTATGAGGGCTCATTTTTGCGCCGTCATCTGTAGTTTTTATAGGTTCCATTTTTGTTTTGATGGGACTTTTTGATCGCTTTTTATTAATATCTTTATGGTATATGAACTGACCAAAAATGCACAATTTTGGACTTTGGTATTTTTTTACGTGTCATCGACCGTGTGGTTTAGCTAACCTAATATTTTAATAGTTCGGACATTTACACACGCAGCGGTACCACATATGATTATTTTTATTCTTTATTACATTATTTTATTTAAAAAATGGGAAAAGGGGGGTGATTTAAACGTTTAATAGGGAAGGGGTTAATGAACTTTTATTTTAAAAAAAAAAGTTACACTTTTTTTTTTTAGCCACCGTAGGAGGGCTAAAGCATGCAATCTTCTGATTGCATATACTGATCAAAGCACTGATCATTGTGACCGGCGCTCTGATGCTCCTGCCTGCTGCGCAGGCATAGAGCAATAGATCGCCGATCGGACGATGGAGAGGAAGGTGAGGACCCTCCCATCGTCCAGTAAGCTGATCGGGACATCGTGATTTTTTTTGCGATAGTCCCGATCAGCTCCGCTGAGCTGCCGGGATTCTTTTACTTTCGTTTTAGATGCCGCAATCAACTTTGATTGCGGCGTCTAAAGGGTTAATGTCGGGCATCGGCCCGATCGGCCGTGCCCGACATTAGCCGTGGGTCCTGGCTGCCCGTAGCAACCGGGACCCACTGGGTTTAACCCGCTCTCTGCTGGTGAGAACGGTTTAAACCCGGTAATCGGGACCTTAAATGGGCACTGTCACCAACTTTATTTTCTGACATGTTGTAGTACTTATGTACTACAACATATCTCTAATATATTGTCATTATATTTTTTGGGGATTAGCAGGGTGAAATTTACGTTTAAAAACCGGCCACTAGGGGTCACCCTCGTAGTGGCCGGCTGCAGCCTGGCGTGACGTCACGGCTGAAAAAGGACTGATTTTGGCCTGGCAATCAGTCCTTTTTCATTTAGGCTGCTCTCGACAATCAGACAGGCGGGATCGAGCGCATTGGCTCCCCAGCCACTTGCTGGGAGGCCACTTCTCCCGCACATATCGTCGCCGCCGCTGTCCCTGCACGACCGCTGCCGGACTCTCTAGTATCCGTAAGTATAACGGAGGGAACGGGGTATGCGGGCGGGGGGTTTGTGATGGAGGGAATGGGATCTGTGGGCGGGCAGGGGGGTTTGTGATGGAGGGAACGGGGTATGGCGGGGGGGGGGGGGGGGTTTGACGGAGGGAACTGGCTAGTGCCGTAGCGCCGCATGGCACTAACTTATAGTTTATCTACACAGGGTGCCTCCAGCTGTTTCACTACCACAACTCTCAGCATGCCCTGACAGCCAATAGATGTCAGGGCAAGCTGGAAGTTGTAGTGGTGAAACAGCTGGAGGCACCTTGTGTAGATAAACTAAGGGCGGAAGTGTTGTCCTCAGCAGGCATCAGTGACGTGGTACCTGCTGGGGAAGTCTGCCTGGTAGTGAGCACACTACCAGGCAGACAAAAAGTTATTTTGAATATAGTAAAAAAAAAAAATTTAAAGCAGGGAGGGGGTTAGGGATAGATTGGCAATAGGCAGGGACAGAAAAAAAAATATAGGATGGTAGGAGCTACCCTTTAAGGATCGGGGATGCAGGGCGTATGCATACGCCCTGCGTCCCCAAGAGGTTAAAGGTTTTCATTTTTGCTTTTCTATAGCTATTATAATAAAAATATAGATTCATGTGTGGATAACTTGCTAAAGGGGGTGTCCACTTTAGACAATTCCTTTGTATTAGAAGAGTTGCATATAAATATGCACATAACAATGTGCCTGCCTGTTGGGGACGCGTGCCATTAGCTGTTACCGGCTAGAAAACTCGACAGCAATTGTTAAGCTTCCCTGCAGTGCCACCACAGGTGGCAAGAAGTATTACACAGACTCCATTGAAATCAGTGGGCTGCCTGTGCAAAGCATGGACAAATCGGGTCTGCCAAAAGACAAAGACACTCTTTGTAACTGACAGGGCTGCCAATGAGGGACCCTCTCTATTCATTTTGTAATGGAGTATTTGATATACTTGCTAACTTTTGAGAAGGGAAATCAGGAAGATATCCTGCCTGTATAAACTCGTGGGGGGAGATTTATCAAGCTGTTTCCGTCATTTTTTTTGGCTGTAAAAAGGCGCAATTTTTTGCACAGTGTGATTTTGCGCATTTTTTTATGCCTTTTTTTAAATAGTGTGCTGCAGGGCTGTGCAGTTGCCCATGCAGTGGACAGTATTCATTAACTGTGCCTTTGTTAAAAAGGCGCAAATATTTTGTGCAACCATGTTAAAAACACCACAAATTTAGACCATGACCAACTTGGCTTTAGAAAATGTCAGACCACAGTGAAATTACTTTCAAGCGTGGGGACCAGTTTAATTTAGTAAGGAGTCATCTGTTCTAATAGAGTAAGCAAAATCAAATAAGAACTAAGCACCAAGCAGGGTTGTGTGACCTAATCCGATCTTCTAATATATCAATACATTATTATTAACACAGATCAATATATTAATAGAGATTATTCCATACCATTAGGACATGTCAAACAAGCTAGTATTGTTATGCTGGATTTCGCATTTGGCAACAGTTGGAGACACCACTGCTGTCCTTGTATTTTCTAACAACCAGCTGGAGAGTGTATTCATGTATTTAGGTATCTGAGTGAGCCAAATCGCCTTAAATTGTCGCTCACCTAATAAAATGGAGAGCCCCAAGTTTTGAGACCAGGAAGCGGTGACAGTCCTAGTCACAATGGCCTAGGTGTTGAAAACTCTGCGGGGAGACAGCTAGCCTTTAGTCTGAAGGTTGGTGCATATGCCTTAACAGACAGAAACAACAGCTCTCTGTAATTCCAATTTGTAAATGTTAAATTTGGCAGCTCACGGCCAATTGTGAGGTAAAATAAAATTTGCGCAATATCTATTAAAGTTCTTGCGCCTTTTTGATAGGTTTGGCGCATGAAAGCAAAAGACAGCGCAAAGACTTTGCACAGCAAAACAATGATAAATCTATCCCCATGATCTCTGCCCACTACTTACTTCAGAGGTCTCCAAACTGTGGCATGCTGGGAGTTGTAGTTTTGCAACATCTGGAGGGCCGCAGTTTGGAGACCACTGACTTACTTCCACCTATCAGCTCTGTCTCACACCAATCAGGCAGCCTTCTGTTTCTCTGCAGCCAATGCATGCCTACTGCTTGGAACCAGTACTTACTCCTGGGTGCTGCCAATGTGTTGACTGCACATCTGTAAATGGCTATGCCTAGGAACAGAGGAAAGTGAATTGCCGGCTCCTCTGAGTTGTTCTGGGAGAGTTTGCAAGTATGGTATTTGAAAATGTTATTTCTAAATCAAATAGCCCCTTTAAAGGGGTACTCTGCTGGAAACATCTTATAAGATGTTAGAGTCTCGCCGCTGGGGACCCCTGCGAATTCCGGCTATGTACCATCCATCACGCCCCCTCCCATAGACATGAATGGAGGGGGTGTGTTGTGATGTCATGAACGTGGAAGCTGCAAGCTTCTGTGTTCCTGGATGCCGCCGCTGCAGGCCTGGAGATCGCGGGGGTCCCCAGCGGCGGGACCCCCGCGATCTAACATCTTCTCCCATATCCTTTGGTTAGGGGATAAGATGTTTCAAACTGAGTACCCCTTTAAGGCTTGTACTACATTTAAAAATGCAGAGGGACTTTATTTGCTTTCTATGGCACAAAAAGTTGCAAGCAACCTTGTGACTATACCATAGTTTCCAAGACAGTTGTATATTTTGCTGTTTGTGTCCAAATTTTTCTTAAAAAGGGATTGTATGAACTTAAAGGGGTTGTCCGGTGCTTACACATCTACACACCTCCGTGTGACGCGCCGGGCTAACAGGAAGTAAGAAGAATACAGCCCGGGGACCGATCACCTGTACCGGAGTGTACTGGAGCACCGGGGGAGCGTATGCAGGTAAGAGAAAGTGTGTTTTCTTTTATTTTGCAGCCCGGACGGGATAAAAGGAAAAAAGTGCGTGCTGGAGTACTCCTTTAAGGACGCAGGGCATACCTGTACGCCCTGTGCCAGTAAACAACGCGGGGTCACGCTTCATACCGGGTCAGTCCTGGCAGCTAATGATAGCCGGGACCCTGGGCTAATAGCATGCGTCACCGAGCGTTGTCCTGCGTGCTATTAACCCTTTAGATGCGGCGATCAAAGTTGATCGCCGTGTCTAAAATGAAAGTGAAAGCTTCCCGGCAGCTCAGTCGGGCTGATCTGGACCATCGCGATAAAATAGCGATGTCCCGATCAGCTACAACGCGAGCGGAGGTCTCCTCACCTGTCTCCGTCGCGTCCGATTGGCGATTGATTGCTTCAAGCCTGAGATACAGGCTTGAGCAATCGACCGCCTATAACACTGATCAATGCAAAGCTCTGGCTTTGCAGGGATCAGTGTAAAAGATCAGTGTGTGCAGTGCTATAGCCCCCTATGGGAGCTAAAACACTGCAAAAAAAAAAAAAGTGAAAAAAAAAGTTAATAAAGGTCATTTAACCCCTTTCCTAATAAAAGTTTGAATCACCCCCCTTTTCCCATAAAAAAAAAACTGTGTAAATAAAAATAAACATATGTGATATCGCCACATGCGGAAATGTCCGAATGATAAAAATATATCGTTAATTAAACCGCATGGTCAATGGCGTACGCGCAAAAAAAAATCCAAAGTCAAAAATAGCATATTTCTGGTCACTTTTTATATAATGAAAAAATGAATAAAAAGCCATCAAAAAGTCCGATCAATACAAAAATGGTACCGATAAAAACTTCAGATCACGGCGCAAAAAAATGAGCCCTCATTAGGGTTGCCACCTTTCCCTCAGAAAAATACCGGTCGTGGGTGTGGCTATGTGGGGGTGGAGCTAAAAAAAAGGGGGGCGGGACCGATTGCACAGAGGACGAGGGATCAGGGGTTTAAGAAATGTCATGGGGGATGGGGGGCAAATAAATGGCATGGGGGATGGGGGGGGTAAAGAAATGGCATGGGGGATGGGGGGGTAAAGAAATGGCATGGGGGGGTAAAGAAATGGCATGGGGGATGGGGGGGTAAAGAAATGGCATGGGGGATGGGGGGGGGGTAAAGAAATGGCATGGGAGATGGGGGGGATAAAGAAATGGCATGGGGGATGGGGGGGTAAAGAAATGGCATGGGGGATGGGGGGGGGTAAAGAAATGGCATGGGGGATGGGGGGGGTAAAGAAATGGCATGGGGGATGGGGAGGGTAAAGAAATGGCATGGGGGATGAGGGGGGTAAAGAAATGGCACAGGGGATGGGATGGATGCAATATATATGCACCAAAAAATTACATTTAGAGAATAAAACTTACAATTGTAAATAACATTTATTTAACAACAGGCAATAAATTTAAGGGGATACCCAGCAAATACAAATATAATATAAATACATTTGACAACCTCACCAAATAGTACAAATGCAAACATTGTAACAGCTCCTCTGTATACGCACTACCAACAACAAAAAATAGGATGAAAAAATCATCAAAACCAAATTGATACCGATAAAGCCCTCATATAGCTCTGTAGGTGGAAAACTGAAAATGTTGTACTGAATAAAACCACTATACACAGACCAGTATACTATAAAGGATCTGTATACAATATAAGTGATTATATACAGGACCATATGGCGGTAGATATCAGCTGTACACAGGATGTATATACCATATAAGTGATTATATACAGGACCATATGGCGGTAGATATCAGCTGTACACAGGATCTGTATACCATATAAGTGATTATATACAGGACCATATGGCGGTAGATATCAGCTGTACACAGGATCTGTATACCATATAAGTGATTATATACAGGACCATATGGCGGTAGAGATCAGCTGTACACAGGATGTGTATA
This sequence comes from Hyla sarda, assembly GCF_029499605.1. Classification (NCBI taxonomy): domain Eukaryota; kingdom Metazoa; phylum Chordata; class Amphibia; order Anura; family Hylidae; genus Hyla; species Hyla sarda. The sequence goes on along the minus strand of NC_079194.1, from coordinate 220,254,025 downwards.
CCATATAAGTGATTACAGTTACATTTTGGGACTCACAATTACGTCTTTTCTGATCAGCGGCGTCCTCTTTCCTTTTCTTCTCCGTCCGGATAAGACCTCCATGTGGATCTCTCAACATCTGCAGGAAAAACATGTCAGACTCTGCATATATTCAGTGCCCTCCCCCTCCTCTACACAATCTTCCCATCTATAGGCCCACAAAGTGTAATAATGCCCTCCTTGGTGTCCTGCACAGTAAAAGGGAAGGTAGGTAGCCAGGTAAATAGGTAACTAGGTAGGTAGATCAGGAAGCCAGATATGTAGGTAGGTGACAAGCCAGGTAGGTAGGGGGCTAGCTAGGTAGCTAGGCAGCCATGTATGAAGGCCAGGTACATAGTTAGATAGCCTGGTATGTAGGTAATTAGTTAGGCATCCAGGTATAAAGTTAGGTAGCCCCCCCCAATAAGTATAGGTAGTTACACCCCCCCCCCCCCCCCCCCCGTTCCCTATAGGCAGAGTCACCCCCTCTTCCCCATAGGTATAGGCAGTTACCCCCCCCCCCCTTCTCTTCCCCATAGGTATAGGCAGTTACCCCCCCCCCCTCTTCACCATAGATATAGGCAGTTACCCCCCCCCCCTCTTCCCCATAGGTATAGGCAGTTACCCCCCCCCCACCTCTTCCACATAGGTATAGGCGGTTACCCCCCCCCTCTTCCCCATAGGTATAGGCAGTTACCCCCCCCCCCTCTTCCCCATAGGTATAGGCAGTTACCCCCCCCCCTCTTCCCCATAGGTATAGGCAGTTACCCCCCCCCCCTCTTCCCCATAGGTATAGGCAGTTACCCCCCCCCCCCCTCTTCCCCATATGTAGGTAATTAGTTAGGCATCCAGGTATAAAGTTAGGTAGCCCCCCCAATAAGTATAGGTAGTTACACCCCTCCCCCCCCCCGTTCCCTATAGGCAGAGTCACCCCCTCTTCCCCATAGGTATAGGCAGTTACCCCCCCCCTTCTCTTCCCCATAGGTATAGGCAGTTACCCCCCCCCCCCTCTTCACCATAGATATAGGCAGTTACCCCCCCCCCCCTCTTCCCCATAGGTATAGGCAGTTACCCCCCCCCTCTTCCCCATAGGTATAGGCAGTTACCCCCCCCCCCTCTTCCCCATAGGTATAGGCAGTTACCCCCCCCCCTCTTCCCCATAGGTATAGGCAGTTACCCGCCCACCCTCTTCCCCATAGTTATAGGCAGTTACCCCCACCCCCCTCTTCCCCATAGGTATAGGCAGTTACCCCACCTCTTCCACATAGATATAGGCGGTTACCCCCCCCCTCTTCCCCATAGGTATAGGCAGTTACCCCCCCCTCTTCCCCATAGGTATAGGCAGTTACCCGCCCCTCCTCTTCCCCATAGTTATAGGCAGTTACCCCCACCCCCCCTCTTCCCCATAGGTATAGGCAGTTACCCCACCTCTTCCACATAGGTATAGGCAGTTACCCGCCCCCCCTCTTCCCCATAGTTATAGGCAGTTACCCCCATCCCCCCTCTTCCCCATAGGTATAGGCAGTTACCCCACCTCTTCCCCATAGGTATAGGCAGTTACCCCCCCCCTTCTCTTCCCCATAGGTATAGGCAGTTACCCCCCCCCCTCTTCCCCATAGATATAGGCAGTTACCCCCCCCCCTCTTCCCCATAGGTATAGGCAGTTACCCCCCCCCCCTCTTCCCCATAGGTATAGGCAGTTACCCCCCCCCCCCCTCTTCCCCATAGGTATAGGCAGTTACCCCCCCCCCCTCTTCCCCATAGGTATAGGCAGTTACCCGCCCACCCTCTTCCCCATAGTTATAGGCAGTTACCCCCACCCCCCCTCTTCCCCATAGGTATAGGCAGTTACCCCACCTCTTCCACATAGGTATAGGCGGTTACCCCCCCCCTCTTCCCCATAGGTATAGGCAGTTACCCCCCCCCCTCTTCCCCATAGGTATAGGCAGTTACCCGCCCCCCCTCTTCCCCATAGTTATAGGCAGTTACCCCCACCCCCCCTCTTCCCCATAGGTATAGGCAGTTACCCCACCTCTTCCACATAGGTATAGGCAGTTACCCCCCCCCCCCCTCTTCCCCATAGGTATAGGCAGTTACCCCCCCCCCCCTCTTCCCCATAGGTATAGGCAGTTACCCCCCCCCCCCTCTTCCCCATAGGTATAGGCAGTTACCCCCCCCCCTCTTCCCCATAGGTATAGGCAGTTACCCCCCCCCCTTTTCCCCATAGGTATAGGCAGTTACCCCCCCCCCTCTTCCCCATAGGTATAGGCAGTTACCCCCCCCCCTTTTCCCCATAGGTATAGGCAGTTTCCCCCCCCCCCTCTTCCCCATAGGTATAGGCAGTTACCCCCCCCCCTCTTCCCCATAGGTATAGGCAGTTACCCCCCCCTCTTCCCCATAGGTATAGGCAGTTACCCCCCCCCTCTTCCCCATAGGTATAGGCAGTTACCCCCCCCCTCTTCCCCATAGGTATAGGCAGTTACCCCCCCCCTCTTCCCCATAGGTATAGGCAGTTACCCCCCCCCCCCCCCCCCTCTTCCCTAGACAGAGAAACACACACACAAACACTGACACACACACACTGGCTGACAGGCACACAAACACTGACTGACAGACACACGAACACAGACACATACATAGTAACAGACACACTTACCTACTACCGCAGCACCTCTCCAGTCTCCTCTCAGTCTCGGCGAGTGACGTGATGTCCTGCGCGGGCCTGCGGAGTGACGTCACTTCCGCAACGTCCCTCCGCAGATCCGGCCGCACAGCATTGCATAGGTAAAGTTTTAGACTGGGAGTGGGAGACAGGGACAGCCTCAGAGTCAGACAGGGTGCTGTGCTGAGCGGCATGGTGCGGGCGTGCGGCCCGCACTCCCGCTCAGCGGTGCCGGCACTGAACAGAACAGGAGTTTTTTTTTTTTTTTTCAGGTTAGTGTGATGAGAGTGAATGAAAAATACCGGCCATTGCATGGCCGGTATTTTTCATCCAAACTTACCGACACAGCCCGGAATCTGAATGAAAATACCGGCTGTGCCGGTAAAATACCGGCAGGGTGGCAACCCTAGCCCTCATACCGGCCTGTACGCAGAAAAATTAAAAAAAGTTATAGGGGTCAGGCGATTTTTAACGTATACATTTTCCTGCATGTAGTTATGATTTTTTTTTCAGAAGTAAGACAAAATCAAACCTATATAAGTAGGGTATAATTTTAATCGTATGGACCTGCAGAATAAAGATAAGGTGTCATTTTTACCGAAAAATTTACTGGGTAGAAACGGAAGCCCCCAAAAGTTACAAAATTGCATTTTTTTCTTCTATTTTGTCGCACAATAAATTTGGATTTTTTGGTAAAATGACTGATGTCACTGCAAAGTAGAATTGGTTGGGCACAAAATAAGCCATAATATGGAATTTTACGAGTAAAATTGAAAGCGTTCTGATTTTTAGAAGGTGATGAGGAAAAAAAATGAAAATGCAAAAACTGAAAAACCCTGCGTCCTTAAGGGGTTAAACATTATTATTTATTTTATTTACCTATCTGATTGTTTTTTCCTTCCAATTTATTTGAAATAAAATATTGCTTCCCATTCTGGCATTATAAGCGTTTAACCATACCAGAAGAAAATAAAACCAGTGCCCCTATTCACACTTGCAGCAATAGTCATATTCTCTTACAATAGTGCAAAACGATAACTCCCAGCATGCCCGGACAGCCAAAGGCTGTCCGGGCATGCTGGGAGTTATCGTTTTGCACTATTGTAAGAGAATATGACTATTTCTGCAAGTGTGAATAGTGGCACTGGGTGACACGCTGTTTGGAAAACACTCTTACAAACTAACGCTTTTGCCATTACCAAAAATGGCGGCACCACAGACAACAGTCAGCAATTTTTCTGCCCGGTCACATGACTTCCGGCGCTTTACGCCGCACACAACAGCACAGAGGCGACGGAGGAGGACTTTTCAGGTTACACCGGAAGCCGGGTGTTCGGCGCTTTCTACCCCTCTACTTCCGGCGGTGATAGTGCGAACTCACCCGGCCTGAGAAGGGAAGTAAACATGTCGTCTGTGTGGGATGAAACCGAGGTAAGAGGGACGAGAGGAGCCGGTATACCCTCTGGAGCGGGAATTGGAGGAGCAGCTCCTAAGAGTCAGCCATTAGCCCAGTGTGTGGTGCTCATAGGCAGCCTGTAGCTGTGCTGCTAAAGTGACAGTGACCCACACTGAGACATCTTGCTGGGACTTATAGTTCTTAGGTTACAGGTGTTTCTCAGGCTGCCTGTTTCTGCCACAGGGCTTATAGGGGATTGCTCAGTAGTGTCTTTCTTTTTGGGGAAGGAGAGAGAAAATTTCCTCCATCAGCCCTTTGTTATGACCAGTGAGGTTCTGTCCATAGTTACATAATATCGTGTGGTCAAAATGCTGAATGGTTCTTGTTGCATTAACAAAAAGGAACAACAGATTTGTGATTTGTGAGAGAGAATGTGTTCTGGTACACTGTAACAATCCCTGCAGCTGTGTGAAGGACTATAATTTTTCCATTACAGCATCTGCTGCATATTTTTTTTGCAGCTGATTTAGCTACCCAATGGAGTCAGTATGTAGCAGGTCCGGTATGTGTCAAAGTACCCTTAAAGCGCACATCCATAGTTATGAGCCTATGCGATCTACAGTTCCACAGTTCCAGCGTGCTGAGAAGCAGATTGTGCTTAGGTTGGACAGTTGCCAAGGAAGCAGTACAATGCCCAACAAAGTTCTGTGCATTAGCGCTTTTCTGATGAACTTCACTGACCGTACAACCCCCCCCCCCCCCTAGTGTGGCCTGTATCCCCCCCATGCTGGAATTGAAGATTGTGCAGGCTGACTGCAAGCAGACATCTTGGAAATGGTTATGTAGTAGTTTGTTTAAAGTCGCAGTACATGACATCTTAGAAAAGTTAAAGGGGTTATCCTAGTGCTGGGCAGTATACCAGTTCATACCGAATACCAAAATTTTATTCCCTGCACGATATGACTTTTGCCCATACCGCAATACCGGTTGGGACTCTCCCCCCTCGAATGAGTGAATTATCAGCCGCAGACCGCTGTCCCAACATCGGGGAACTAATCATATGTGACCCGCGAGTTCTGCATCTCTTCCGCCCCCCAATGAATTATCAGCTGTGCTGTCCCCACATCATGTCACTCCTCTGCTCATCCTCCTATGAGTTGCGGGCCGCCGGCGCTAGAAACCTGTACTGTACTACAAATAATGTTTCCCGGGCTGCAAATATAAACTTTAACTCTCCTCCTGACGTTCCTCGTTACCGGCCTCACGGTCCCTCCACTGCGGTCCTGGAGATGGGAACGTCACAGAGCCGTCAGCTTATCACCGGCTGCAGCGATGTCCCGCCTCGGCCACTGATAGGCTGAGCTCACTGCCATGTAAGGAGCAGGCCAGCTTCATACATGACAGTGCGCTCAGCCTATCACCGGCCGCAGCGATGTCCTGCCCTGGCCGAGGATAGGCTGGTGGCTCTGTGACTTTCCCGTCCCAAGGAGACAGCAAGAGGACCACAGGATAGTGAAGACGGTAGCAGAGCCCGGGAAACGTTATTTGTAGTACAGTAGATTTCTAGCACCGGCGGCCCGCAAGTCATAGGAGGATGAGCAGAGGAGCGCTTGCGGTGACATGATGTGGGGACAGCGCAGCTGATAATTCATGGGGGGGGGGTGTTGGAAGAGAAGCGGCGCCCAGGACACATGGGGGGTGAGGAATATCGTTAAATACAGTGGAACCGCCATCACTTACAAAAATACTGTGATACACGTTTTTGCTCATACCGCCCAGCTCTAGGTTATCCCCTATCCACAAGTTAGGAAATAACCAATTGATTGCTGGAGGAGGTCCCACATCATGTATGAAAAGGGAGAATCCTTGTCCCACCAAGTAATTGGAGCAGCAGCATGCTTGGCCATCATTCTATTCATCATGGTATCAGAATTGAGTTCAGCAGAAATGTTTTTAAGTCCCATATAGAATGAATGATGTGGCGGTCAAGCGTGTGCGCTGCTGCTCCATTCTCTATGGACAAGGAACCTCCATTCTCCTGATCACTGAGGGTCCCAGCAGTCAGACTTGCAACGATCTGCTAGTTATTCCCTATTCTGTGGATGGGGACTGTTTTTTTAATCCTGGAATAACTCCTTTAAACATCTGTAAAGGTAGTTGTCAGGCAGAAATCTTATCAAACATACATAGTGGTGCGATCATCACCAACCATGTCAAGGCCATTGAGTCACAAATTAGTAATGACCAATAAGATTTGGGGTTGCTACAGCCCTGTTCACATGAATCAGAAATTTTCTGTGTAGATTTCAATCTGAGTCAAATGACCCTTAAGTAGTCTTCTCCCAGCTGCAGTCCCAAAAGGTAAGGCCACATGTGGAAGTAGAGTTGTGGCCTACTTTATTATATTGACGAAAACTCTCTTGCTATGTCTTTTAGAAGCTGAAAGTTTGTTGTAGTGATGGTGAGTGGTTACTGTTTTGTAATCCTGATGTTTACTTTCAATCTGTTACATTACAGCAGGATGGGGTGGGACAAGAAGTCCTCAAGATGTCGACAGAAGAGATAATCCAGAGAACCCGACTCCTGGACAGCGAGATCAAGGTAAGTCCTGCACTTATCATACTGTAATATGTATATGGTACATGTGGAATATGACTGCTGCTGTCTTGATATTTTGTATTGTTTAGTAAGTGCACTGCACTGTATATCAGTGTCCTCTAAATTGTACTGAATAAAAAAACTAAAACTAAATTTCTCGGTCAGCTCGATTGGGGATACAGAGACCGTGAGTATATGCTGCTGCCACTAGGAGGCTGACACTAGAAGCTTACAAAATAATTACCATATAAGTGGGTATGTGTGAAACTAACTTACTATAATACCAATACCCTATTAAAATATAACCTTTTATTATATCTTGTTAAAAATGTACTACAGATATTTCCAGCGACCTGCTGTATATACAAATATGAGATGATGCTCACATCAAGCTAGTATCTAAACATGTCATAGGTATGCACACTTGGAAAACAGATAAATGCAGACAGGTTAACAATACAATATAAAAATATCGTTAAGTGTCACTCACGTACTGCAGGCTGTATTTTCAGTCCTTAGGGAGGAGACTGTCGTAGGGTAAGATAAAGTTAGGGTGGTATTCGGATGTGTATAACACTCCTGTTATATCCAGAATCTTACCCTACCTAACAGCGGGGTAGGCGCCCCCACTTCAACCGTTGACTCTCCACTCCCTATGGCTGACTAGACCAAATGTATGCATACATATCAATACAAAGCCATTAAAGGAGTACTCTAGTGCAGAGTATTCCTGCTCCGTCCTGCCCGGGCTGCAAAATAAATGAAAATGAACCATCACTCACCTCCCTGGGTTCCCGCGGAGCGCCACTACAGCTGATCGGTCCTCTGGTCCATCTCCTTCATACTTCCGGGTGTAACGAAGCGTCACATGGCACTCAGCCTATCGCCGGCCGCCGCAATGTTCTGCCTCGGCCGGCGATAGGCTGAGCACCATGTGACGCTTCGTTACACCCGGAAGTATGAAGGAGATGGATCGGAGGACCGATCAGCTGTAGTGGCGCTCCGCGGGAACCCAGGGAGGTGAGTGATGGTTCATTTTCATTTATTTTGCAGCCCGGGCAGGACGGAGCAGGAATACTCTGCACTAGAGTACTCCTTTAATAATATATATAATGATGCATTATTATACAGCACATCTATGTGTATAAAATAGTGAATAAACGTTAAATAAATAAATCCTTCACCAAATAAACAAATAGAAGATAGGAAAAGATAAAGAAGGATAAAATATAAGCCTTTGGAATATCTCTACGCCTTTCCCCCCCGGTAACATAATGGTGGCCGGGGTTCCTCAGGAGGTTTTTACCAGGAAAGGTACTGTGCAGGTACAGATGGAAGCAATGTCACAGCAAAAAAAAAAAAACATTGATCCACAGATATTACCTGCACAGGGAGGCATGCATACAATCACACTGTGATTGTATGCATGCCTCCCTGTGCAGGTAATATCTGTGGATCAATGATTTTTTTTTTTTGCTGTGACATTGCTTCCATCTGTACCTGCACAGCGGCATGGAAGCATCCAGACAAACGCTTCCAAGGGACTAAGAAGGTTCAGGCGCTGTTTCCCTTTGCCAAGGACCTTATTGCTAAATGGTCAACACTGCCTGCTGTGGATCCTCCAGTTTCTCGTCTATCAATATCGACTCCTCTACCATTGGCGGATGCGGCCTCCTTTAACCCCTTAAGGACTGAGCCCTTTTTCACCTTAAGGACTCGGCCATTTTTTTGCACATCTGACCACTGTCACTTTAAACATTAATAACTCTGGAATGCTTTTAGTTATCATTCTGATTCCGAGATTGTTTTTTCGTGACACATTCTACTTTAACATAGTTTTTAAAATTTTGTGGTAACTTGCATCCTTTCTTGGTGAAAAATCCCAAAATTTGATGAAAAATTTGAAAATTTTGCATTTTTCTAGCTTTGAAGCTCTCTGCTTGTAAGGAAAATGGATATTCCAAATAATTTTTTTTAATTCACATATACAATATGTCTACTCTATGTTTGCATCATAAAATTTACGTGATTTTACTTTTGGAAGACACCAGAGGGCTTCAAAGTTCAGCAGCAATTTTCCAATTTTTCACAAAATTTTGAAACTCTCTTTTTTTCAGTGACCAGTTCAGGTTTGAAGTGGATTTGAAGGGTCTTCATATTAGAAATACCCCACAAATTACCCCATTATAAAAACTGCACCGCCCAAAGTATTCAAAATGACATTGTCAGTGTTTTAACCCTTTAGGTGTTTCACAGGAATAGCAGCAAAGTGAAGGAGAAAGTTCACAATCTTCATTTTTTACACTCGCATGTTCTTGTAGACCCAATTTTTGAATTTTTGCAAGGGGTAAAAAGGAGAAAAGTTTTACTTGTATTTGAAACCCAATTTCTCTCGAGTAAGGACATACCTCATATGTCTGTTAATTGTTCGGCGGGCGCAGTAGAGGGCTCAGAAGGGAAGGAGCGACAAATGGTTTTTGGGGGGCATGTCACCTTTAGGAAGCCCTATGGTGCCAGAACAGCAAAAAAAAAAAACACACGGCATACCATTTTGGAAACTAGACCCCTCGGTGAACGTAACAAGGGGTAAAGTGAACCTTAATACCCCACAGGTGATTCACGACTTTTGCATATGTAAAAAAAAGTTTTTTTATTTTTTTCCTAAAATGCTTGGTTTCCCAAAATTTTTACATTTTTAAAAAGGGTAATAGCAGAAAATACCCCCCAAAATTTGAAGCCCAATTTCTCCCGATTCAGAAAACACCCCATATGGGGGTGAAAAGTGCTCTGCTGGCGCACTACAGGTCTCAGAAGAGAAGGAGTCACATTTTGGCTTTTTGAAAGCAAATTTTGCTCTGGGGGCATGCCGCATTTAGGAAGCCCCTATGGTGCCAGAACAGCAAAAAAAAAACACAGGGCATACTATTTTGGAAACTAGATCCCTCGGGGAACGTAACAAGGGGTTAAGTGAACCTTAATACCCCACAGGGGTTTCACGACTTTTGCATATGTAAAAAAAAAAAAATACCCCCCAAAATTTGTAACACAATTTCTCCCGAGTACGGCGATACCCCATATGTGACCCTAAACTGTTGCCTTGAAATACAACAGGGCTCCAAAGTGAGAGCGCCATGCGCATTTGAGGCCTAAATTAGGGATTGCATAGGGGTGGACATAGGGGTATTCTACGCCAGTGATTCCCAAACAGGGGGCCTCCAGCTGTTGTATAACTCCCAGCATGCCTCAGTGGCTGTCTGGTAATACTGCAATACTGCAACAGCTGGAGGCTCCGTTTTGGAAACCTTGGCGTACCAGACGTTTTTCATTTTTATTGGGGAGGGGAGGGGGGCTGTGTAGGGGTATGTGTATATGTAGTGTTTTTTACTTTTTATTTTATTGTGTGTTAGTGTAGTGTAGTTTTTTTTAGGGTACAGTCGCACGGGCGGGGGTTCACAGTAGTTTCTCGCTGGCAGTTTGAGCTGCGGCAGAAAATTTGCCGCAGCTCAAACTTGCAGCCAGATACCTACTGTAAACCTCCGCCCATGTGAGTGTACCCTGTACGTTCACATTGGGCTGGAGAAACATCCAGCTGTTGCAAAACTACAACTCCCAGCATGTACGGTCTATCAGTGCATGCTTGGAGTTGTAGTTTTGCAACAGCTGGAGGCACACTGGTTGTGAAACACCGAGTTTGGTAACAAACTCAGTGTTTTGCAACCAGTGTGCCTTCAGCTGTTGCAAAAGCTACAACCCCCAGCATGTACGGACAGCGGAAGGGCATGCTGGGTCTTGTAGTTATGCAACAGCTGGAGGCATACTACTTTGGCTGGGGATGCTGGGGATTGTAGTTATGCAACAGCTGGAGACACACTGGTTTGCTACTTGTTTCACAACCAGTGTGCCTTCATCTGTTGCAAAACTACAACTCTCAGCAGTCACCGACAGCCAACGGGCATGCTGGGAGTTGTAGTTATGCAACCAGCAGATGCACCACTACAACTCCCAGCATGCACTTTAGCTGATTGTGCAAGCTGGGAGATGTAGTTATACAACAGCTGAAGGTACACTTTTCCATAGAAAAAATGTGCCTCCAGCTGTTGCAAAACTAAGTCCCAGCATGCCCATAAGGGAATGCTGGGAGTTGTGGTGGTCTGTCTCCTGCTGTTGCAGGGCATGCTGGGAGGTGTAGCTAAGCAACAACAGGAGGCTGTCACTCACCACCTGCTGCTGCTGCTGCTGCTCCGTGCACAGGTCAGTCCCTCGCCGCCGTCGCTCCTGGGGCCCCGATCCCAACATTGACGCCGGGGATCAGGGTCCCCAGCTCCCGGGGTCCACGTCCCGCACCCGCTCACGTGCTCCGGAAGAGGGGCGGAGCGGGTTGCGGGAGTGACACTCGCAGCAGGTGCCCTGATTGGTCGGACGGTAAACCGGCCGACGAATCAGGGCGATCGTGAGGTGGCACCAGTGCCACCTTACCCCTGCTGGCTATGGCTGTTCGGGGCCGTCTCCGACGGCCCCGAACAGCCTGCAATTCCGGGTCACTGGAGACTCGATTGACCCGGAATCTGCCGCAGATCGCTTGACTGAATTGTCCAGCGATCTGCGGCCATCACCGACATGGGGGGTCATCATGACCCCCCTGGGCGATATGCCGCGATGCCTGCTGAACGATTTCAGCAGGCATCGGGCACCGGCTCCCCTCCGGCTAGCGGCAGGGGGGCCGGGATTTGACAGGACGTACTCAAACGTCCTGAGTCCTTAAGGACTCGGAAAAGAGGCCGTTTGATTACGTCCTGCGTCCTTAAGGGGTTAAGGATCTGGCGGACAAGAGGATTGAGAATCTGGCCAAGTTTGCCTTTAAAGTGGCGGGTTCATCCTTGCTTCCTGCCTTCGCTTCTGCTTGAGTGTCCACAGCCCTTTCTATTTGGGCTTCCCAGCTCCGCCAGGGCATTTTGTCTCGGGCCCCTTCGGAAGATTTCGTAGATCTTGCACTCCAACTACTTGTGCTCTGCTTGTTGGCTTTTCCGACAGGTAAACTGGTGGCAATTCATCGCTCCATGTGGCTGAAGGCTTGGGACGCTGGTGCCGCTTCTAAGAAGTCTCTCACGGGACTCCCTTTCTCCAGGACCCGACTCTTCGGAAAACGCCTGGATGAAATTATCTCAGAGGCTGCTGGAGGTAAGAGCTCCTTACTATCGCAGAACAAGTCCCGTCGTACTGATTCCTGCCGGGAATCAACTTCCTTTCGGTATTTTGGCTCGGGTCGGGCAGCCAGACTGGCACCCTAACAGCATAGGAAGGTCCCATGCTTCAAGGTACGCCCTTCCTGAAAGTCGGATAACCGTTCAGGCCGCTTTGCAGCCAAGTCGGGCACCCATAAGCCTCCTTCCGCCTGAAGGGACGCTCCTTCCGCCTGGTGGGAGGTCATTTGTCCCTGTTCCGGTATGTTTAGTTGGCTCAGGTGCAGATCTCATCGGTCCCAGATGTCGTTTCTGATGGCTATCGGATCAAGTTTGCTTCCTTTCCAAGGAAGACCCTTCTCGCTCAGGGAGTGATCATCCCAGGGAGCGTTTTTCAGGCTTCTACTCAAATCTTTTCGTCGTCTCAAAAAGGGGGCTTCGTCCGCCCTATCCTGGATCTGAAGCTCCTCAACCACCACCTACTCCTGCGTCATTTCCGTATGGAGTCTCTCTCCGTTCTGTGGTGGTTTCTATGGATATTCGTGGATATCTTCGGTGGATATCCGGGACGCATATCTTCACATCCGGGACGCATAGCTTCGCCATTCCAGAGGGCCATTTTCAGTTTGTGGCCCTTCCCTTCAGCCTAGCCACGACCCAAAGGGTCTTCACCAAGGCCCTGGTGGCAGTTATAGCCATCCTTCGAGCCCGGAGTATGTTGGTGATCCCTTACCTGGATTATCTCCTGATCGAGGCTCCAACCAGGGACCAGAATCAAGAGTCTCCCCCTCACTCTTCAGACCTTGTATCGTTTCGGCTGGGTAATCAACCAGGGAAAGTCAAACCTGACTCCCACTCAGTCCCTGATCTTTTTGGGACTCCAGTTCGACACGGCGGCCGCCCAGGTTCAGCTTCTGCTGGTCAAGCGCCGCTCTCTATCAGCAGTTGTTCGCCTTCTCTGTCGTCCCGTTCCAGTTTTCATTCGATTTATTCATGGAATTCCTGGGTCGGATGGTGGCGACCATGTAAGCCGTCCCCTTTGCCCAGTTTCATTATCGCCCTCGGCAGCTGGCCACGATTCGCCAATCTCTCCAGTGGTGGCTCCAGTCTCCCCTTCTTTGGCAGGGATGGTCCTTCCTGCCCCCTCAGTGGCAGGTCATCACGATGGACGCCAGTCTCAGTGGTTGGGGGGTAGAGTCTTCCGGGATCGGACGTCCAGGGCCGTTGGTCCTCTCGGGAAGCTCTTCTCCCCATCAACATTCTGGAACTCTGGCAATTTACCTTTGCCTCCTCCATTTTGAGCGACTTCTCCAGAACTGTCCTGTTCGTGTCCAGTCGGACAACTCCACAGCTATGGTGTATGTCAATCGCCAGGGTGGCAATGTCCGAGGTCTCCAGGATCCTGCTCTGAGCGGAACTCGGAGTTCCCTCCATCTCGGCGATTCACGTTCCGGGAGTGGACAATTGGGAGGCGGACTTCCTCAGCCACTCCTCTGGGGAACTCCATACGTAGACCTCTTTGCGTCTTGCCACAACCAGAAAGTTCCTTGATTCTTCAAAGTCCCGCGATCCTGGCCATGGATGCCTTAGTGATTCCCTGGTCGCACTTCTTCCTCCCCTATCTCTTCCCTCCTCTTCCTCTCCTTCCCAGGGTCCTGAGGAAGCTCAAAGCGGAGGGCATCTCCGCCATTCTCATGGCTCCGGACTGGCCCAGACGAGCGTGGTACGCCAACGTCGCTCGCCTAGTGGCCGACGTGCCACTGCTTCCCGACCTGCTCTCTTGGTCCCCTTTGCCACCCCAATTTACTGTTGCTGCATTTCACGAAATGGCAGTTGAAACTGCGGTTCTGAGGGCCAGAGGGTTCTCCCCCCTTAAGGGATCCGCACAATGATCAGGGCTCGTAAGCCCCCCGCTGCAAAGATTTATAACCGTACTTGGCGGTCTTACTTTCACTGGTGTGAATCGCAATCATTCTCTCCAGTTGTCTTCTCCCTCCCGTGCCTTCTTTCCTTTTTACAATTTGGACTGGAGCATGCTTAGCTCTCAGGGTCAGGTGTCTGCTCTCTCCATTCTTGTTCAGTGTCCCCTGGCGTCCGATCCTCACATTCGCTCTTTTCTGCAAGGCATAGGGGATCTGAATCTGTTGCTCAGTGCCTTACAAGGTGCTCCCTTTGAACCTCTCCGAGACGTTCCTATTCGCGTCCTTTCCTGGGAGGTGGCCTTTCTAATTTCGGTCACTTCCATCTGGAGGGTTTCAGAGCTAGCGGCTCTCTCCTGACGTTCCCCGCATTTGGTCCTGCACCAGGACAAAGTCATTTTCCGACCGATCTCCACCTTTTTGCCTAAGGTGGTCTCCTCTTTTCACCTAAAATAAGGATATTGTCCTTCCATCCTTCTGCCCTGCTCCTTCCCATGGAGCATTTACTTCACTGTCTTGACGTAGTTCGGGCTGTTCGGACCTACCTTTCGGTCACTTCATCCTTTCGTCAGTGTGACTCTTTCTTTGTGCTTCCGGAGGGTCATTGTAAGGGACTTCCTGCTTCTAAGGCTACCGTTTCCCGGTGGATCCGTTCTGCCATCTAGGAAGCCTACCACTGCAAAGGTATGACTCCACCTTTCCGGGTCTCAGCTCATTCCACTCGATCTGTCAGGGCCTGCTGGGCTCTTCGCAATAGGGCCTGGGCCTTGCAAGTCTGTAAGGCGGCCACTTGGTTGTCCTTGCACACTTTTACCAGGTGCACGTTTTGCGTCCGCTGACGTCGGCTTGGGTCGCAAAGTGTTGCAGGTGGTACGTCCCACGGTCTCTGTCTCACCCAATGAAGCTGACTTAGAAAAGTAATTTTTTTTTAATGCTTACCGTAAAATCTTCCTCATAGGATCCATTGGGGCACACAGCACCCACCCATTTGTTCTGGTGTCTTTGGTTCAGTTGTCTGTCCGGGGGTTATTTCCGGTTATTTTTTGTCTGTGGTTTCTTAGGACAGTTGCTGGTTTTTCTTTCCTTGTCAGTCCTGTACTACTGCTTTGGCACTAAACTGGTAGTTCAGAGTCTGTGTAGGCGGGGTATATCCTGCCAGGAGGAGCAGACTTTCTTTTGTTGCCTAGTGTCAGCCTCCTAGTGGCAACAGCATATACCCGGTCTCTACCTTTCCGTTCATTGCCACATTTTATAGGGGTACTCCGCCCCTAGACATCTTATCCCCTATCCAAAGGATAGGGAATAAGATGTCTATTCACGGGGGTCCTGCCACCGTGGCAAGTCTATGGGAGGGGGCGTGGCTGTGACATCACGAGCCTCCGCATCGCCAGTCATCCGTCACGGAGCAAAGTTTGCTCCATGCACCGGACGGATGTCTGGGGTGCTGCAGCCGAGATCGCAGGGGTCCCCAGCGGCGGGACCCCACGATCAATCATCTTATCCCCTAACCTTTGGATAGGGGATAAGATGTATAGGGGCGGAGTACCACTTTAAGGACTTAGCAGAATGTTTTTGTATGGAAGATGGGGAGAGAGAACTTGTTGACCCACAGCTATGCAATGTGTATAGCCACTGTATCCTGTTCCACATATGTAACAATTTATGTTTGTGTTTCAGATCATGAAGAGTGAGGTTCTACGTGTGACTCATGAGTTACAAGCTATGAAAGACAAAATCAAAGAAAACAGTGAGAAAATCAAAGTGAATAAGACTCTCCCTTATCTGGTGTCCAATGTCATTGAGGTATGATGTTGTAAGGGCCAGTAACCTCAGCTCAATAAGCTACAGTGTACTTGTTGTGTGTAACTCTGGTGCAATTCTTTTATTCTCAGCTACTAGATGTTGATCCCAATGACCAAGAGGAAGATGGCGCCAATATTGATCTTGATTCACAGAGAAAGGGAAAATGTGCAGTAATAAAAACATCTACCCGACAGGTAACATACAGGGCAGGTGCTTTCCATTGTCCTGTGTATATGCCACTACATTTACCATTATGTGCATTATACAGCTCTGCTGAGCTTTTTGCATTAAAAAGACAGCCTTTTTTATTTTATTTATTTATTTATTTATTTTTTGGTGCCCCACCATGGTGAAATATGAATTGAAATAAAAAAAAAATGCAGTTAGGCTGGGTTCACATCACGTTTTTGCCATACTGTTTTCAATCTGTTTTTCTAAAGAAAACCGTATGGCAAAAAAAAAACAGATGGTAAAGTATCGGAAAAAGAAAACCGTATGCGTTTTTAAACTGTATACTGTTTTTAATAGTGCATACAGTTCCGTCAGTTTTTATTTAAAAAAAAAAAACATAATTTTTTGAAAATTTTGTCCATTTTTAATGGGAGGGGCGTTGGGTGGGGACTTTAGGATGCAGCATGCGCATGTGCAAAGTAAAAACCGTATACGGTTTCCCAAATGGAACCGTATACATGTGCGTTTCCCATTGACGTCCATGTTAAAAAAAAAAAACCTATGCGGTTGCAGTACGTTTTTTTAAACCGGAGTCAAACCCGTTTTTGTCTCCGGTTTTAAAACCGTACTGCAACCGCATACGTTTTTTTTAACATGGACGTCAATGGGAAACGCACATGTATACAGTTCCATACGGGAAACCATATACGGTTTTTACTTTGCACATGCGCATTTGCATCCTAAAGTCCCCAACAAACACCCCTCCCATTAAAAATGGACAAAATTTTCAAAATGTAATCGACTTTTCTTCAGAATCTAGTGACTAGAACCTATAATAATAATATTATTATAATTACTTTTTTTCTGTGTACTTGGTTATTATAATTACTGCTTCTCTATGACCACTTCCTCTAGCACAGTTATATAGTATCACTGTCCTTGGTATAGATATAGTCCAGTAGTATAACCTGAAGTCCCATGGAAGAACATAGGTATCAGATAAAATAGTGTGTGCGCGCCAATGATCAACTCATAACTATACAATATTATTCACTTTGTTTTGCTCTTTTCACCAGACGTACTTCTTGCCAGTGATTGGTTTGGTGGATGCTGAAAAGCTAAAACCTGGAGATCTTGTGGTGAGTTCAGTACTTCAGTTAATGTGATGAAATGGAACTAAGTTTAAATGTATATTCAAGTTTACATGATGGGAGTCTATACATTAAAAGGCAGTAATAAGATAAAAAGGGGCTATATGTTACTATATGTAATAAAGTGGACACCTAGCAACACCTTAGGGATGTATGGCATGTGAGTGAGTAACACTTTTTTTCTGTTATCCTTGCAGTTTTAGAGGCAACATATGTATAACTTAACTTTTCTTTATTCTTTCAGGGGGTGAATAAGGATTCCTATCTCATCCTGGAGACTTTACCTACAGAATATGATTCACGAGTTAAGGCCATGGAGGTAGATGAAAGGCCGACAGAGCAATACAGTGATATTGGTGGTCTTGATAAGCAGATTCAGGAGGTATGGATCAGAGCACCTAACTTTTACGAAAGGTTCTGTTATGCTACCACAGTACTGACTACCAAACATTCCTTACACAGCTGGTAGAAGCCATTGTTCTACCAATGAACCACAAGGAGAAGTTTGAGAACTTGGGAATTCAGCCTCCTAAAGGTGTGCTAATGTATGGACCCCCAGGGACTGGAAAGACCCTCCTAGCGAGAGCATGTGCCGCTCAGACTAAGGTAAGTTAGTTACCCGAGGTGACCAGGGAAAGAAGAATGATGGAAGCGGGTTGTTTTTGACATTTACCTTCTTCTTCCAGGCCACTTTCTTGAAACTCGCTGGTCCTCAGTTAGTTCAAATGTTTATCGGAGATGGAGCCAAACTTGTCCGAGATGCCTTTGCCCTAGCAAAGGAGAAAGCTCCATCTATCATTTTTATTGATGAGTTGGATGCTATTGGAACAAAAAGGTTGGTTGTATTTTTTAGCATTGTGTTAAGAAATTATTCCCACCTTATAAATAATGGCATATTGCTAGTGGGTGGTCAGGAGTGCTGATGTGCAAGAAAATACACAAGTGCTTTGTCTCCTTCATTCTTGTGATTGTTGGAGGTTAGACCCCTGCTGATCATAGTGATGGTTTATCCCAGCAATATACCATCACTTCCTAAGATGAAGATAGCCCTATACATAGATTTTCCGCCCAGGACACATTTAACCATTTGTGAAGCCATCTCCCTTGACCATGATGTGATCATGGGGGGTGGTCCAGAAGCCTATGTGTTTACATATCCCATTTTAGCATTGCTTCAGGAGGAATGTAGTATTACATGGTACCAAATAGAATTGGCAGATGACCAGTTTTAAGTTTTTAATGTGATGGAAATGTAATAAACTTGGTTTATGACCCTGTGTGCAGGTTTGACAGTGAAAAGGCAGGAGACAGAGAAGTGCAGAGAACCATGTTGGAGCTTCTAAACCAGTTGGATGGTTTTCAACCTAACACCCAAGTTAAGGTAAAAACCCATTCATTATGCTTGTAGTTTTTTTCATGTCTCTATATCCAGTCTTATGGTCAGAGTTTTCATCTGTTCCATATAATATTGCACAGGTTATTGCTGCTACAAACCGTGTAGACATCTTGGATCCTGCACTCCTCCGTTCTGGGCGTCTCGACAGGAAAATTGAATTCCCAATGCCCAACGAAGAGGCCCGAGCCAGAATCATGCAAATCCATTCCCGAAAGATGAACGTTAGGTATGGATCAGAATTTCTGTGGTTTTAAAGAACAGTATTAGTAGTTTTGTAGATTTATTTATTGATATTTTCCCCTGTTTTGGTCTAGTGGTTTCTCTGTGTTCAATACACTCTGGAAACAGGTTCTGTGTCTGTAACTGCGTAATGACATGAAAACTTTTTGTTTCTCCTGCAGCACTGATGTCAACTATGAGGAGCTTGCTCGTTGTACTGATGACTTTAATGGGGCACAATGTAAAGCTGTGTGTGTGGAAGCAGTGAGTATTGTAGCTTAAGTATTTAGCTAAGAAGTAGTTAACCCCTTCAGGACCAAGCCCATTTTGGCCTTAAGGACCAGAGCGTTTTTTGCACATCTGACCACTGTCACTTTAAACATTAATAACTCTGGAATGCTTTTAGTTATCATTCTGATTCCGAGATTGTTTTTTCGTGACATATTCTACTTTAACGTAGTGGTAACATTTTTTGGTAACTTGCATCCTTTCCTTGTGAAAAATCCTAAAATTTGATGAAAAATTTGAAAATTTTGCATTTTTCTAACTTTGAAGCTCTCTGCTTGTAAGGAAAATGTATATTACAAATTAAAAAAAAATTTATTCACATATACAATATGTCTACTTTATGTTTGCATCATAAAAGTGACGAGTTTTTACTTTTGGAAGACACCAGAGGGCTTCAAAGTTCAGCAGCAATTTTCCAATTTTTCACAAAATTTTCAAACTCACTATTTTTCAGGGACCAGTTCAGGTTTGAAGTGGATTTGAAGGGTCTTCTTATTAGAAATACCCCACAAAAGACCCCATTATAAAAACTGCACCCCCGAAAGTATTCAAAATGACATTCAGTCATCATTTTAACCCTTTAGGTGTTTCACAGGAATAGAAGCAAAGTGAAGGAGAAAATTCACAATCTTAATTTTTTACACTCGCATGTTCTTGTAGACCCAATTTTTAAATTTTTACAAGGGGTAAAAGGAGAAAATGTATACTTGTATTTGTAGACCAATTTCTCTCGAGTAAGCACATACCTCATATGTCTATGTTAAGTGTTCGGCGGGCGCAGTAGAGGGCTCAGAAGGGAAAGAGCGACAAGGGGATTTTGGAGAGTACGTTTTTCTGAAATGGTTTTTGGGGGGCATGTTGCATTTAGGAAGCCCCTATGGTGCCAGAACAGCAAAAAACCCTCACATGGCATACCATTTTGGAAACTAGACCCCTTGAGGTACGTAACAAGGAATAAAGTGAGCCTTAATACCCCACAGGTGTTTCACGACTTTTGCATATGTAAAAAAAAATTATTTTTTTTCACTAAAATGTGTGTTTCCCCCCAAATTTCACATTTTTCCAAGGGTTAATAGCAGGAAATACCCCCCAATATTTGTAACCCCTTCTCTTCTGAGTATGGAGGTACCCCATAAGTTGACCTGAAGTGCACTATGGGCGAACTACAATGCTCAGAAGAGAAGGAGTCATATTTGGCTTTTTGAGAGCAAATTTTGCTCGGGGGGCATGTCGCATTTAGGAAGCCCCTATGGTGCCAGAACAGCAAAAAATACCCACATGGCATACCATTTTGGAAACTAGACCCCTTGAGGAATGTAATAAGGAATAAAGTGAGCCTTATTACCCCACAGGTGTTTCACGACTTTTGCATATGTAAAAAAAAAAAAAAAAAATTTCCACTAAAATGTGTGTTTCCCCCCTAATTTCACCTTTTTGCAAGGGTTAATAGCAGAAAATACCCCCCAAAATTTGTAACCCCATCTCTTCTGAGTATGGAGGTACCCCATAAGTTGACCTGAAGTGCACTATGGGCGAACTACAATGCTCAGAAGAGAAGGAGTCATATTTGGCTTTTTGAGAGCAAATTTTGCTCGGGGAGCATGTCGCATTTAGGAAGCCCCTAAGGTGTCAGAACAGCAAAAAAAAACACACATGGCATACCATTTTGGAAACTAGACCCCTTGAGGAACGTAACAAGGGGTACAGTGAGCATTTGCCCCCCACTGGTGTCTGACAGATCTTTGGAACAGTGGGCTGTACAAGTTTTCATTTTCATGGACCACTGTTCCAAAGATCCGTCAGACACCTGTGGGGGGTAAATTCTCACTGCACCCCTCATTACATTCCGTGAGGGGTGTCGTTTCCGAAATGGGGTCACATGTGGGGTTTTTTTTTTTTTGCGTTTGTCAAAACCGCTGTAACAATCAGCCACCCCTGTGCAAATCACCTCAAATGTACATGGTGCACTCTCCCTTCTGGGCCTTGTTGTGCGCCCCCAGAGCACTTTGCGCTCACATATGGGGTATCTCTGTAGTCGGGAGAAATTGCGTTACAAATTTTGGGGGGCTTTTTTCCCTTTTACCTCTTGTGAAAATGTAAAGTATAGGGCAACATCAGCATGTTAGTGTAAAAAATAAAAAAATTTTACACTAACATTCTGGTGTAGACCCCAACATTTCCTTTTCATGAAGGGTTAAAGAAGAAAAAGCCCCCCAAACCTTGTAACGCAATTTCTCCCGAGTACAGCGATACCCCATATGTGACCCTAAACTGTTGCCCTGAAATACGACAGGGCTCCAAAGTGAGAGCGCCATGTGCATTTGAGGCCTAAATTAGGGATTTGCATAGGGGTGGACATAGGGGTATTCTACGCCAGTGATTCCCAAACAGGGTGCCTCCAGCTGTTGCAAAACTCCCAGCATGCCTGGACAGTCAACGGCTGTCCGACAATACTGGGAGTTGTTGTTTTTCAACAGCTGGAGGCTCTGCTTTGGAAACAGTGGTGTACCGGACGTTCTTATTGGGGGAGGGGGGCTGTGTAGGGGTATGTGTATATGTAGTGTTTTTAACTTTTTATTTTATTTTGTGTTAGTGTAGTGTAGTGTTTTTAGGGTACAGTCACATGGGCGGGGGTTACAGCGAGTTTCCCAGCGCAAAATTTGCTGCATCTCAAGATGCGAGAAACCCACTGTAAAAGCCTCGCCCATGTGAATGTACCCTGTACATTCACGGGGGTGGCGGGGCGGGGGGGGCTTGCATCAGCTGTTGCAAAACCACAACTCCCAGCATGCATGGTCTGTTAGTGCATGCTGGGAGTCATAGTTTTGCAACAGCTGGAGGCACACAGGTTAGGAAACACTGAGTTAGAAACAGACAATGTTTCCCAACCAGTGTGTCTCCAGTTGTTGCAAAACTACAACTCCCAGCATGCCCAGACAGCTGAAGGGCATGCTGGGAGTTGTAGTTCGGCAACATCTGAAGGGCCAGATGTTGCTGAACTAAAACTCCCAGCATGCCTGGACAGTCAGTGCATACTGGGAGTTGTAGTTTTGCAACAGCTGGAAGAGCACAGATTGGAGACCATTATACAATGGTCTCCAAACTGGGGCCCTCCAGATGTTGCAAAACTACAACTCCCAGCATGCATGGTCTTTTAGTGCATGCTGGGAGTTATAGTTTTGCAACAGCTGGAGGCACACAGGTTAGGAAACACTGAGTTAGAAACAATGTTTCCCAACCAGTGTGTCTCCAGCTGTTGCAAAACTACAACTCCCAGCATGCCCAGACAGCTGAAGGGCATGCTGGGAGTTGTAGTTCGGCAACATCTGAAGGGCCAGATGTTGCTGAACTAAAACTCCCAGCATGCCTGGACAGTCAGTGCATGCTGGGAGTTGTAGTTTTGCAACAGCTGGAAGAGCACAGATTGGAGACCATTATACAATGGTCTCCAAACTGGGGCCCTCCAGATGTTGCAAAACTACAACTCCCAGCATGCCCGGACAGCCAAAGGCTGTCTAGGCATGCTGGGAGTTGTAGTTTTCAGACTCCTAGAAGCAGCAGTGAAGATCTTCACTGCTGCCTCTGAGGACCACATACTTACCCGTCGCTGCTCGTCCACGTGGCCGGTCCCGCGCTGCTCCTCGGTCCCGCCGCTGGATCAGGTAAGTCCGCCGGTCCCCACGTGTTCCCCCCCTATGCCGCAGGTCCCCGCGAGCCCCTGCAGCGCTTCGTCCCCCGTTCTGCCCGACTTCCAGGGGCGGGCAGTGCGGGGGATCTGAACTTTCACCCCAGATCACTGTGATTGGTCCACAGGGACCAATCACAGTGATCGCTGACCAGGACCACCAATTGATGGTCCTGGGGGTGAAGCAGAAGTTGTCCCCTGCTGGAAACAGCGGGACTTCTGCCAGTTAACCCGTGCGATGCTGCGCATCGCCGGGTTAACTGCATGTCATTTATAAACGCCGGGATGCGCGAACGCACTGCACAACCCGGCGTTTATATATGACATTCTGCGGGAAGGGGTTAATAACTTTATTTACCATCCCTTTTAGTTTAAGAAATAAATTATAGAGATCCGTTTCTGTGATCTCTATAATCATCCATTATAGGCTTGAAATAATACACTTTGTTTTTCAATAGGATCTCTGGTAGAAAGTAGGAATTGTTGATCCTAAATACTCTATATATTCCGCACTGAAAACCTTTACATTACGCAGTATTACTGCACTGAAATCCACACATAATCGTGCTGCATTGGAGACACTTATTGCAATGTACTAAAATTCAGCATTTTTAAATTTATTGTGGATTTGGACTCTGTTGAAGTCAACGGGATCAATCTGTAATAATCTTGCAGCATATCCGACACACAGATTTTGTATGCTGATTATTGGAAATCCATATGGCAGGACAGTTTCAGCATGGATGTTGTGCATATATTTTTCTTCCGCAGCATATATTTATATATATATAGATATATGGATAGATATATAAAATATATTTTATTATAATTATTACTATTTTTTTAATCTCCACTGCTACTGTAAATGCTGTGGAAATTGTGTGAAAAACCAAAGCAAATACACATTGTATGGCCCTATCCCTATAGTGCCACTGGCAAGAGAAGATTAAAAGAATCAAATATGGAGATTCTGTAACCCAGTGAAAACTTACATAACAAAATAAGTAACACCTTTATGAATCCTGTGCTGCTCCCATGTAAAACGCTTTCCATGTCCCCCACTAGTATTTTTTTTACTGGCCTCCAGCAATGGCATGAGGTCACCACTGCTGCCAGTGACTTGCTGCAGTGGTTACTAGTGTCATTGTTAGAATAGGAAGAATAGAACGACAGGAGACTGGGAGAATGTTGGCATTGGAGCAGCAGGGGATTGGTACGTTTGACTCCCTTTGACACCCCCTTTAAATTGTATGCTCAGTGCCTGTATGGTGGTGGTTCCTTGTCACTTTACAACCTTATATTTTGCCCCTGCAGTCTTTCCTACCAGAAATTTAAAGGGGATATTCCCTTCATAGTATGCGAAGGCTGATATACCATAAAATTCTATCTTGTTTTTTTTTGTTTTGTTTTTTATTGAGAAAAGTCACTTGGCCTATTCCTTCCACATTTACTATACTGGGCATTACAGCACTGCTTCCCTCAAATGTGGCTGTGTTGTAGTTCCTTTCACATTAGGTTGCTTGGAGCATTGCTGTGCAGGTAAAATAGGTGAAGAAGCAGCTGTTACCCAGCACTGCTACACCTTTACTTCAGGGTGAGAGTCGCATCCAACAGATCAGACGATGTTAATGCATTATCAATAACGTCTCATGCAAAACTTCCTTTTTTGCTATTTTTCTAAGTTCCTGTGAAAAGGAAATATGAATATATCTTTATGGTTATTTTAGATAATATGGTCACACCTTTAGCTCGCTCTATCTGCAACAGTAATAGATAAACAAACTTAGTGTTAAAGGAAAACAGTCATCCTGTTCACCCACACTAAACTCGATACACTTTGCTTTGCGCCTACTGAGCGCTCACGTGACCAGCGTCCATGAATATTCAAATTCACCCGGTGGGCCTGCCTCCTGTGTGCAATTGGGAAGCATCTATTAATAGGTTAAATTTGCTCCTCTATGTATTACACTATCACATTAGAAAATCAGATAAATAATCCTGAAAAGTCCCTTTTAAATTGGTTTGGAAGAAGAAAATTGGCTCTGCATTTTGCCTAGAAATGGTGCCTCTTTCATGGGTTGTTCCATGCTATACATTTGACTCTGTGATACCAGACACAGACCAGTAATAAAAGATGCGTTGTATATGTAAAAAGTAGCCTGGCTTTCTGGATAATTTGGAAATGCTGTCTGTAACAGGCAGTGATACATGTGTCTGACCTGTACTGTTACTTTTTTTTGTAGGGTATGATTGCTCTGCGCAGAGGAGCCACTGAGCTGACGCATGAAGATTACATGGAGGGAATCTTGGAAGTCCAAGCTAAGAAAAAAGCCAACTTGCAGTACTATGCGTAGAAGCATCTTTCCCCCAACATGTGGGAAGACCAGTGGCGAGTCCCACTGTTTGTTGTGTCAGGACTGTTTACTTATGTTACAGGAAGAAATAAACCAGACCTCTTTAACTTTGCATCCTGCCCTCTTTCTGGAATCTGTGCTTCTATATCAAGCAATTAATCATTTGATGATTTATTCCCCTTACCTTTCATGATCACATCTTCCTCCAATTGCTTCTTTACTTTTGACAGTAAAATGAGAACCCTGGAAATCCAATCCCTAAAATTCTACTTGTAAGTTGTACCGGTTGGCTGTCACATGTTTCCAACCATTCTGCAGTGTAATTTGGGCCAAGGAAACCTATTCTGTTTTTTTAATTTTTTATGACTTGTAGGCATCTTCTATTATGCAGCACTGACCAGAACACCACCTAGGCTATTACATCTGGAATGCATGAAGGTGTGTTCATAGCATTATTATTACAGGTTGCAATAGACTGTGTATACATGTTCCCAGTAGATAAGGGTGCTTGCTGCAGATTCCTACTGTATATTAGATTGCATCTAAGAGACTGTGTCTGTCCTAATTTCATGGCTCAAATTTACTTGAAGATTGTTATAGAGACATAAAGTGGGTGCTCTTTAAGGGAAGCTGTTAGTGAGCTAGAGGCCCATGTACTGCTGTTGCATAGGGTCCTGGCTGGTATTGGCCTTTAGTGTGGATGACACTGATCACAAGGGGAGGTGAAGAAGGAAAATTTGACCCTTACAGAGGTGCTGCTAGTTCCAGAGTAGATGTAGATGCCAACCAGAAGTATTGGTAAAAAACACTGGAGTGGTTTATTAGAGCATAAGAGGACAATGAAGTATACAGATGACGCGTTTCGGGGGAGCCACCCCCTTCCTCAGATCAGTGACACTGATCTGAGGAAGGGGGTGGCTCCCCCAAAATGCGTCATCTGTGTACTTCATTGTCCTCTTATGCTCTAATAAACCACTCTGGTGTTTTTACCAATACCTCTGGTTGGCATCTACGTTACTCTGGAACTAGCAGCGCCTCTGTAAGGGTCAAATTTTCCTTCTTCGCCTCCACTTCTATCAGTATCGGATCTTTTCCTTCCCTGGGACCCAGGCTCAGCAGCAGTTCCAGCCTTTCTGTCACCCACGGTGTGGGTTATATGCGAATATACTATTCGCTCAAGGTGAGCGGCCACTACCTAGGGGCAATTCCTGCCCGTTCACTGTGACTTTGTTTTAATTTGTTATCCCTGTTTAGTGGTAACGCACAAGGCGCCTGGGTCGGTCTCTTTTTTTTCCTCTCCCACTCACTGATCACAAGGGTCTGTTTAATTTTTTTCTATGTCATACTGTTTTAAAGATGCACACAAACCTATATAAAAATGTAAATGAGTCAGTTTGGTGCCCTGGGATGTTTTTTTAGCCCCTAATGCACAGCTAGGCTTACCTAGCTGTTAAACCTCCTAATAAATATGCATATCGTTCTTTAGTAGCAGGTAGAAGCTACGTGCTGCTGAGGAAGGTTATTCATGTTTTGTTAGGGGTATATGGGCTTAGGGTACCTCCCTTTAAAAAAACATTCCAGAAATTGTATTTTTGCTAATATAGTGCAGCCAATGCTATTAGAGAATAATCTAGAGCTGTTTGTGTATGCTTTTGGCTTACCTCTTTTTGCTGATGTGGCAAGCGTGGGATAGACTCCATTTTGGTTTACAAATGCACCATGATGTGGGTTCTGTGTTAAAGGAACATATGATCACTGCACCTTGTCATCTCATCAGGCTGCTAGTGCTGGTGATCAGCCAGGTAAACTTATTAGACTCACACTGCGCAATTTTTTTACTTGATGCCTTTTTCTTTAGAGAAATATTGCCATGAAAGGAAAGATTTGACTGATAATCACAATCGAGGTGCTTTATGAAAATTTAGGCTTTGTTCACACAGCAAATTTTTTGCTGCATTTTCACAAATTTTAGCTTTTTATTTGCACAATTGCAGTACAATGTCCATTTTTGCCATAATTTGAGGAAAATCGCAGATAAGAAAAATGCAGCAAGAAACGCATTGTGTAAATACAGCCTGAGGGAAAGTGTATAACTACTATATATTCTGATCCCATAGAGATTGACCTAGGAGGGGGTCTAGGAAATAGTAGGCGATGATGTGATTATGTAGTTCACAGGAAGTCCGTGTCTGACATCCTGTTGTAACTATTAGGTGCAGGAAGATTTGGAGAGTCAAATTTGTGATCACGTAACCAAATTAAAGCAATAAAACACATAGATTCAGCTGTTTTGGAACATAACAAATGACACTGAAGGACGATTGATGGTGTATGTGCAGGAAAAAGATCCAGGGCATAAAAAGGTTAAATAACTTGGGAAGCGGCAGCGACCATGCTCTAACCTAGTGTAGCTTCATAGCCAGAACTTTAGGAGCCTGGTTTGACCAGCTGGAATTACACCTGCAGAGTAAGGCTAGGTTCACACTACGGAATCTCCGGGCTGAATTCCGAGTGCGGCCAGTGCCGGCTGAATCAGTCTGCGCTAGGACCGCGCAGGCACTGCAGTCTCCGATAGACAGCAATGTGTTCCGCGAGTATTTCCATTCACAAATTCCGAAGTGTGAATTTGTGAATGGAAACCCATTTACTATACTATTCATTTTAGTAAGTGGAATTGCAGGCGGAAATTCCATAGTGTGAACCTAGCCTAAGACTCCTAAAGAACAGATGTAAGAGTCTCCACCTCTTAAAGGAGTTGTTGAGTGAAAGACAGCTTATCCCCATAGGGGAAGTGTCTGATTGCGGGGCCATGTAACCATGGCTCTGCAGCACATGCTCTTCTCTGAGAGCAGTGTTCCCATTCAGGAGATCACTGGGGTTCCCAACCGTTAGACCCCCACAATCAGACACTTATCCCCTATCCTGTGAATAAGGGATAAGTTGTATTTCACATGACAAATTTTCTGGCAGATGCCTCTGCTGAGGTGGTAAAATTAGCAACTCCTACTTCTGTCTTATCCAACTCAACTAGAAGAGTTCTTTGACAAAAGTCTAGGGCTATGTCATAAAAAATAAAATAAAAAAAAAGCTTTGTGTTTGGCCCAAACTAAGGCAATGTCTCAGTACACTTGAAGGGAACCTGGAATATCAGGGACTTTCTCAGTCATCAGGAATTTGATCCAGGGGAATGGCCGCTAGTTCTCTTGGCCTTCAACATGATAGTAATATATGGGGTCCTTCTCAAACAGATTTATTTGCCTCTGAGGATATGGCCTTTGGTGTAAGGTCCTCTCTGCTTGTACTTCCCTAAATTCTTTGGTACTTTCTCAGGGGTGTTTCCCACTGTACAGCCCAGTGTCAGAAAGCTGGGTTTGCGTCCGAGATCTTGGGTCTTCCACCAGGACAATGACCCCAAACGTGTCAAAAAGCACCCAGAAATGGATGGCAACACAGCGCTGCAGTATACTCGCACATTGCGGCAGCTCTCGGTCTGTTAATAGAGCATGGGGAGCGGCCACTTGCACATCGCTTCAGTGTGTCTGCTTGTAGCAGCGTATTGCTGCTCTGAGCAGGCACCTGTAAAGGCAGCATACAGCACTTTTTCAGAGGCGGATCCGCAGCGTAATACGCATTGGGGATCCTCTAGTATGAACGTACCCTAAGGATGCCAATTATTTTGTCCAGCCTATTTTTGGAGTTTAGTGTGACATTATGTTCAATTTGCTTTTTTCCTCCCTTTTTTGATTTAGTTCCAATACACACAAAGGGAATAAACATGTGTATAGCGAAACATGTGTTACTGCAATCCTTTTCTGTGAGAAATACTTCATTTTCTTGAAAAATTTCAGGGATACCAATAGGGCTGGGCGGTATACCGGTTCATACCGAATACCAAAATTTTTGTCCTGCCCGATATGAATTTTTCCCATGCCGCAATACCGGTTTTGCCCCTCCCCCTTGAGAATGAATGAATTATCAGCCCAGCGCTGCGCTGTCCCCATCAGGGTAAATATATATCACCCGCAAGCACTGCCCTCCTTGTCCTCCTGTTTGTTGCGGGCCGCCGGCGCTGACACTCTATAGCGGTATCCCTATGCCCGGGCTGCAAAAGGTAAACAAAATAAACTTTTTAACTTTAACCTTCCCAGTTGGTCCGGACCTTCTTCCTAGGGAATGGAATGTGCGACAGACGTCAGCCTATCACCGGCTGCAACGATGTTCCGCCTCGGCCGGTGATAGTTTGAGCGCACTGTCATGTAAGAAGCTGGCTGTCCGATGTTCACGTCCACAGGAAGTGCGTAAAGCCGACGTAGGAATATGCGTTAAAGTTTATTTTGTTTACCTTTTGCAGCCCGGGCATAAAGATACAGCTATAGAGTGGCCCGCAACAAACAGGAGGAGGAGGGCAGCGCTTGCAGGTGACGTGAGTAGTACCCCGATGGGGACAGCACAGCGCTGGGCTAATAATTTTTTTTGGGGGGGAAATACTGTTACCGTATATACTCGAGTATAGGCCGAGTTTTTCAGCACGATTTTTCGTGCTGAAAACACCCCCCTCGGCTTATACTCGAGTGAACTCCCCCACCCGCAGTGGTCTTCAACCTGCGGACCTCCAGAGGTTTCAAAACTACAACTCACAGCAAGCCCGGGCAGCCATCGGCTGTCCGGGCTTGCTGGGAGTTGTAGTTTTGAAACCTCCGGAGGTCCGCAGGTTGAAGACCACTGCGGCCTTCAACATCATCCAGCCCCCCTCTCACCCCCTTTAGTTCTGAGTACTCACCTCCGCTCGGCGCTGGTCCGGTCCTGCAGGACTGTCCGGTGAGGAGGTGGTCCGGTGGGATACTGGTTCCAGGCTGCTATCTTCACCGGGGAGGCCTCTTCTAAGCGCTTCGGGCCCGGCCTCAGAATAGTCACGTTGCCGTGACAACGACGCAGAGGTGCGTTCATTGCCAACGTAATTCTGCGTCATTGCCAAGGCAACGGCTCTATTCCGGGCCGGAAGCGCGGAGAAGAGGCGCCCCCGGTGAAGATAGCAGCCCGGACCACCTCCCCACCGGACCACCTCCTCACCGGACCACCTCCTCACCGGACAGCCCTGCAGGACCGGACCAGCGCCGAGCGGAGGTGAGTACTCAGAACTAAAGGGGGTGAGAGGGGGGCTGGATGATGTTGAAGGCCGCAGTGGTCTTCAACCTGCGGACCTCCGGAGGTTTCAAAACTACAACTCCCAGCAAGCCCGGACAGCCGATGGCTGCCCGGGCTTGCTGGGAGTTGTAGTTTTGAAACCTCTGGAGGTCCGCAGGTTGAAGACCACTGAGGGCGAATGATGAGAAGAGGATGATGAAGGGGGGGTGTGGGGATGATGAAGGGGGGGGGGGTGTGGGATGATAAGGGGATGATGAAGGGGGGATGTGTGGGATGATAAGGGGATGATGAAGGGGGGATGTGTGGGATGATAAGGGGATGATGAAGGGGGGATGTGTGGGATGATAAGGGGATGATAAGGGGATGATGAAGGGGGGATGTGTGGGATGATGACAAGGGGATGATGATGAGGATGTTAATGACGGGTCTGGATGATGACAGGGGGGGATGAGGTATTTCCCACCCTAGGCTTATACTCGAGTCAATAACTTTTCCTGGGATTTTGGGTTAAAATTAGGGGTCTCGGCTTATACTCGGGTCGGCTTATACTCGAGTATATACGGTAAGTTACAAAAATACCGTGATACACACATTTGATCATACCGCCCAGCCCTAGGTCCCATCATTTACAGCCATGACTGTATATACTAAAATCTGCTGATTGGTTCCCTTTAAGCTGCACCCCTTTCATTAAAAGACACTACTTATGATCCCCATCCCTTTATCAAACAACATAAAAAGTGCTCAAAACATATGTATAATGTGGTGCAAGTGATGTAAGAGTTTTTTTTTAGCACAAACTGTACTAGATTTTTGGCATAGGCAGTTAAATATTTCTCCTTCAACAACTTTCAAGGCTGTGTTTAACTAAAAGATGAACGTGTCTGGATGTTCCTGCCATGCTATCATTCAAGGTAGACAATGCTATAATATATGTATATACATATATTACAACTCGGACAGATTTATTAAAAGCTGTGCAGAGGAAAAGCTGTCCAGTTGCCCACAGCCGGTGTTAATTTCGTTAACTAAATATTGTAGTCAGAGTTTTCGTAACAAAGGGTTTTTCATTTTAGTTAACAAAACGAAAAACCTTTTTCTCGTTTGAAAATTATGATGAATGGATAACTGACCGATAGTTCCAGGGTGGATTGACAGGAAGGGGGCCCGCCGCCATCAGCTTTTTACGGTGTAGGCGCAAGTTAAACTGTATGCCATCCGCTAGGACTTCCGGTGCAAGCAGCATTTCTCTGCCCCGGCTGCTTGCCCGGAAGTCAGAAAAGAGGACCAGACCATCGGAAGGATGCTGTGGAGCTGTGTGCAAGAGAAGTGACTGGTAAATATGGATTTTTTTTTTATGTTGCCACATATACTGGTGGGGGGACCTAAATGTTAGGGACAGTGTGGGTATCTTGTCTCCAGGTATCTTGGCCAACTCTTCAGTTACTGCTCCAGCTGTCTCAGGTGTGAAAGTGTCTTCTCCAGACTGCATGTTTTAGTTTCTTCCAAAGATGCTCACTGGGATTCAGATCAGGGCTTATAGAAGACCACTTTAGAATAGTCCAATGTTTTGCCATTCTTGAGTGTTCTGGGTCATCCTGTTGGAGGACCCATGACCTGTGACTGAGACAAAGTTTCCTGACACTGGCCAGCACATTCCTCTCCAGAATGCCTTTATAGTCTTGAGATTTCATTGTACCCTGTGCTAGATGCAGCAAAGCAACCCAAAACATAACAGAGCCTCATTCTGCCTGTACACATGGGGGTAGAGAATTAGGGTGTTCCTGTATACAAAGAAAGGGGTGTTGGGGTTTGTACATGTCTGCCTATTTACATTGGGAGGTGGGTTGGGGTCTGCCTATATATATATATATATATATATATATATATATATATATATATATATATATATAGGGGTTTGCCATTATACATGAAGAAGAATGGTCTGCCTATATACATGTGGGGTCTGCCCATATACATTGTGTGTTATATGTGGCCCTACTGCTGTATGGAGGCACAAAGTGGGCACTATTTCTGCGTAGGGCAATACAGATGCTTGTATAGAGGTGGGGATAGTGCTGGACAAAAGGAGCCTAAAATGTTTGTCAGATTCTGTTGAGAAGTTGTAAGACTCCTGGCAATTGGCAGAAGCACTCGTGGTAGTAGATCCACTGGACCTGTGTGGCAGATGACGCAGGCCGTGCCAGGGAGGGGAGTCTAAGGTGCCGCTGGTTTTCACCAGAGCCTGCCGCAACCCCTGGCCTGACTTGACCACACAGGCGGCTGAGGTGATGCAAGGCACAGGAGGGATACGGCAAGTCGTGGTCAGGATAGCAGGAGGTCAGGGCTGGCAGCACAGGAGCATAGTCAGGAACGTAGCAGGAGGTCTTTAGGCAGGCGGCAAGGAGCTAGGTCAGGTCCAATCCTACAACATAGGAGGACCTAGAAAGGTTCTTGTTTGCAGGGCGGAAATGAATAAAAATAATTAAATCTGGAAAAGAAAAGAGACCATCTAGCCGGGCGAGGGTTCAATCGCTGAGCTGACCGGATGAGAAGAACCTTCTAATAAATGTTGCCATTCCTCCAAGGCAAGCTTAATAGCAAGGAGTTCTCGATCATCAATAGAGTAGTTCCTTCCTGCAGGCGAGAAAGTCTTGGAAAATAAACCACAGGTTACAAGCTTGCCCTTAAGAGTTTTTCTGGGTAAGCACCTTACTGGCTCCTAAGGAAGAAGCATCTTCCTCCAAGGGGAAATTGTAAAGATGATGTGGTGGAAGGATCTCAGCCTGCTTTTCGCTGAATACATCTGAAAAATCTTGATATCCAAGGGGTAGACCAGACATAGGAGGAAGAGAAAAGACAGGTTTTGTCTGGACTGGCAAAAGACAGTAATTTTGGCAAAACTGTTCCCAGCATGTGATTTTACCAGATTTCCAGTCAAGTTGTGGAGAATGACGTTGAAGTCATGGAAGACCGAGAAGAAGCTCCGAAGTACAATGTGGAAGCACATAAAACACAATTTTTTCCTTGTGCAAGACTCCTACTTGCATGACGAGAGGCTAAGTGCAGAATAGCGCCTTGCAATCCAGATTTTATCCATTAACAGAAGAAATATACAAGGGCTTAGCAAGCCAAGTCACAGGAAGATGATGTTTATGGACCAAGGAAGCATCAATGAAGTCGCCAGCGGAACCAGAGTCCAAAAATGCAGAAGTGATGAATGAAGACTTGGCAGAAGTATGGACTTGAACAGCAATAGTCAATCGAGGAGAGGTAGTATTCACCCCTGCGGATGCCTCTCCCACGTGTCCTAGGTGTGAGCGTTTCCCGTACGTTGTGGACATGTAGAACAGTCTTTGAGAGAGTGCTCCGGACTGGCACAATATAGGCACAAATTCTTATTGCGTCATCAGGATCTTTCCAGCTGCCTTAATTGAGAACGGTCCACTTGCATAGCCTCTTCGGCAAGAGGCAAGGAAGACTGTAGAGGTGGACGTTGGAACACGGGTGCCAAGCGAGGAAATCGCAGTGTTCGGGCAAGTTCTCTTTCCATACGAAGCACCTCCTGCCTCTCGGCAAAACGCACATCAATACGAAAGGCTAAATGGGTTAGTTCACACAGGTTAGATGGAGGATCTCTTGCAGCAAGAGCATCCTTAATTCTACTGGACAGTCCTTTTTTAAATGTAGCACACAAGGCCTCGTCGTTCCAAGCCAGAGGCAAGGGTGCGGAGTGAACCGTGTAGTCGCCAACAGAGAAATTCCCTTGGCAGAGGTTCAGAAGAGCCGTCTCTAGAGAGGAGGCTCGTGCAGGTTCTTCAAATACACTGCAGAATTCTGCTAGGAAGGCTGGCAGTTTAGAAGTAACCAGATCATTACGATCCCAGAGAGGAGTAGCCCAGGCCAGGGCTTTTCCTGACAAAAGACGGACCACAAACGCCACTTTAGCTCGTTCCGTGAGGAACTGATCCGTCATGAGCTACAGATGCATGGAACACCGAGTCACGAAGCCTCTACACAACTTTGGATCACCTTCATACTTCGTGGGTAAGGGGTTTTTTCCGTTTTTGCATTTTCGTTTTTTGCTCCTTGCCTTTAAAAAATCATAACTCTTTCAATTTTGCACCTAAAAATCCATATTATGGCTTATTTTTTGCGCCACCAATTCTACTTTGTAATGACGTCATTGTGCCCAAAAATCTACGGTGAAACGGAAAAAAAATCTTTGTGAGACAAAATTGAAAAAAAAAACCGCCATTTTGTAACTTTTGGGGGCTTCCGTTTCTACGTAGTACATTTTTCGGTAAAAATGACACCTAATATTCTGTAGGTCCATACGGTTAAAATGATACCCTACTTGTATAGGTTTGATTTTGTCGTACTTCTGGAAAAAATCATAACTTCATGCAGGAAAATGTATACGTTTAAAATTGTCATCTTCTGACCCCTATAACTTTTTTATTTTTCCGTGTATGGGGCGGTACGAGGGCTAATTTTTTGCGCCGTGATCTGAAGTTTTTAACTGTACCATTTTTGCATTGATAGGACTTATTGGTAAAGAGGAGAGACAGCACCGATCCAATCAGCATGTGCAGGTGATCATCCGGGAATGCCAACCCGGAAAGGCATATAGAAGTTCAGGGTGGATACAGCACCAAATAGCTGAGGACTCAGGCTGGTAGATGGAACAAGACTATATTTGCCATCCATGTGCAACGTTTCGGCAATAAACTGCCTTTTTCATGCTTGAAAAAGGCAGTTTATTGCCGAAACGTTGCACATGGATGGCAAATAAAGTCTTGTTCCATCTACCAGCCTGAGTCCTCAGCTATTTGGTGCTGTATCCACCCTGAACTTCGATAGGACTTATTGATCGCTTTTTATACATTTTTTCATGATATAAAAAGTGACCAAAAATGCCCTATTTTGGACTTTGGAATTTTTTTGTGCGCACGCCATTGACCGTGCGGTTGAATTAACGATATATTTTTATAATTCGGACATTTCTGCACGCGGCAATACCATATATTTTTATTTTTATTTACACAGTTTTTTTTTTTATAGGAAAAGGGGGGGTGATTCAAACTTTTAATAGGGAAGGGGTTAAAGGATGTTTGTTCACTTTTTTTTTTACATTTTTTTTGCAGTGTTATAGCTCCCATAGGGACCTATAACACTGCACACACTGATCTTTTACATTGATCACTGTTTTCTCATAGGAAACCAGTGATCAATGATTCTGCCGCATGACTGCTCATGCCTGGATCTCAGGCACTGAGCAGTCATTCGGCGATCGGACAGCGAGGAGGCAGGTAGGGGCCCTCCCGCTGTCCTGTAAGCTGTTCGGGATGCCGCGATTTCGCCGCGGCTATCCCGAACAGCCCACTGAGCTAGCCGGCATGCTTTCGGTTTCACTTTAGACGCGGCGTTCAAAGGGTTAATAGCGCGCGGCACAGCGATCAGCGTTGTTAGAGGCCGGGCCCGACCCGCTATGGTGTGGCCCCGCGTTATAGATCGGGAGTGGACACATGACGTTCCAGTACGTCATGTGTCCTTAAGGGATTAAGCTTGGATCCAGAAGAAGCTGCAGGAACAGGTGGTGAGACACCTGTTTCCTGCAGCTTCTTCTGGATCCAAGCTTCATTTACCCTTACCCACAAAGTATGAAGGTGATCCAAAGTTGTGTAGAGGCTTCAGCTGCTGCTGCAGTTGTTGCTGCATGGCTAGAAGCTGCATCATGGCAGACAATTGACTCCGTTTGTTGCGCCTGACGGGCTAACTGCTGCGACAGAGGAGAGGTCCGAAACTTCTGGCAGTGGTACCTCAGTGGGATCCATGGCTGGATTTTACTGTAAGACTCATGGCAATTGGCAGAAGCACTCTGGCTAGTAGTAGATCCTCTTGACCTGTGTGGCAGATGACGCAGGCCGTGCCAGGGAGCGGAGTCTAAAGTGCCGCTGGTTTTCACCAGAGCCTGTCGAAAAGCGGGATGGTCTTGCTGCGGCAGGTGGCAACCAGGTCACTACCCCTGGCACGACTCGACCACACAGGCAGCTGAGGTGATGCGAGGCACAAAAGGGATACGGCGAGTCATAGTCAGGATAGCAGGAGGTCAGGGCTGGCGGCACAGGAACGTAGCAGGAGGTCTTTAGGCAGGCGGCAAGGAGCTAGGTCAGGTCACGGAGCCAAGGGGTCTGGAACACAGCAAGGCAAGAATAACAACGCTTTCTCTAGGGCAGCAAAGAACCGGCAGGGGTATGTGGGGAGCGTATAAAAAAAATGGACCTCAAGTCCGGGATGAGCAAATAGGATTAATGTATATATTAAAACATAACGTTTAATTCTATCTAATAAAATAATATATTAAATTCTATGGTCAAGAGAAATCGAACTAGGCAGCTCTGGGTTCTGCAGGGCCCAGCCAGCCCAGGGCTGCCACCCACTTGGGGTATGTATATAGCAAGAACCACAACAAGTAGGACTATGATGCAAAATGCCAACGCGTTTCTGCCAGTTTGTATTCACTGGCGTCCTCAGGGCATCAAGAAATTATCTAACACAATTGACCATTGGTTAAGAATATATAAAGGTCTCTCTGATTCTAAACATCAATATTTATGCCAGCAGTTGTGGCTTGGTCATGTATACTGTGACAATCGATTCAATTAGACCAGAGACTCTGCAAGAAAATATTTATATGCTTTCCCTAGTTTACTCCTGCAAGGTGAAACAGCATGAGAGGTTCCTGCAAAGAAAAATAGGGAGACAAAGGGAGAAGTCTAGCCCTATTAATGGTCTCTGTTTCGGTCTTCTCCGGTTTTGAAATGTCACAGCAGCATATGACGCTGTCCTGCTGATCAGCAGGACGCCTGTTTCGGCATCTCTCTTATAAAAAAGGTGCGGGTGCAAGACATAATTACGGGTGCACTGGCCCTTTAAATCTGAGAGCTCCGGTGCGGGCGTGCCCGAGGAGGTGGGGGCACACGCGCCGGTGCTGAGGGAGGATGAAGAGGGCAGGAGAGAATGGAGATGAGTGATGGGCTGGGATTTGCATGCGGGCACGTCCCGCGATGCGAATCCCAGCCCTGCCAGCTGGGGAGGCGAGAGAAGGGGAGCGCTCACGGCCAGCATGTCTGGCCAGAGCGCTGGATGTGACAGATATGTCTTAGCCGGGATGGGGGGGGGGGGGTTCATCGTGGGTCATAGTTAGAAGTGGGGTACTGTAGGGGTCAGTACTGGGTCCACTTCTTTTCAATATGTTTATTAATGACCTTGTAGAGGGATTATAGAGAAGAATTTCAATATTTGCAGATGATACTAAACTGGGTAAGGTGATCATCACATAGGATAACATAATATTACAGAGGGATCTGAGGAAGCTGGAGGCTTGGGCACAGACATGGCAAATTAAGTTTATGTGAATAAGTGTAAGGTTATACATGTTAAAACAATATGTATAATTATGTTCTTAATTATAAGACATTAGGAAAATCTACTACTGAAAAAAACTTGGTGGTACTGGTGGACAGTAAACTCAACTTCAGTGATCAGTGCCAGGCAGTGGCTGCCAAGGCTTATAAAGTCAGGGGATGTATATACAAATGCCTGGAGGCTTTTGATAACAGCATAGTTTTGCCTAAGTATAAATTACTAGTCAGACCGGACTTGAAGAATTGTGTCCAACTTTGGACACCTGTATATAAAAAGGACATGGCTGAACTGTAGAGGGTGCAGAGGAAGATGACAAAGATAATTGATGGTATGGGAGGATTACAGGACAAAGACAGGTTATCAAGCTTTAGGTTATTTAGTCTGAGGAAAAGACGTCTTAAGGGCGATTTCATCCCAATGTACAAATATATAAGTGGACAGTAGAGAGATAGCAATGTATGGTACAAGCAAAATGCTGAAAAAACATGGAAACAAACCACCCAGAGATCAGGAAGGAGGGACCACCAGGACGGAGACCCCGCAAGCAAAATGGCAAGCATGAAAACCAAAGAATCAAATATCTAGCAAAACACATCTTGACTATGTGAAAGGGATTGTACACAGGGCCGGACTGGGACCAAAAATAGGCCCGGGCATTTTAGAATTAGCAGCCCATTTTAGTCATGGGTGGTTATTAGTGTTGAGCGGCATAGGCCATATTCGAATTCGCGAATATATTGACGAATATTCGTCATATATTCGCTAAATTCGCATATTCGCTTTTTATTTTGGCATATGCGAATACTAGCATATACAAATTAGCATATGCGAAAATTTGCATATACGAAAATTAGCATATACAAATTTTTGCATATACGAAAATGCGCACGCCAGTCTCACACAGTAGCATTAGAGCCTTCTCTACACCACACAAGCTGGAAGCAGAGAGGGGTGATCACTGTGATGTGTACTGAAAAAAAAAAAAAAGAATATTCGTAATTACAAATATTTAGTGCTATATTAGCGAATATTCGCGAATTTGCGATTATGCGATATTCGCGAATAAAATTCGTATTGCGAATATTCGCGAGCAACACTAGTGGTTATAGCTATGTGGAGGCGGAGCCATAAATGGGAGGGGCAAAAGTTAATCATAGTTCGGTATAATAGGCTACATAACGGGGAAAAAAAACATATGTATACACACACACACGTGCTATGGTCACACAGAGTATTTCAGGAATATTTCACTTTTTATTTTATTTTTTTTAAATGGGTCTGCAAAATTGTGGAAAGATTGTGTTTGTATTTTTATTATAAATGTGCTTAACGTAAGTCTATGGGGAAGTAGATGTCTGTGCACACAATATGTAAAAAAGGACATATTACTGACGTGTATGGCCCCTTTCATACTGCGGTTAGTACACGGCAAAGAGCCGGCCAGAATGAAAAATTACAGCATGTGTTGTATAATAATAGTAAATGGGAGCCGCCAGGAACTGTGTTTGGCATTGCACCCCGTTATAAGAAC
This sequence comes from Hyla sarda, assembly GCF_029499605.1. Taxonomy (NCBI): domain Eukaryota; kingdom Metazoa; phylum Chordata; class Amphibia; order Anura; family Hylidae; genus Hyla; species Hyla sarda. The sequence continues at coordinate 220,215,078 of NC_079194.1, read as the reverse complement.
GGTCATTAAAGTCATGAAAGAAGAAAAAAACTTGTACGGCCATTCTCAATGGGGAGCAACGGCAGTGTGAAAAGGGCCTAAATAAGTCACATTTCAGGAATGCTAAAATGTGTTCCTGTTTCTTTTTTAAAGGGCAAATCTCATGTTAAAAAACGTATCCCTGCCCGAAGCAGAAGCCACCACGCCCCCTCCATAAAGCTCTATGGGAGAGCCGAAGATTGCCGAACGGCTCTCCCATAGAACTATATGGAGGGGGTCATGACACGCTCCTGTGCTACAGCACTGGGGCTCCAAACAGAAGATTGCGGGGGGCCCCAGCGCTTGGACTCCCCGCGATCTACTGTAAAACTTTTTTTTACAGTTTTCTAACATGAGATTAGTCCTTTAATTAACATATTGTGTGCAAAACAACTATTTTCCCATAGACTTACATAGAGCACATTAATGTTAAAAATACTGCCACAATCGTTCTGTGATTTTGTGGATGCATTTTTGATAATAAAATATGCCTGAAAATACATTGTGTGAACCTAGCCTGTTATGGTAAGACAATTTCCCATGATAAAAAAAACATACCTCTAAATAAATCATAAAGTTACCAAATAACACCGGTATATAAGGAAAAAAATATTATCACTATACATATTACCGTCATACTGTTACTGACCAAATCCTGTATACTGAGACTAATATTAACAATAATATCAGTATACAAGGAGGAATATTATCGATATACATCATACTATTACTGACCAAATCCTGTATACTGAGGGCTCTAAAAGCATGCTTGGTCTGCCCGATGGCCAGTCCAGCCCTGAGTACAGCAAAGAAGAAAGAAGGATCTAAATGCCTGAAAGCAACAAGATGAACAGACAGAATGAACATACAAAATGGGGACAAAACAAGGGGAGGGAAAAAGGGAGTAAAAGAAGAAAAAAAAAAGGGGGGGGGGGGGAGGAGAGTGCTGGAGGTGGCGGCACAGAGGTCACTGGAGTTCCAGAGTAAGAGAGGGTGCGGTAACCCGGGGAGGCATGGAAGGACATGCAGGGAAGCCAAGTCCTACTGCAGTGTTAAGTTTCTGCAGGGGTCAGGGCAATCAGCTCTTCCATGGGCTGCAGGTGTGCCACTTTGACAAGCCGCTCTCCAATAGTGGGAGGACCAGGTGACGCCACCTAAGCGGAATGACCGCCTTGACTGCCTGCAGCAAATGGCGCAGCAGGAACTTCTTGAGGCATGTCAACCATAAGGAGACATGTCAACCATAAAGAGCAAGGCTGCCTCGGGCGATCCCGGGACCAAAGTTCCTGTAACTTTACGGATGGTATGTAGTACAGTAGTCTGGTGATCTTTAATACTTAGGCCAGTGTCTATAACAAGGGGGCTACCTCTACATCTAAAGGAAAGAAGGTTTCACCATCATCACAGACAGAGATTCTTTACTGTAAGAGCAGTGAGGCTATGGGACTCTCTGCCACATGATGTGTGATGTCTGACTCAAATCTCGCCCTATGTAACTATGTAATTCAAAAGTAATATTGGATTTTCATCAGTTAATTTTCAGTACATTATTATTCAACATAAATAAGTACTGGAAGGATTAAGATTTTTCAATAGAAGTAATTTACAAATCTGTTTTACTTTTTGGCACCAGTTGATTTAAAATACTCCACTGGAGTACCCCTTTAAATCTTGAATATCACATTTCTTTTTTCACAGGGAAAACAATTGTGGTCAAGCTGTCCACAACTTTCCCCAAATTGTGTCACTTTTGGGGTGACCAAAAATCACAGTACAGCCATAGCCTTAGTATTCATTTTTGGTAAAAAAAAAAAAAAACTAAAAACAAAAAGAACTTGCCTGTGTGAACAAAGCCTTATAGTTCCACAGATGATAAGAGGCAGTGAGAAGAGAATGTCTTGAAAATGCAGTTTCTTACAAGTTGGACGTCTTACTGTAGAAATGTCAGCATTCACACTGGGCAAGTACAGCTGGATGGAGAGGACATTTGGCACAATAGAAAAGGTCATCTTGTCTATTTGGAGCTTGTTTCTGTGAAAAGGACGTCAGAGTTATTTGTCTATTTCTTCAAATTCATGTCTTAAGCAAATATCTTTGTGCTGCTCTAAATACACTGAGCTTATATGCACCCAGCAGACACAACTTCGTTATTACTTTTTATCTGGCACTGTAATTCCAGTTCTAATTTTGTTGGATTTACATTGGATTACAAGGATTGTATTCTGTTCTGCAACCTCACGATTTCAGTGCAAACCATGAATAATATTTGATCCCGGTTTAAATTATATACTTGGAATACGTAGTTTATGTACCAAACTAAGCTGGAAAAGTCATCTGTGTGTATCTAATGGGAATCTCTGAACAATAAATTTGAAGGGGTGTTCCATAGCAGGACATCTGCTTAAACCTCCTGCAACTTCGTAGCCTGAGACTATAGCGATTAGAGTACGGATCTGTCTGAAGTCCCATGCAAGTCAGGCAAATCGGTATCCTGATCGTGTAGTCTCGGGCTACAGAGTTGAGGGAGATTTACCATATATACTCGAGTATAAGCCGAGTTTTTCAGAAAATGGTGCTGAAAACGCCCCCCTCAGCTTATACTCGAGTGAACTCTCCACCTGTCAATCCCTTCAGTGGTCTTCAACCTGCGGACCTCCAGATGTTGCAAAACTACAACTCCCAGCATGCCTGGACAGCCATCGGCTGTCCGGGCATGCTGGGAGTTGTAGTTTTGAAACATCTGGAGGTCCGCAGGTTGAAGACCACTGCGGCCTTCGTCATTATCCAAACCCCCCTCCCCTTTAGTTTTCTACTCACCTCCCCTTGGTGGGAAGGAAGGGTGAGCTGGTCCGGGCCATCTATGCTGCAGGGACCGTCCGGTGGGGAGGGTTAGTCATTCCGGGCTGTACATTTTCACCGGGAATCCCTCCTCTCCGCTCGCTCCGGTCCGGCCCTGAACTAGTGACGTTGCCTTGATGACGATGCACAGGGACTTTAATAAGCATGAACGTCCCTGTGCGTCGTCATCAAGGCAATGTCACTAGTTCGGGGTCGGCCCAGAGCGAGCGGAGAAGAGGGCCTCCTGGTGAAAATGTACAGCCCGGAATGACTAACCCTCCCCACCGGACGGTCCCTGCAGCATAGATGGCCCGGACCAGCTCACCCTGCCTTCCCACCGAGGGGAGGTGAGTAAAAAACTAAAGGGGGGGGGGGTCTGGATGATGACGAAGGCCCGTGCAGTGGTCTTCAACCTGCGAACCTCCAGATGTTTTAAAACTACAACTTCCAGCATGCTGGGAGTTGTAGTTTTGCAACATCTGGAGGTCCGCAGGTTGGAGACCACTGAGGGGATTGACAGGCGGTGATGATGAAGGGGGGTGAAAATGACAGGATGATGATGACGGGGCTGATAATGACAGGGTTATAATGACAGGGTGATGATGTCGGGGGTGTTAATGACGGGGGTCTGGATGATGACAGGGGGGGATGATGTATTTCCCACCCTAGGCTTATAGTTGAGTCAATAACTTTTCCTGGGTCTTTGGGGTGATATTAGGGGCCTCGGCTTATATTCGGGTTGGCTTATACTCTAGTATATACAGTAAACAGATATTCTGCCACTGTTAAAGCTGTAAGGATATTAAAGCAAACTTTGTTACCAAACCATTATAAAATCCTCTTTTTATTTTTTAGTCAAGGAGACAGGGCTGAGCTGCTCAAGTGTCACAGCCTGGCACACCTTCTTGTTCATCCTCACTTTCCAGCCTGTTGTTAACTGACAAACAGGGTTCTTCTATAAGACAGTCTAGGAGGGGTCACGAGGTGAAGGCAGACAAAGAGGAGTGTAATTATGCAGGTCGGTTTAACATTCTTGACACTTGGCTGAGAAATAAAGGTAATTTTTTGGTGGTTTGGCAACCACCATCAGTTCCAGGATAGGTACAGTTTGCATTTATAACCAAGCGGCTGTTGAACAGTGTCCCCAGCTCTTAGTAGCAAATAGAGCTGACAGATTACATTTAGATAAAATTAAAGCGTAGCTATCAGATAACACAAAAAAAAAAAAAAAAAAATATATATATATATATATATATATATATATATATATATATATATGTTACTCAGTACCTAATCCTGACAATGTACACCTAATTTTTATGCCTCTATCAGCTATATTTATATAAAAAATACCTCTTTTCATTATCTCACAGTGTTAGAAATCCTCTCAGGGGTAGGGGCGTGGCATAGCATTAAACAGTGTATGCAATCCAAGGATTGCATGTAATAGTCCCCTATGGAGACTAAACAATGGTGTAAAAAAAGTTAATACATGTGATTTAACCCCTTCTCTAATAAAAGTTTTAATCACCCCCCCTTTTCCCATTTAAAAAAATATGTAAACAAAAATAAACATATGTGGTATAGCCGCGTGTGCGTAAATGTCTGAACTTTAAAAATATAACGGTGATTTAACCACCTGGTTAATGGCGTATATGTAAAAAAATACCAAAGTCCAAAATTGCGTATTTTTGGTCATTTTGTATACCCTCAAAAATGTATAAAAAGCGATCAAAAAGTCCCATCAAAACAGAAATGGTACCAATAAAAACTACAGATCACGGCGCAAAAAAATGAGCCCTCACAAAACAGTTATAGGGGTCAAAAGAGGACAATTTAAAATGTACTACTTTTCGTGTATTAAGTTATAATTTTTCACACCCCTACCCTTCAATTCCCTTCAATTCCCTGGTTGAACTTGATGGACATATGTCTTTTTTCGACCGTACTAACTATGTAACTATGTAACAGAAGTAAAGCAAAATTAAACCTATATAAGTTGGGTATCATTTTAATCGTACTGACCTAAAGAATAAAGATAAGATGTCATTTTTACCGAACACTGCACTGCGTAGAAACGGAAGCCGCTACAATTTACAAAATGTCCCACAAATAATAATTTTTTTTGTTTCACTGTAGATTTGAGATGATTGATGTCATTACAAAGTAAAATTGATAGTGCATAAAACAAGCCCTCATATAGGTCTGTTGGTGAAAGCGTTAAGATTTTTAGAAGGTGAGGAGGAAAAAATGAAAGTGCAAAAATGAAAAAAACTCTGAGTCCATAAAGGGGAACTCCGGTAGAAACAAGTGGAAAACATATGTTTTCAAATTAACTGGTGCCAGAAAGTGAAACAGATTTGTAAATTACTTCTATTTCAAAATCTGAAGCCTTCCAGTACTTATCAGCTGCTTATTGTGCAGTTCTTTTCAGTCTGAAAACAGTGCTCTCTGCTGACACCTCTGTCCATGTCAGGTAATGTCCAGATTAGAAGCATATCCCCATAGAAAACCTCTCCTGCTCTGGCCAGTTCCTGACACAGACAGAGTTGTCAGCAGAGAGCACTGTGGTCAGACTGAAAAGAACATCTCAACTTCCACTGGAGCATACAGCAGCTGATAAGTACTAGAAGGGTTAAGGTTTTAAATAGAAGTAATTTACAAATCGGTTTAACTTTCTGGCACCAGTTGATATGAAAAAAAAAATTTCCACCAGAGTTCACATTTAAGGGGTTAAAGGGATACTCCGGCGCTAAGACATCTTATGTCACGCCCCCCCCCCATAGGCTTGCATTGAGGGGGCGAAGCATGACATCACACGGGGCGGGGCCGTGATGTCACAATGCTCCGGCTCCGTGATCAACAGTAATCAGACCTGGAGCGAACATGCTCCGGGGACTGATTGTAACGGGGTGCTGCATGCAAGATCACGGGGGTCCCCAGCGGCGGGACCCCCATGATCAGGCATCTTATCCCCTAAGATGTCTTAGCGCCGGAGTACCCCTTTAAGGCTAGGGTCACATGTGCCATATTTTTCTGCGTATTTTCAGCTTACACTGCACTTTCAGGATAAGACTAAAGAGAATAAAGCCTTGAGACTTAAAGGGGTACTCCGTTGTTATACATCTAAGATGTCTGATTGCGGGGGGCCCGCCGCCGGGGACCCCTGCGATCCCCCCTGCAGCAGCCCGATACCTCAGCAGCTAGGAGCTAAGTTTTCTCCGAAGCTGATGTCGAGCAGTGAAGGGGACAGGGCATCGTAACGTGACCGCCCCGCCCCCTCGTAACATCATGCCCTACCCCTCAATACAATTCTATGGGAGGGAGCTTGACGCCCCTTCCATAGACTTGCATTGAGGGGGCGGACATGACATCATGAGGGGGCGGGGTCATGACATCACCATACCCCATCCACTGCACCGCCCGTCATCAGCCTCGGAGAAAACTTAGCTCCGGGCTGCTGTCAGATCCCACACAAAAAATAAAAAACTGTTATATGTTACTCAGTACCCAATCCTGATCATGTACAGTACATAGCACATTAAACCTGCTCACTGTCATTTTCATCTTCTCAGAGAGGGAGGGTGTGTCCCTATCTTGCCTGCACTGTGATCAGTTCTGTGGAGTCGGAGTCGCGGAGTCGGAGGAAATTTTGGGTACCTGGAATCGGAGTCGGCAAACAATGCACCGACTCCTACTAAATAGTTACTGCAATGCCACCCACCCAAGTCAGTGTTGAAAGATTATTTTCAGCCCTAAAAATAATTAAGTCTGACTTAAAGGGGTACTCCGCCCCTGGCATCTTATCCCCTATCCAAAGGATAGGGGATAAGATGTTAGATCACCGCGGTCCCGCTGCTGGGGACCCCGGGGATCGCCACTGCGGCACCTCGCCATCATTACTGCACAGAGCGAGTTCGCTCTGTGCGTAATGATGGGTGATACAGGGGCCGGAGCAGAGTGACGTCATGGCTCCGCCCCTCATGACAGGGGCTGAGCCGTGACGTAACGATGCTCCGACCCCTGTATTGCCCGTCATTACGCGCAGAGCGATCTCGCTCTGCGCAGTAATGATAGCGGGGTGCTGAAGCAGTGATCCCCGGGGTCCCCAGAAGCGGGACCGCGGCGATCTGACATCTTATCCCCTATCCTTTGGATAGGGGATAAGATGTCTAGGGGCTGAGTACCCCTTTAAGAGCCTCTATGAAAGAGGATCTGGCAGAGGCAATTCTCTTCCTTAGAACTCTACATTGAATTGATTTGCATTTGCTAAGCCTATAACTACATTTCAAGATTAATATAAACCATTCCTAGGTTTTACAGATTTAGTTTTGGGTTCATATAGATAAGCTTTGTTTTTGTTCTAAAACAACCAAAAGTCTCGATGACAACGCACCATTGCTGTCAGACACGGCCGCCACTACCTTAGCGACCCTTCCTTAGAGACAACTACTTCCGCCGACGGTCCGGTTGCACCACGGAGGTCCCCAGCTACCAATAATCTGTACAACACTTTTGTACTATACTGGCATGTAATTGCTGCATGTCACCACCTGGATTGTATTCTCATCTTGATTCTACTTGTCTTTATTCATGCTAATGTAAATTATTTGTTTTTCCTGCAAGTGATGCTTTATTCACTGCAATGTAGTTTGGCCCCTCCCCCTTTTATTTTGGCACCACATGTAGCTGTATTTAAACCCTGTATGTACTGTATAGCACTATCACTGATGTGAAGAAGGGGCGTTGTCTCCCGAAACGCGTTATCCTGTTTACTTTGCTTTATTCTCAATAAAGCGGTCCAGCTTTGTTCCACATCACTTCTTTGGTCCGATCCTTCTTTTCCACACTGGAAACCACAGGATTTTTTTTGCATTATTCCATGGTACTTCCTCCAGGTTTGGCAAGCCCTTTCCTGAACCCTTGGCTCGGCAGCTGTCTCCAGCATTGTTACCCGCTTGGTGGGTTGATACACGAGTTTTCCACTTGCTCCAGGTGAGCACCCATTACCTACGGGCAACCTGTGCCCACCTGCCTCTACTTCATCGTTCCTTCTTTATTTGCGTTAACACACTAGGCGCCCCCTGCCGGTCTTTACTTTTCTCTTCAAATACATATTCTACAGACATGATGGGAGTTTTAGCTTTACAATAGCTGGAGAACCAAGGTTATTGGTGGGGGTCCCAGCATTTGAACCTCCACCAAAAAAATGGGTTGCTTATTCTAGAATGCCCGGGCCTATTTTTGATTCCAGTGCGGCCCTGCCTGTAAGTCACTTATATCATTGTGTATTCTCTTGATTGTGTCCCATGAGTGCTGTAGTCACTGATATCTTTGTGACATGTATGTTGCCTTTCTTTCCTTCAAGGAATGTATAAAATACATTTGCATATTAATACAGAGGAGTCAGAGTTGGGGAGTCGGTAAAAATGACACCTTATCTTTATTCTGTAGGTCCATACAGTTAAAATGATACCCTACTTATATAGGTTTGATTTTGTCTTACCCTTAGAAAAAAAATCCTAACTACATGCACGAAAATTAATTTGTTAAAAATTTTCATCTTCTGACCCCTATAACTCTTTTATTTTTCTGCGTACAGGTCGGTATGAGGGTTCATTTTTTGTGCAATGATCTGAAGGTACCATGTTTGTTTTGATTGGACCTTTTGATCGCTTTTTATTCATTTTTTGTGCTATAAAAAGTGACCAAAATACAATATTTTGGACTTTTGAATTTTTTGCGTGTACGCCATTGACCGTGCAGTTTAATGAACTATATATTTTTATAGCTCGGACATTTCCGCACGTGGCGATATCACATGTGTTTATTTTTATTTACACTTTATTTACAATTTTTAAAAAATGGGAAAAGGGAGGTGATTCTTACTTTTATTAGGGAAGGGGTTAAATCATCATTAGTAACTTTTTTCCCCCACTTTTTTTTTCTATGTTACAGCCCCCTCTAGGGGCTATAACATGCATTACATTGATTCCTAACACTGATCATCGGCATAGAACTACATGCCGATGATCAGTATTATCGGGGCTTGACTTCTCCTGCCTAGATCTCAGGCATTGGGAAGTCAATCGCTGATTGGACATGCCGGAGGCAGGTAAGGGACCCTCCTGCTGCATCCTAGCTGATCAGGCACCGAAGTGTTCCCAATCAGCCCGACTGAGCTGCCGGGATGCAATTTTTTCAACTTTAGACTAAAGGGTTAATAGCGCGTGGCACACCGATCGGTGCCGCATACTATTAGCCCAGGGTCCTGGCTTTCATTAGCCGCCAGGACCGACCCGCTATGATGCGCGGTCACAGCGTGATCCCGCGTTATAGACCGGGCGCAGGGCGTACAAGTATGCCCTGCGTCCTTAAGAGGTTAATGCATACATTTTCTATATGTTCCTTTGTCATTAATGTATGTTATCCTTAGGCAGTCCTGTAGTGCTTGGACTTGTAGTTTTGGAATAGTTGGAGTTACAGTGTTTGGATAAATCTTTTTTACAGCAGTGTTGGTGTAATGTCTGTTTATTTGTTTTTGTATTTTTTCTGTTTAGGTGTGTATTCACACACTCGTATGTTCAGAGCAGTTTGCTGTTCTCCCTGGATAGGGAATAGTTAATGCTCTCAACGAATGAGATCTCGGGTGGGGTTATTTAACCAGAGTTCTCCTGCATTCTGGCGATGGTTATTTTGTGCAATAATGTTACTATGATGTCTGTTTGTCCAATACACTTCCAAGTCTGTTTGAGCACGCCCTTGTATTCATCTTGCGATATTTTATCTGACTTTTAAACATAATGTCTCACTAAACTTCAAAAATGGTCTGGACAAAATTATTGGCACCCTTAAATGGGCACTGTCATGAAAACAAAAAATTGATATGTTGTAGTACTTAAGTACTACAACATATCTCTATTATAGTTTAATTTAAAAAAGTGATTTTAAAACAGTTTAAAATCACTTTTAAATTCGGCCACTAAGGGTCGCCCTCCTAGTGGCCGAATGCATTCTGCAGTGACGTCACTACAGAATTTCGACTAATTTCAGCCTGGCAAATTAGTCGAAATTCATTCACTGCGCGCTGGCTTCCTGTCTGTCAATCAAACAGGCAGGAAGCCAGCGCAGTAAAGTCCAGGAGCAGCCACCCTGGCCGCACCATGCACGCAGTCTGTACCTCAGCCCAGTTGGAGTCTGCACTATCTCTGCAGACTCCGATAACTGAATTGGATTCCCTGGCGCGTCCTGCATCCGGATTCCCTGTTTCTCCGCAGCTCGCCGCGCAGCGCAGAGTTCGCGGTCCCGGCTTCTTCTCCCCATCTGCTGCTGGCGGCAGCAACCGGAGGTGAGGGGAGGGGGGTGGGGGGTGGGGGTTGGTATGAATGGGTGCCTCCAGTTGTTTCCCCACTACAACTGCCAGCATGCCCTGTAAGCCAATAGATGTCAGGGCATGCTGGTAGTTGTAGTTGTGAAACAGCTGGAGGCACCCTGTTAGAACTAAGGGGGGAAGTCGCCTCCAGCAGGCATCAGTGACGTGGTGCCTGCTGGGGAAGTCTGCCTGGTAGTGAGCACACTACCAGGCAGACAAAATGGCATTTATTAGTCAATAAATATAAAAATAAAGGCAGGGAGGGGGTTAGGCATAGAAGGGCAATAGGCAGGGACAGAAAAAAAAAGAGGGTTGGTGGGAGCTACCCTTTAACTTAATATTTGGTTGCATACCTTTTTCCCATTGTATCCCAAAAAGCGTTAAAAAAAAAGAAATTATAAACATATTTGAGATCGCCGAATGCGTAAATGTCCGAACTATCAAAATATAATGTTAAATATCCCATACAGTGAACGCTGTAAACATTTAAAAAAATTGCTTCTTTTTCACCACATCCCATTCCGATTTTTTTTTTTTATAAAAAGCGATTTAGATATTACATTTATGCAAAAGTGCTACTCTTACAGCCCTGTATATGGAAAAATGAGAAAGTTATAGGGGTCAACATATAGTGATTTTAAACATACAAATTTTGTTAAAGTTTGAGATTTTTTTTAAAGAGGTACAATAATAGAAAAGCGTGTAACCATGGGTATCATTTTAATCGTATTGACCCACAGAACAAGGAAAAAAGTGTACAGCATAAAAATGAAACCTTCCAAAACTTGCAAAATGTTGGTTTTCTTTTCGCTTTCCCCACACAAATAATATTTTTTTGTTTGTGCCATACATTTTATGGCAAAATGAGTGCTGTCATTACAAAGGAAAATCGGTCACACAAAAAAAACAGCCCAGTATAAAAGAGTTATGATTTTTAGAAGGTGAAAAGCAAAAAATGAAGATAAAAAAAAAAAAAAGTAGTAGGCTGGCTGGGGGCCCCTGCTACGCCACTGGCCTTACATAGACTAGGACCACATCTTTCAACTGGTTTGCCACAGCACCATCTCGCTATTATGGTAGCCTGTGGCTACGTTTGGTGTAAAAATATAGCTTCCCTCCCTAATTCTCCCATGTTTATGTACTGGCTGGACAACTTACCTGTCTGTAAGGTGGTGTCCTGTGGTGAAGCATGGTTGTGACCATACATTTCACTCTGCCAGTCCCACTGCTCCTTTCTTGAATACAGTGTAATGCTATGGAGGAAGCAGATGAATGGAGTGTACTTTCATCTGCTCCTCCGCAGGACGCCATCTTATTAACAGAAAAGTTGTCAAGCCAGCTTAGAGTCACGAGGGAATGGAGCTACATTTTTATAAAGAAGGGGCCAAAGACAGGGTACAGTGTCGGTCCTACATACAGAGGGGTCCCTAGTGCTCCTTGTGCCCCTGGCGAGGTGCTGTGTCGGCTATACACATACATCTAACATTCTTATCTTGCCTGAGCTGTTTTTAACTACTTAAACACAAAGGCGCAGCTGAACACGCATCATAGCCGGTTGGTCCCATCTACTATCAGCAGACGGGATCCATGGCTAATGCCTGACATCACCAATCAGGCCGATTCCAGGCATTAAAGGGGTACTCCGTCTGAAACATCTTATTCCCTATCCAAAGAATAGGAGTTAATATGTCTGATCTCTCAAGTGGCTCTCCAGCTGTTGCAAAGCTACAACTCCCATCATGTCTGCAGAGTCTCAGGCATTATGGGAGTTGTAGTTTTGCAATAGCTGCAGAGCCACAGATTGGGGTACAGCGTCACCCATCATCACTGCAGAACTTACAAATTACAACAGCTCTGATAGGACAGTCAGGAGAATACACAATAAAATAGTGACCTGAGTGATGTCTTCACTGTTGTCTTTCCTTGTCCTCTTCATCTGGTCCTTGTCTTCTTCCAGCTACATCTTCTTTGCAGAGTCTGATGCCTGGACACCATTGGTCTCTCACTTTGCCAGCAGATCCTCATCCTCTGTATAAACACAATAATCATTATAATTCTGCCAGACACTGTACCCACTGAATATAATACTGCCACACGTTTACCTCTGAATATAATACTGCCACACACTGTGCCCATAATGATATTGTCTCACACTAAATCAGTTAAATCCCACTCTGCACTGTCCTCTCCCAGATCCCTGTGTCCTTCTCCTCCGGACTCCTCTGTTCCAACCTTTCGACCCCTAAGTCCTCCATAGTTCTCTGCCCCCTCCCCAGACCCCTAAGTCCTCTCCACGCTCCTCTGGTTCCCTCCCCAGACCCCTAAGCCCTGCTTCAGAAGGCTGTCAGAACTTAATAGGAGTTGTAGTTGTGCAACAGCTGGAGAGCAGCAGATTAGCGAACACATCAATCTAAACCAATATTCCTCAACCCATCAGTGGTCTGAAATGTACCCAATCACTCCCAGGCCCCCCCACCTCTCCACATGTATAGTATATGTATGTATGATAGGTGTGTATATGACTGGTGTATGTATGATAGATGTGTGTAAGATGGATATATGTACGATAGATGTGTGATACATACATACACACATCATATATACGTACATGCATCTGTCAATAATACATATACAACTCCCCCTCTCACCCTCGGTTTTCTCAGCCTCACCCCCCCCCCCAACCTTTGTCCCCTCAACTTAACCCTCCCCAACCCCATCCTGGGTCCCCAAAACCCACATCCCCCCTCCATCATTGGTTCCCTCATCCCACCTGGTCTCCTCACCACCCCATCCTTGGTCTTCTCACGCCCTTCCCCATCCTTGGTTACCTCCCCCATCCTTGGTCTCCTCACCCTTGTCCCCTTCATCCTTGGTCTCCTCATTCTCCCCCCTCTTCATCCTTCATCTCCTCAACCCCCCCCCCCCTCTTCATCCTTGGTCCCCTCACCCCACCTCCCTCATCCTTGGGCCCCTCACCCCCCCATCCTTGGTCTCCTCATCCCCCCCTCTTAATTCTTGGTCTCCCCCCCCCTCCTTGGTCTCCTTACAACCCCCCCCCCCCTCTTCATCCTTGGTCTCCTTACAACCCCCCCCCCTTAATCCTTGGTCTCCTCACAACCCCCCCCCCACTCTTCATCTTTGGTATCCTCACCCCCCCCCCTCCTCTTCATCTTTGGTCTCCTTACAACCCTCCCCTTCATCCTTGGTCTCCTCACCCCCCCCCCCCTTCATCCTTGGTCTTACAACCCTCACCCCCCCTGCACCCCATCTTTGGTCTCCCCGGCCTCCCCTCCACACCCTATCCTTGGTCTAAAATTATTCCTGTTTTTACCATTTATGGAAGTATGTAGCAGCAGCTCTGGTGCTCTTCATAGCACAGGCCCGACCCCGGCTCAGCAGTGGTGCTCAGTTCCGAGCTTCATTGTATAGAGACACTGAGGGAGTAACATGAAGACACGTGATGTGACGTCACTGCAGCTACAAACACGGTAATCTGTTTACCAATACTTCAACAGAAATTAAAATATAACACATAATCAACACAGAATGCAAAATACAAAACCATGACGTTTGGTTTTTCCAAAAATAGAATGACATACAGGGACAAATAATAGCATAAACAATGAAATCTGATCTACAAGTCATAGCGTCATTAATCATGTGGGTAACCGGACCTAACTGTGTGCAACGGGACGTCTCTAGGTGTTTGCAAAACGAACAATGTTTGCAGCGGAAGTTACCTTTCGGCAAGTCCCGATTTTTTACCAACTCGTCCCGCAGGTTCCTGGTCCTGCAGAACGAAATCAAGGTACGTTGACTTGTGAGATCCAGCAGATCCTTGTCTGTTTGTAGCAGGTGCCAATTAATTGCATTCACCTACTGTGAAATATGATGGAGGTTCAATGATGTTTTTTTTTTTCTCATTCAAATAGATTTTATTAATCAAAAACAGGATAAACAGTAAACGTGCCCAAAAACAAAGTATAACATTGCAATGATCAAGCATGAATGGCAGGGATTTTGCCCGACAGTATGCTCTTAAAGGGGTTCTCCGGTACTTAGGGGATAAGATGCCTGATCGCGGGAGTCCCGCCGCTGGGGACCCCCGGGATCTTGCACACGGCACCCCGTTTGTAATCAGTCCCCTGAGCGTGTTCGCTCCGGGTCTGATTACCGGCGACCACACGGCCGGCGGCATGTGACGTCACGCCTCCGCCCCCATGTGATGTCACGCTCCGCCCCTCAATGCAAGCCTATGGGAGGGGGCGTGATAGCTGTCACGCCCCCTCCCGTAGGCTTGCATTGATACTGTAAGAGCATTCAAAGTCCAACTCAGTAAGCTTCAGTCAGCCTAATACACTGCAATAAAGAGCAAATATAAAGGCAAAGTATAGAAGAACGAACACACTCACGGAAAACTAGAGTAGTGAAGGGGGAGTGGGAAAGGGGGGTCACAGATGAAGGGGGGGGGGGAAGAGGAGGTTGAGGGGGGAAAGGAAGGGAACCACTGACCTGTGCACTCCTAGTCGCCATAGATTCCACAGTCACCGTCGTCACCCGGGATCCTCGGATCATGAAAACAGGAAGTCTGTCCGAGGCCCACTATTGTGGGGTGGGGGTGGATGCCCGGGAGGGGCTTAATGCGCCCTGTAGAGGGGGGTATCCAAGAAAGCCAACCAGGGCCTCCAGACCGCCCCAAATCGGCCATCAGTTCCTCCATGCGACAGAGAAAGATTATCTCCGTGTACCATTCAGTGATTGTCGGGGGACATGTAGATTTCCAGCATCTGGGAATTAATGTGCGAGCTGCCATCAAGAGGAAGTGGGCAAGAACTGTAGAATGAGTCTTGCGAGAGAGTAGGAGGACAGTCAAGGGCAACACTTTTGGGTCGATTGGTTATCACACCCCGTTTTGGGGTTATTTTGCTGCCTCTGGCACTGGGTGCCTTGAATGTGTGCAAGACATCATGAAATCTGAGAATTACCAATGGATTTTGGGCCACACTGTACAGCCCAGTGTCAGAAAGCAGGATTTGCGTCCAAGATCTTGGGTCTTCCAGCAGGACAATGACCCCAAACATATGTCAAAAAGCACCCACAAATGGATGGCAACAAAGCGCTGGAGAGTTCTGAAGTGGCCAGCAATGAGTCCAGATCTAAATCCCATTGAACACCTCTGGAGAGATCTTAAAATTGCTGTTGGGAAAAGGCGCCCTTCCAATAAGAGAGACCTGAGCAGTTTGCAAAGGAAGAGTGGTCCAACATTCCGGCTGAGAGGTATAATAAGCTTATTGATGGTTACAGGAAGCGACTGATTTCAGTTATTTTTTCCAAATAGTGTGCAGCCAAATATTAAGTTATGGGTGCCAATAATTTTGTCCAGCCCCTTTTTGGAGTTTGCTGTGACATTATGTCCAATTTGCTTTTCTTTCCTCCCTTTTGTGTATAGCAAAACATGTGTTACTGCAATCCTTTTCTGTGAGAAATACTTCATTTTCTAGAAAAATTTCAGGGGTGCCAACATTTACGGCCATTACTGTATAGATATTATAGGACGAGGATGAAAAAATAAAAGTGCAAAAACTAAATAAACTAATAAAGACCTTTTTTTTTGACTATTTTGGTTAAAATGATTTTGTGCACCAGGACAAGTGGATCGTCATGAGGGACAAGTAGATTTTGCTCCGTTTTAGTCCCTTGGACAAGTAGTTTTTTAAATTAAATTTCCACACCCCTGTACTGTATGTGAGCAAGACCAAAACAAAACACTCTTGGCTGTCATTCGACCCTGCAGCTCACCTTCCCGGAAAAGTGCTGCATGACATGACAAAAAGTATAGAAAGTATTAGAACTTATTTCTAATAAAATCATGAAAACTATGTTATTGAGCTTAGACTCTGTTCACATTTATAAATGGAAACCACAATGCACTAACTGATCTGTTACATCCACAATAAAAGTATAATTTCAAAATTAAAAATATGAGACATTCCATTTAAAGGAAAGCCATTATGTTACAAATGCAGCCTTATCTACAGTAGGGCCGCTTCCACACTGCAGAGATTCAGCAGGCAGAATTGCACTGTGGAAATTGTGAAATGATCACAGAGCAGCAGAATTCCATTGAAAAAAAAAATGGAAGCACAATTTTGCCAGCCTAATGTCTGCAATATCAATGTGGCCTAAAGGGATCATGTTATAGACTGGGAGGAGCTGAGCAGATTGAGGTATACAGTGGGGAAAAATGAGTATTTAGTCACCCACCAATTGTGCAAGTTCTCCCACTTAAAAAGATGAGAGAGGTGCCTGTAATTTTCATCATAGGTATACCTCAATTATGAGAGACATAATGAGAAAAAAAATCTGTCTGATTTTTAAAAAATATATTTGCAAATTATGGTGGAAAATAAGTATTTGGCCACCTACAAGATTTCTGGCTCTCACAGACCTGTAACTTCTTCTTTAAGAGTCACCTCTATCCTCCACTCGTTACCTGTATTAATGGCACCTGTTTGAACTTATCAGTATAAAAGACACCTGTCCACAACCTCAAACAGTCACACTCCAAACTCTACTATGGCCAAGACCAAGGAGCTGTCGGAGGACAGCAGAAACAAAATTGTAGACCTGCACCAGGCTGGGAAGACTGAATCTACAATTGGCAAGCAGCTTGGTGTGAAGAAATCAACTGTGGAAGCAATTATTAGAAAATGGAAGA
This sequence comes from Hyla sarda, assembly GCF_029499605.1. Lineage (NCBI taxonomy): Eukaryota > Metazoa > Chordata > Amphibia > Anura > Hylidae > Hyla > Hyla sarda. Next base: position 220,198,132 of record NC_079194.1, on the reverse strand, counting down.
CAGACAAGACGACTGATAATCTCCCTCGATCTGGGGCTCCACGCAAGATCACACCCTGCGATGTCAAAATGATCACAAGAACAGTGAGAAAAAATCCCAGAACCACACGGGGGGACCTAGTGAATGACCTGCAGAGAGCTGGGACCAAAGCAACAAAGGCTACCATCAGTAACACACTATGCCGACAAGGACTCAAATCATGCAGTGCCAGACGTGTCCCCTGATTAAGCCAGTACTTGTCCGGGCCCGTCTGAAGTTTGCTTGAGAGCATTTGGATGATCCAGAAGAATGTCATATGGGAGAATGTCATATGGTCAGATGAAACCAAAGTAGAACTTTTTGGTAAAAACTCAACTTGTCGTATTTGGAGGAGAAAGAATGCTGAGTTGCATCCAAAGAACACCATACCTACTGTGAAGCATGGGGGTGGAAACATCATGCTTTGGGGCTGTTTTTCTGCCAAGGGACCAGGACGACTGATCAATATAAAGGAAAGAATGAATGGGGCCATGTATCGTAAGATTTTGAGTGAAAACCTGCTTCCATCAGCAAGGGCATTAAATATGAAACGTGGCTGGGTCTTTCAGCGTGGCAATGATCCCAAACACACCGCCCGGGCAATGAAGGAGTGGCTTTGTAAGAAGCTTTTCAAGGTCCTGGAGTGGCCTAGCTAGTCTCCAAATCTCAACCCCATAGAAAACCTTTGGAGGGAGTTGAAAGTCCGTGTTTCCCAGCGACAGCCCCAAAACATCACTGCTCTAGAGGAGATCTGCATGGAGGAATACCAGCAACAGTGTGTGAAAACCTTGTGAAGACTTACAGAAAACGTTTGACCTCTGTCATTGCCAACAAAGGATATATAACAAAGTATTGAGATGAACTTTTGTTATTGACCAAAAACTTATTTTCCACCATAATTTGCAAATAAAGTATTTAAAAATCTGACAATGTGATTTTATGGATTTTTTTTCTCATTATGTCTCTCATAGTTGAGGTATACCTATGATGAAAATTACAGGCCTCTCATCTTTTTAAGAGGGAGAACTTGCACAACTGGTGGCTGACTAAATACTTTTTTGTCCCACCGTAGTTTTGTGGGAAAAGTTTCAGGATAACTTGTAATTTTTTCATGTAACCCTCTGCTCATTCTGGGCCAAATAGTCATGTGGGTGGTGCTAATCAGTGATTGACAGCACACTATATGCACACTTATCTGTAGATAGCAGTGAATCACTAAGTAGGACCGCCTACCTGACTACTTAGCTAGGAATGAGAACAAGTTATCCTGAACCTTTTCCCATAAAAATATATCACTCTGCTTACCTCTGTAATACATTGACTGCATTTTTAATGTGACAGGTTCCCTTTAAAAATCTCTGTACCCATAATTGAATCAGATGGCAGCTGCCCTTGAAGTCAATATCCCTCAGCACTCTGAATAGATACTAGTTAATTATGTAAGCTGTATTCTCATGGCTACCGTCTGTAGCCTCTGCTTTGTGTAGGCGACAGGAACACTTTCTAAAGTTGTGATGCCTACAGCAAACAGGAGTTAGTATAACAGAGTAGGGGGGTGGTGCTGTTCCCTATGAGTATTCCCTGTATACAACTTGTATGCAGTCAGTTAAGGGTGTCCGAGCCTCTGTATCATAAGGGACTATAAATGAGTTTATGTTCATTAATGGTCGTTCATCAGCACCAATTTAGAGTTGGAACAAACACCCACACGCAGAGGAGCTGGCATTTCACCCACGGTACAGCACAATGCGCTTTGCTATAAATTGATGAGCTGTATATTGGTGGATTTAATGAGTTGCACACCTGCTATTTACACCCATGCATGTAGCCTATGCCATCATTTCACATTTCTGCCTCTATAAATCTTCCCCCTGGGACCTCGCCAGCTGGGAAAGACAGATAGGCTCTGGAAAAGTTTGTAAGTAATAAAATATCCTCTCACTAATGTCTGAGCTGGTAAATGTGTCGGGCTGTAATTACGTTTAAAGGGAACGTGTCATGGTTAATTCCTTATGATTTACAGGGAATTGTGAGTTAATTAAGAAAAACAGAGGGAGACAGTATTTTTGGTAAATTAGAAAGATATTGGATATAATCGCTGTAGCTCGATCATTCCGTCATCTCTACTCTAGTGTAATAATACTGAGGGATGTAGCACTAACAGTTGTAACCTGGCCCTGGTGCCGGAGGGCCCCAAAGACCCCTTTACCCCATAAGACACCATTATTCTCAATCAATGGTCCCCAACCCAGGCCTCAAGGCCCATCAACATTATGGGGGTTTTCACTGTTATGGAAACTAAACAGTTAATATCCTTAAAGTACAGAATTTGTTAGAAAATAAGCTGAAATTGAGAAAGTCTGAGATGTTGTTTTAGTTTGTATTTTATATGAGTTCTCAGGAAGGAGTGACCAAGCTGATAACAGTGAGCTCAGGAGTTTCTGGGAGATTAGCCAAGGGCTGAGATAGCAGGCAGGTGTCCTCTGGTTAATTGCTATGTGTAATTGTATAACATGTGACGTACACTTAGTATATACCCAGTGTATAAAAAGTGGGTAGCTCTGCCTAATAAACAGAACCATGAGATATGGTTGCATGAGAGGGAGGTAAGCCAACCTTGAGAGAGGAGACAATTAGTTTCTTTTGAATCAGGGACGGTCTCCAATGATTATGAGGGCTGGGGGATGTTTTCTTGTGATCGTGTGAGAAAATGCTGTGTATGTATTTTAAAACAATATAATCTTTGATGTATATCATGACCATTTTCAATAAACAAATCAGTACATTACTGACTTCGTACCAGCTTATCTTTGTATTCATTAATGTAGCTTTTCTCATTTGGCCAAATCATACCTCTCACCCTAATTTGGACCCACACCAGTGACCTGTAAGTGGATGTTTATCCAGATCAAAATGGTGCCGATAACTCGGGATTGGATAAGTGCTAAAAGGGGCACAAAGGGTAGACCCTCAGACCACTGGCGGTGTGTTGAGAATGGCTGCCGATAACAAACTGGAAAAGACTGCAGCTGTTGAACATTGATCAACCTCTCTTTGTCGTCTGTGCAGCTTTTTCTCGTCACACCCAAGGACTGAGGTAAGCTCGCTGTTTATATTCCAATCCTATATTATTTAGGAACAACCAGGAAGTCACACTGTGTGGTTGTATTTCTTTAAATAAATAAAAAATTGTTGTTCATGGAAATTGTGTAATGTGCTAGAATAGTTAGTGTTTTGGAAGTTGCTATTGTGGTGTATACTCTGGTCTTTGTGGGAAGTGTAACTTATTGTTGGTTGGAAACAGAGGGCTACTGCAGAAACAAGAGGAGAGGCAATCTTGAGAAAGATATTGCAGGTGGTGGAATCTAGAAAAAAAAAATTCTGTACATAACAGTGGATAAATGGGGAACCTGATCAGTTCCAGAGAAAAATTGAGCAGATGGAGGTTCTGTTCTGAAAATTAAACAAGTAAGAATCTTGTTCTGGAAAATTTTGAGTAAGTGGTAAAACTTGCTCTGGAAAGCTGAGCAATACCATTCAAGGAAGAATGGGGAATTTGTTCAGTAAAGGGGTCAAGGATGGGCTCCTTTCCGCCTGTTTTATAGTGAGTGTTGGAGAAGGTAAATATGCTGTGAAGGGAATGAAGAAAATTTTTAAGAAAGCAGGTATGCCCTCTGGAGGTAGATTAAAGGAAAGTGAGTGAAGCTGTAGCAGCATGGCAGAAGGTATCATAAGAGGTAAGAAAAGGTGAAAGTGTTCATGTAAGTGATATAATAGTACAAGGTTTAGGGGTAGAGAAAAATGTAGAAGAGACCAAAAAGTTTGTTGGAACTGTACAAAATGTTAATACCTTGCTCAAGAATGTACTGGAAGTGTCAAGAGAGGGAGGCCACAGGGGTCCCCTGGAACCAATGAATAGAATAATAGCAGTAAATATTTTTCCTTTTAAAACTGTTTGTGTAAATAAAATTGTTACATTGAATCATTTCAAACTAGCAAAAAGCTAAAGAAAATCCACACGGTATTAATTGAATTTTATGTGAATATATTTGCATAATTTTTATCCTTTTAGATTTTTGTGAATGTGTGAAGGGCCCTTTTGTGTGTCCTATATGTTACATCTTGAATATCTGATTGGCAGTCATGTGATTTTGCCAATTTTGCCTTATGATTGTTTGTGTTTGCAGTCTTTGCATTATCGGTTGTTACAAGAAAAAAAGAAAAAAAAGAATGCTTGCAGATTGTGTATTGTGTAAAGCAGTCCTCCTCATCTCCCCTCTGCCCTGAGTCTGTGTACATGTGTGAATGTATGGTGTTGTGAAATCTCTTAATGTTATTTACTGTATATACAGCACTTGCTATATCTAACATGTTATATTTTTATGTGAGCATTGCATTTCCATGGTGATGGAAGACAAAGTCAATCTTCTTTCTCCTATCTCTTATGTGAGATATGATATACTTTTAAACTTTGTTGTATAAAAAGATAGAATTTCGGCTAGAATTTGTTGTGGCCTACTATATTCTATGTCCCAAAATGGCATCCAGGGACTAGCCAACACCCAAGCATTCCAAAAAGTGGATTTTTCCTAAATGTAGCTGTAATAACCTTGCCAAAAAGGGGGAGTAAGGGTAAAAGTAAAAGTTGCCGGATTAGTGGAAATTCTGGAGTATGCAAACAAAGAGAACAGAGTGCATTCCTTAAGCTGCTTATCAAGAATTTTGGAATGGGGTGGGAGGAAAAGTGCCCACATACAGAGGATACAAGGTAGCAGCCCACACATAGCTGTAGCACTGAACTACTGGTGGATAAAACCGCTAACATTTACACAGACTTATCTGAAAGGCTCTTCTCACCTCTTCAGGAGAACCAATCAAAGATTCAGAGAGTGTCAGAGTACTCATGGAGGTTCTGCTACTGCCGGAGGAGGTGGGAATTGTCTAAATCACGGCTCATATAACAGGAAATTCAGAAGAAGAAAGAGGCAATGACATGGCAGACAAGGCCTCAAAAGCAGCAGCAAAGATACCTAGGGTACAGAGCAGGCTGTTTCTCTCTTGTCTTTATAGGAAGCTGAGGCTGTGGATCCCACAGTACTGCGGAAGCTGAAGGAGCAAGCAGATCCAGCAAAGAGAAGGAACTGTGGTCAAAAATGGGTGATGTCCCAGATGATACAGGCCTCTACCGAAACAAGGTTTGCTTACCTAAAGCTCTGCACCCAAAGATGGCTCAGATAACACATGGTGTCACACACAATGCAAAAATGGCTATGATGGCACTAACAGACCAACACTGGATAGCTCCCAGATTTTCTACTGTAGCTACTAAGTTCACACAGGCTTGTATGACCTGTGCTCTACACAATCCAGGGAGGACTGTACCAGCCCCCAAAAACATACCCAAAGCCACTCTGCCCGTTTTAAGAAGTCCAGGTAGAGTACATAAGCTTGACCCCTTGTTCAGGCTATGTGTATGTCTTGGTGTGTATGTTCAGGCTGACATGAGGCCTACTCCATGAGGCTGATGTACTACAGCAAGGAAACTGCTCTAGGAACGGGTCTGTAGATATGGTGTTCCAGAGGTAATTGAGAGTGATAAAGGAACCCATTTTACAGGTGAGATTATGACACATTTATTTTGGGGGGTTTAGGGATACAGCAGGCTTTCCACACTCCTTAACACCCACAAGCAAGTGGGAAGGTGGAAAAAGTACCCTTTAAAAAAATATAAAAAAAATTAAATAGATAAGATCCAACAAGCAATGACAGAAACTGGGAAACCATGGGTAGAGTGCATCTCCCTGGCCTTATTATCTGTAAGAACCACTGCTAGGGGCCCACTGGGTTGTCACCTTATGAAATACTTTTTGGGATTCCTCCCAATACTGGATTATTCTTTCCTCAGCAATTGGTAATGCAGCATTCTAAATTGACTGATTATGTGCAAGCCTTGCACACAAGTTTGATACAAGTGCATAAACAAATGTTTGATTCAATTCCAGATCCTAAGGGTACGTTCAGACGAGCGGATTCACAGCGTATTTTACGCTGCAGATCCACCACTGAAGGACAGTGGTCACAGGGCGCATGCGCAGTATACTTGCACATCTCGGCTGCTCTCGGCCTAGCTCAGGGAGCAGGGGTAACTGCCGTGATGTGTGCGAGTACACCGTGCATGCACGGCGACTCGCACATCACAGCAGTGTGTCTGCTGGTAGCGGCGTATTGCAGCACTGAGCTGGCACATCTGAAGCACCTTGTAGGGGTTCTTCGGTGGCGGATCTGCAGCGTAAAATACGCTGTGGATCTGCTCGTCTGAACGTACCCTAATGTTGGTGGTAGGACACATAATCTAGAACCAGGAGATTGGGTGGTGATAAAGAGACACATGATGGTCCTTTTCAAGTCCTCCTCACCACTACCACTTCAGTAAAACTCTAAGGAAAGCCTCACTGGATTCACGCCAGCCAATTTAAGAAAGTGCAGAAACCTGTTACAGGATGAAGACCTTTTTGTGGGTGTTGGGGGCATTTGGGTTTTAGGTATCAACAGTGCCCAGACCCCTGGGCAAAGACTAAGAGAAATACATGAAAGACCAATTCCCCTTGGACGTATAGCGCATAACAACATTGCATTGGAGAACTTTATGTGTGCAGAGGACAACAGATGCACTTATGGCAATTTGTCTATACCTACTGACAAGCGCATATACCAAGGAAACAATAGCCGGAGAATTTCTTATGGACAGCATTAAATGTCACATGACATGGGCCCCTGATTTATTAAATGTCACTTCACATGGGCCCCTGATGTAGAACCATTTGTAAAGTGCTATTGGATAAATGCAACATGCATGGCAAATTTTGATCATGATACAAGTTTTTGTAATTTGTGGACATTTTGAATTGTTCAGGGATATCTAATGACTCTTCACCCCTTTAAATAACATAAAGAATGTGGGACAATATACGTATATACTAGAGTATAAGCCGACCCAAATATAAGCCGAGGCCCCTAATTTCACGCCAAAAACCCAGGAAAAGTTATTGACTCGACTATAAGCCTAGGGTGGGAAATACGTCATCCCCCCCATGTCATCCTCCAGACCCCTGTCATTGACACCCCCATAATCATCCCCCCCTTCATCATCACCGCCTGTCATCATCCCCCCTCATCATCCCCCTCGTCATCATCCCCCCTTCATCATCCCCCTCGTCATCATCCCCCCCTTCATCATCACCGCCTGTCATCATCCCCCCTTCATCATCCCCCTCGTCATCATCCCCCCCTTCATCATCACCGCCTGTCATCATCCCCCTCGTCATCGTCCCCCCTTCATCATCACCGCCTGTCATCATCCCCCTACATCATCCCCCTCGTCATCATCCCCCCCTTCATCATCACCGCCTGTCATCATCCCCCCCTTCATCATCCCCCTCGTCATCATCCCCCCCTTCATCATCACCGCCTGTCATCATCCCCCCTTCATCATCCCCCTCATCATCATCCCCCCCCCTTCATCATCACCGCCTGTCAATCCCTTCATCAGTGGTCTTCAACCTGCGGACCTCCAGATGTTGCAAAACTACAACTCCCAGCATGCCAGGACAGCCATCGGCTGTCCGGGCATGCTGGGAGTTGTAGTTTTGAAACCTCTGGAGGTCCACAAGTTGAAGACCACTGCAGCCTTCATCATCATCCAGACCCCCTTTAGTTTTCTACTCACTTCCCCTCGGTGGGAAGGAAGGGTGAGCTGGTCCGGGCTATCTATGACCAGAAATTACCCACTATACCCATTTTGTCCAGCACCATCCCGAGCTAGTCCCATTTAACATTATCAAACGCTTTTTCAGCGTCCAACGCCAACAAAGTTGGATGTTCGCCCGGCTCGGGACGGTGCTGCACTCTGTCTAGGACTGCAAGAACTTTACGAATATTAGTCACAGCTGAGCGATTGCGGACAAAGCCCACCTGTGAGGGGCCAATGAGCGAGGGCAGGGAAGCACTTAAACGGTCAGCCATTATTTTTGACATTAGTTTAAGATCTTGGTTTATTAGCGATATGGGGAGGTATGATTGGGGAAGCAAGAGATCCTTGCCCGGTTTCAGGAGTAGTTTGATAGTCGCAGTGTTCGAGTGTAGGGGTAGAGCACCGCTGTGCATGACATGGTTGAAGTAGGACGCCAAAGGAGCCGACACCTGATCCACCAAGATCTTGTAGAATTCACCCGTGAAACCATCCGGACCTGGTGCTTTGGAGTTATGTAAATTTTTTTTATCGTGCTGCGCACCTCCTCCTCAGTAAAGTCTGCATTTAAGATATCACACTGATCAGGAGTCATTGTGGGGAGAGTGACCGACTACAGAAACGCCCCACCAGCAACCATGTCAGCGGGCAATGACGCATATAGTGCGGAACAGTATCAATGGAAAATGGAATTAATAGTTTTGGGGTCTGAGTGGGTTGCTCCTGAGTCATCCCGTAGGGAGGAAACGTGGTGGTGGTGGGGAGGTGTCGTCCCTTGGCTAGGCACGCCAGTAGGTGACCCGATTTGTTACCGAACCGGAATAGGTCAGCTCTAAGTCGGGAATACGTAGTTAGGCACTTCCGCTCCAAGCACAGGTCGAAGGTAGTTCTTGCGGCCTTCCATGCCTGGCATGCCTCAGCCGACAGACGAGAAATGTAGGTAGTGTATGCCTTTTGTAGAGAATTGATGGCTTCCTGAAAGTAGTGGAGAGATTTATTTTTTACCGTCGACATGTATGCGATTAGACGACCGCGCAGGACAGATTTAGCCGACTCCCAGTAAAGTGGGGCATCACTAACATGAGTGCCATTGTCCCATGAGTACTCAAGCCACCAGCTTCTCAGTGAGTCCCCAAAATTGTTGTCTTTTGCCATATATGCCGGGAAGCGCCACTGGAAGTCCGTACCTTTTGGGTAGGAGTCTGCCAGAGACAAGGAAATGGGCGAATTATCCAAAATGACCATGGTGTGGATGTCAGTGTCCGCCACCCAGGGCACCAGATCAGGGGACACTAGCAAGTAATCGATGCGGGACCAAGAGGAGTGACTGTGGGAAAAGTGGGAGTACTCCTTACTGTCCGGTTGCATCAACCGCCACATGTCTCGCAGACCAGAGGATTCAAAAAAATCACCAAAAATCCTATCACCTGTCCTATCCACAGTCCTGTCAACCGTTCCCCCCCCCCTCCTGTCCTCCACCGTCACTGCTACCGCATTCATGTCTCCCCCCACAATCTTGTTAGGGAGCGGGTCAGCTAGGAGTCTGTCTGCTAGAGATTGAAAGTAAGGTCTATTGTCCCCATTAGGGGCGTAGCAACAGTAAAGACTATAGTCACGGCCCTCAAATCGTGTAATGCACCCATGTCCACCGCCCCTCCAAATTCGAATCATGTGTCACAACCGTACCCCCGAAATTCTTGTGAAGGAGAATCAACGTGCCTGCCTTACCTCCTACCACCGGGGAGCCTAGAACCGAGCCCACCCATAGCTTAGACATACATGCGATATCCTCTGCAGCCAGGTGCGTTTCCTGTAGCAGCACCACATCAGGATGGAGTTGTTTCAAATGTCGAAGGATCTGCATCCTTTTGTTGGGGGAGCGGAGCCCCTTCACATTCCAAGAGATGACTCGCATGCTGATTGAGACTAGGAGAGAGAAAAGCGTTTTTTTTTAAAATTAAATTAGACTCACAAACCACTCACACACCACACTTACCCTCAGTATATGCCAGCACCAACAAGTTCAATAGTAAGATCTACCAGATCACGAATAAGAAAACAGTAAATAAAGTAAATAGACTCAAACAATCGTAACACCCCAGAGGAGAGGCAAACACTGCACTATGCACCGTGCTTGAGACTTCGCTTTTTTCTGCCAGAAATTAAGCGGACCCCCCGACAGTATATTAAGTTACAACCAAGGCCAAGTAATCCCCAACTAGACCCCATCCTCCCCCCCAGTGCAAACTCCCCATAAACGTTCTGGAATCAACAGTCTATCATCAGGATATCAGGCTCCTTAGTCACGGGCCAGCTACCGCTTGTACCCATGTCTGTCGTGGGTGTAGTCAGAGCCCACAGTGAGTCCCTAAGCTTGCAAGATAACGTCTCAACATCCGTCAGCACAATAGACCCAGTCCCCTCCTGGCAATTAGAACAGGCGGAAAGTCGAGAAGCATCGGAATGTGTCAGTGGTGGGGGGGGTCAGTGAGTGCTCCGAGGAGGGCTCCGACTCCTGGGTGAACGTGATGGCCCCCTCGAATCCCTCTCGGTTGACCAGGGCTAGCAGGGCTGTGCAGTGCCGCCTCGGCAGCCACCGGGCTACGGAAAACTGAAGAAGTTCCGTCGTCATGGAAAATACGCAATATAGCAAGGAATTGCAGTTGAAACTTAATTTTCCGGTTAAACAGGTCTGAGCAAATTGCACTTAAGGCTCTGTGTCGCTTGGCAACGGGTGTACAAAAGTCCTAGAAGATGAGAACGCGACAGTCACGAACAACCAGTGGCACAGTGCGGCGCCGAAAAGCCCGCAAGATAGCCTGACGGTCATTGTAGTCTAGCAATTTAAAGATGACTTGGCGGGGTCTACTTTGCTGACCCGACTGAGACGGGTGCGGGGTAGCACTCCTATTCCCCAAATCAGGACCCAGCCTGTGAGCCTGTTCCACCCTGCAGTAATGATCCAGACCTAGGGCCTCGGTCAATTCAACCTCACATAAGTGCTGCAGGTCAGGGGAAGGTATCTGTTCTGATAGTCCCACAATGTGCAAATTGTTGCGCCGCGAACGGTTCTCCAGGTCATCAAGTTTGGCCCATAGATTGGCGTTTTCTTGCGTCAGTTCTGCAATTTGGTTAGATAAGTCAGAATGGCTAGCCTGGAGCTCAGTGACATCAGATTGCACCGCAGCCACGGCCACGTTAGTCTGGGAAAGGTCCCGTCTCAGTGAATAAAATGAGGCCTGCAGGGTTGCTTCCAGAGAGTTCCGTATGTCTGGTACAATCTGCGCCATTATCTAGCACTTTGAAGTTAATAGCTTGTGATGCAATGGCAGCTGGGGGGGGGGGTAGCAGAGGCTAAAGAGCACCCAGGGCCACCCGAGGGAGCAACAGAGACCTGAGACTGGGTGGGGGAGGCAAGTAGTGATGTCCCCTGCGATGGTGCCAGTGACTCAGAGAGAGGAGGACTGGAGGGCTTCCCTGGTGCCATATTACCCCTGGTGGCTGCCGAGCTAGCCAGGGAGGGGGGTGGAGGTCCCTTATTAGTAGCACAGTCTTGGGTAGGAGAGGGCACCTCCAGCGGGGGGGGGCAGCAGACCCCATATGAAATTCACTGACCTGGGTCTGATTAGCAAAGTCCGCTGTGTGCGCAGGCTCTCCTCGCGATGTGCTGGGCTGTGGCCGGTATGGCGCGGCTGCAGGGGATGTAGAGGCCGCGAGGGGATTGTTGGGCCCTGCTGGGGAGAGTGTCTCCGGTGATCGGTAGGTGAGGCCAGCAGTTGGCGGACTCCGACGGGCAGAGTTCCTCCCGTAGGAGAAGCGGGACAGGCGCTTTCTTACTTGTATGTGCGCCGCGGTGCCTTCCCACGTGGTGCCGCCAAGCGCTGCGCAGAAGCTGAGCGGGAGGACAAGGAAGCAGGCGAATCTCTGGCGCTGCGAAGCAGATAACCCTCCATGCAGCAGGTCAGTGAGGAGAAGAGGGGTCCGTGGGCGCTGGGGTCCAGGGGGGATTAGCATCAGCGTTAGAGAAGGCTGTTAGGGGTCGGGAGGCGCGGGAGCTCACTCAGCCGCGTCCTCTCATGGCAGTGCCGGAACCGGAAGTCCTTTATATTGCTTTAGTATGAGTAACATAACTAGTATGATAAATGGAATCAAATGGTTTCAGTTAGTAACCTTTTTGAAAACAGGCCCTTCGGTTGATCTTACTAATTTGATAAGATTACCTGCCACTTGTGTAAATACTTCAATCATGTAAAAATGTATCTGTCTTCCTATATATCCTTTCCTCCCATGCCTCAGTGTAAGCTAAGAACAAGAAGAGCATGGTATGATACCACAAGATGGAGTCCATAAGTGTCAATGGACAGCATTACCTACTGACTATACAATGTTTATAGAAATAGGCCCTTTGCATGTATGTATAGTTAACAATGATACAAAAACTACAAATTCACTGAAAGTATCTAATCCATTTGCAGGATGTCTTGTAAATATCTCTCATCTGGAATGACATAATGATACATTTACTTTTATTTCAGATGCAGAACTTATGTTACATAGTAACATAGTTCATAAGGTCAAAAAACACCAGAGTCCATCAAGTTCAACCTATATCCCTAATGAGTCCCTACTGAGTTGATCCAGAGGAAGGCAAATTGGTAAAAATTCCTTCTCGACTCCAAATATGGCCTCAGAATAAATCCCTGGATCAACCTTCTGTCTATATAGATCTAGACTCCATAACCTGTAATGTTATTTTTCTCCAAAAATGCATCCAGACCCCTTTTAAATTCTTTTACAGAGTTCACCATGACACCTCCTCTGGCAGAGAGTTCCACAGTCTCACTGCTCTTACAGTAAAGAACCCCCGTCTGTGCTGGTGTAGAAACCTTCTTTCCTCTAGACGTAGAGGATTCCCCCTTGTTATAGATACAGTCCTGGGTATAAATAGATCATGGGAGAGATCTCTGTACGGTCCCCTGATATATTTATACATAGTTATTAGGTCTCCCTTAAGCCTTCTTTTTTCTAATCTAAATAACCCTAATTCTGATAATCTTTCTGGGTACTGTAGTCCTCCCATTCCCAGTATTACTCTGGTTGCCCGTCTTTGAACCCTCTCCAGCTCCACTATATATTTCTTGTACACTGGTGCCCAGTACTGTACACAGTATTCTATGTGTGGTCTGACTAGTGATTTGTACAGCGGTAGAATTATTTCCTTGTCGTGGGCATCTATGCCCCTATTGATGCCCCCCATGATTTTATTTGCTTTGGCAGCAGCTGCCGGACACTGGTCACTACAGCTAAATTTACTGTTAACTAAGACTCCTAAGTCCTTTTCCACATCAGTCGTCCCAAATGTTCTCCAATGTTGTCATCTAAATGGCATGTAGAGGCATCAGAAATAAGTGGGGTGTCAGAAAATGTTCTTAACTAAACAATACACCCAATGATAGTGCTTGTTATATTGTTTATACTCTTGGCTATATTCAATTGTTATGTATTCTACAAAATCAAGAATTCAGGGATTATACCTCTGTCTCAGAGGAAATTGATGAGAAAATGGTGATTATATGTGTGAGCTCTATCTTCTTCAAAGTGATGAACAGTGGGGTTCCTGCCAACAGCATGTTGGATTCTAGCATTCAATTTGCTGGTGGAATATAATTGCTGGCATATTGAGAAGATATGCAAAACAATATAATCAAAGGAGGGGTTAATGTTATGGAAACTAAACAGTTAATATCCTTAAAGGGGTACTCCCGTGGAAACCTTATTTTTTTTTTTTTTTTATCAACTGGTGCCAGAAAGTTGAACAGATTTGTATATTACTTCTATTAAAAAAATCTTAATCCTTCCAGCACTTATTAACTGAATATTACAGAGGAAATGGTTTTCTTTTTGGAACACAGAGCTCTCTGCTGACATCATGACCACAGTGCTCTCTGCTGACATCTCTGTCCATTTTAGGAACTGTCCAGAGCAGGAGAAAATCCCCATAGCAAACATATGCTGCTCTGGACAGTTCCTAAAATGGACAGAGATGTCAGCAGAGAGCACTGTGCTCATGATCTCAGCAGAGAGCACTGTGGTCATGATGTCAGCAGAGAGCTGTGTTCCAAAAATAAAACCATTTCCTCTGTAGCATACAGACCCTAAAAAGTACTGGAAAGATTAAGATTTTTTAATAGAAGTAATTTACAAATCTGATAAAAAAAAAAAATTCCATGGGAGTACCCCTTTAAAGTACAGAAATTGTTAGAAAATAAGCTGAATTTGAGAATGGTGGGTAGCCATTTTGAATAAACAGATCAGCACTGACTTCGTACCAGCTTATCTGTGTATTCATTGATGTAGCGTTTCTCATTTGGCCAAATCATACCTCTCACCCTAATTTGGACCCCCAAAGATGACCTGTAAGTGGATGTTTATCCAGATCATCACTTACTTCATTGAAATAGAACAAGGAAAAATTTAAATCCTGGACTCTTGAGGACTGGGTGGGAGAACTCTGTTATAAATAAGTAGTCCGAGTTCACGTCAGCATCGAGCTCTGTTTAGAGGAGCTCCGTTAAAATGGTGGGAGATGAGCGGAGAAAAAAACGATTGCAGGTCCGTTTTTTTTTTCTTTGCTAAACTACTGCAAAACAATGGACACCAGATATAAACCTGAAGGACCCCATTCAAGTATATGTATAAAAGAGTACAAATGCGCTGTTTTTAGGTAAAAATGTCCTACATCACTGTACTGTTTTTCTCCATGGATCTGATCACTTCCTGGTTTCCTCTCTGAACTGTGACCCTGCTGTTGCCATGCAACAGAACACACTTTCCCACAATCCCTCTTGCTTGCATACACAGAAGGGTGCCTCCAGCTGTTGCAAAACTACAATTTCCAGCATGCCCGGACAGCCATTGGCTGTCTGGGCATGCTGGGAGTTGTAGTTTTGCAACAGCTGGAGGCACCCTGGTTGGGAAGCACTGCAGTAGAGACTAATGAGCAACATGGGTCGACCATGCCCCCTCGTGATGTCACGTCACCCCCCCTCAATGCAAGTCTAAGGGAGGGGGCATGCCACGCCCCCTCCCATAGACCTGCATTGATGGGGCGTGGTGTGACATCATGAGGGGGCATGGCCGACTCCCGCAGCATGCGCACACAGCGTTCGGAACTAAATGTTCTGAATGCTGGCCAGTGGAGTACCCCTTTAAGTACAGCCGTTGGCTGTCCGGGCATGCTGGGAGTTGTAGTTTTGCAACAGCTGGAGGCACCCTGGTTGGGAAGCACTGCAGTAGAGACTAATGAGCAATATGCAGTTGTACTGAGCATGCCTGACCATCTCAGTGGATCCTGTACAATGGTTGTAACTGAGGGCAACAGCGTAAAATGTTCATATTGAGATGTGATGGTACATAGGAAATATTTTTCACATAATGAATTAGTTTGGACGAATTTATCTTTGTGGTAAAAATTCTTTAAAGGGGTACTCCACTGGCCAACGTTCGGAACATTTAGTTCCGGACACTGTGTGCGTGCTGTGGTGGTCGACCACGCCCCCTCATGACGTCACCCCCCTCAATGCAAGTCTATGGGAGGGGGCGTGACAGATGCCACGCCTCCTCCCATAGACTTGCATTGAGGGGGCGTGGCGTGACATCATGAGGGGGCATGGCCGACCACTACAGCACACACATTTGGGGAGATTTATCTGTCAGGCCCAAGGCCTGATTATTAAAATCCTATATGTGCATTATAAATTATAACTGTGTGTGATGGATCATCCAAGACCTGGGGGTGAGAGGTCATTCAGACTGTGGGTTTGTGTATTGCATTTTATTGGGGGTCTGGCTGGTTTTTTACATCTCCTTTGAAGTCAAAGGCTTTTTTGAAGTCATGCACTCTGGTCCCATCATATAATCAAACAGATAAGGGGCCAGGAAGAGAGAAGACCCCCTGTTGGGATCAGAGGGGAGGGGGGAATGGAGTCTCCCTTCCAAAAAGGCAGATATAGAATATTTAACAATGCTGGACTCAACTGTTGTTCAATGCTGTGCAACAAGCTGACAAGACCATCCTAAGAACAGCTGGAACTCACTCTCATGGACTGCTATATCATCATGCTGTAAGAACTTCATTTTTGTTTTCTGAACTTGTCTTGCTAAACTCTTTTATATATTGTTATAGCTGTATGTCATTTGTTTCTGTATTTTTATATATATTTAGCACTGTGATACCTTTTATCAGATTAAATGTTTAATTAATCAGCTCTGGTCTTTGATCTCTAAATATATGAGCTCACCTTTCTGAAGGCAGCTCTGGTGGAAACACGTTTATCTAAGGGTTAATTTGGTGACTTGCTGGGACTAGTAGTGGATACCCAGAGGTCTGGCGGCTTTAACCCTTGCACCATCACACTCTCTCTTGCGTCTTGGCTGGACCGATAGGGTGTGATCGTGACATTATCAAAACCTGGGCAGTTGCCCAGAGCAACCAATCAACTCGCTTCTTTCATTTTTAACAAGGCCTCTGCAAAATGAAAGAAGCGATCTGATTGGTTGCTATGGGCAACTGGTCAACTTTTCCTCTGCACAGGTTTTGATAAATCTCCCCCATAGTGTTCCGAACTAAATGTTCTGAACAATGGACAGTGGAGTTCCCCTTTAAGTACCCTAAACCTCTTTTAGGGCTGGTCGCACCTTATATATGGGAATATATCAACACATTGTTGAAACATTTTGAGCAAAGCAATGGCTTCCCATAGCACAGCACATAGATTTTATTCTTTGTATTACTTTAGAACAGAGACAACGGGTTTCCCAGGCCTTTTTCATTGATGGCCTATCTTCAGGAGAGGTCATCTATATTAGATTACTGAGGGTTCGACACCGGTCACCTGTTTGCCAAAGCTGCGGCATCTGAATACAAAGTAAACAGAGCTGAAAGCAGAGACAGCTCTGTACACTATGCAAGGGCCGTGCTGAGTTACTGCAGCTCTGATACCATTTACTATAATGAAATGTGCCCCATAATGAATATGTGTGCGTGTCAAGGGCATATGTATCATAGAGACAGCCCATGCAGCTACTATGGGGCCCCTGGAAAAAGGGGACCCATTCCAGGTTGGTCTCATCCACAACTGAATAGGTGGGGAGAACCCCCGACCTACGATGGCCCCGACATACGATAATTTCAACATGCGATGGCCTCTCAGAGGCCATCGCATGTTGAAGGCAGCATCAACATACAATGCTTTTTTTATGTCGGGGCCATCGCATAAACGGCTATCCGGCAGCGCCGACTGCTTCAGCTGCCACCAGATAGCCGTTTACGGTGCCCCGTGTGGTCCGCTGACGATCACTCACCTGTCCTCGGGGCTCCGTAGCGTACTCCTTGGGAGCCCCTGCATCGCCGGCGCTCTCCTTCATCGTCACCACGTCGCCGCGCACGCCGTCCCGTCATCCAATAGGAGCGGACACAGGGGCGACAGGAAGGAGGGCGAAATCCAGGGCAGCGGTGACGGTCCGGAGCGGCGGGGACACGTGAGTATAACCTCCAATACCAGTGGTCTTCAACCTGCAGACCTCCAGATGTTGCAAATCTACAACTCCCAGCATGCTGGGAGTTGTAGTTTTGCAACATCTGGTGGTCCGCAGGTTGGAGACCCCTGTCCTATACTTTACATTGCACGGATCCCTCAACATACGATGGTTTCAACAAACCATGGTCCATTTGGAACAGATTACCATCGTATGTTGAGGGACCACTGTATGTGGTCTGCAATGTTAGAATACAATGACGTGGCAAATAGCATAGAGACACCAGGACCTTTTGATATTTCCATCTAGAGACAATAATAATGACATATTGTTTATATGGAGACAAAAATGTCAAACAACTGCAAATACCGGTTTCAATCTATTTATTCAATAAATAAGGTTAAAAAAAAAAAAAAAAGAAGAGAAATGCCGGACAATGAGCCGTATCATCATGTGCTTTTTATAATTTGTGATGGGACCACATGTACATTATTACATTACCTGAAGAAGGTGTCTAGAACCACATATTCCCTCCTCCCACCGTAACCTGACAAACTCCCAACCCACACAAGACTCTCAGTCCGTCTCATCTGCCGGAGCCTCCAATCGTGACGTTCTCGCGGAATTGCTTTGTTATTGTCATGATTCCTAATATTTCTATTACCTTATTCCCAAAGCTTCCCGGATGGAGCCTGAGTTTGCTGTAGGTTCAGGAGACCTACTCAGAAGGCACGGAAGGAGGTCTGCATGTTTTCTAAAGTATCCTTGTTCCCGGTGTTGTGCCAAGGCACTAAACTCAGGGCGCAATCTGTATCTGGACTATTTTTTGTTTTGCGGGGCCAATTATGGATGTGTAAGGCGGTTTTGTGGACTGTATTAAAACATGTAAAAATCAGTTACCTGTTGTTATATTATTATATATGTGTGTATACAAAATTCCCAAACACTGAACCCTTAGGCTATGGTCATTTAGCTGCACCATACTGATCAATGTCTCTGTACAAGGAGGAAAGTGTCTTCTCTAGAAGGCTGGGATTGGATTCCTGTAGAACCACATGGGACCGTTAGATGACTCCTGCTAATGATGTCACTTCGGAGACATTACCCACGTCAGCACCTAAAAGTTGAACTTCCTCTCAGGTGTTTGTTTCCCAGTAGAGAAAGAGTCCATTATTCCCTTCTGGCCATGTAACCTGTCCCCATCCACACTGTTCCCAGAATTCTCTTTAGTTAACACGAAGTTCGCACCTCTGTATTTTTCACAAGCAATCACATGGTCAGACACACAAGTTGAACAGAACAACTTCCTTAGCAGGATACAAGTGCCTCAGTCTGGTGGCATGTCCTTTTTCAAAGGGGCTGTTCAGTCTCCCATCTATAGGTCACACTGCCCCGTTCTCCTGCCGTGGTTTGTGGACGGCAGACTGGGAAGCACTAAGCGATGGAGCCAAAGTGCAGAGGAATCCAGAGAGAAGGGTGAGTCCTAGCCCGCCCCAGGCACAGAACATTGACCAGCCATACCCGTGGCTGATGTCTTCTGGTAAACCGTACACAGAGCGTGGATACCGAGAAAGCTCGAAATTGATACCGGCTACACAGGTGCAGAGGGAGATGATACAGCAGGTTCCTATAAAGGAAAAAGTTCATACACAGTTATACTTGTACTGTACAATACCCTAGATCAGGTGTAGAGATGAGCGAACTTACAGTAAATTCGATTTGTCACGAACTTCTCGGCTGTTGATGACTTTTCCTGCGTAAATTAGTTCACCCTTCAGGTGCTCCAGTGGGCTGGAAAAGGTGGATACATTCCTAGGAAAGAGTCTCCAGCCCAGTGGAGCACCGGAAAGCTGAACTAATTTATGCAGGAAAAGTCATCAACTGCCGAGCTGAGAAGTTTGTGACGAATCGAATTTACTGTAAGTTCTCTCATCTCTAATCAGGTGTGTGAAATGGCATCTAGTTTTTGTGGACAGTGTGATGATCTAGTAGGGGTATGTTCACAAAGAGATTACTGACTATGGCTTCTTCATATATGACCATGCCCCCTTTTTATGGTTAGCAGTCAGGTTGTTTAGGATTCACACACACTAGCAGCATTGGTGAAAAATCACATGCCCTTCTATGATTCGACCATAAGCCATGTATCTACACATCTTTTTATCTATGTACAGTATATATATTTCTATCTACCTACCTATGTTTACATCTATACTTATCTGTCTGTCTATCTTGAGGCTAAGTTTCCACTTCATAGAAGAGATGTATTAGGCGAAGTTTCCACTTGGGTTTTTTCTCTGGCAGTTTTTGGATATCTGCCACTGCAGTTTTTGAGCCAAAGCCAGAAATGTATTCAAAAGGAATAGGACATATAAAGGAAGGACTTATACTTCTCCTCCCTTATGGATCCACTTCTGACTTTGGCTCAAAAACTGCAGTGGCAGATATCCAAAAACTGCCAGAGAAAAAACCCAAGTGGAAACTTCGCCTAATACATCTCTTCTATGAAGAGGTTAATCTCTGCAGGATAGCCATATTGGGCAGATTCCGCATGTGTACAGCTCAGCTGCCTCCCCTGGGTTTACAGGATATGAATGACAAGTGACCACACAGACATATTGATATCAGTCCCCGGACATCTACATTTGCAGTCAGGGCCAGAGGTTTCCTATTGATTTTACTTGCTGACAAGCCATAATTGGTAGTTGGGGGATCCCCACAGATTTAGAGCTGAATTAGCCAAATATACATGAGATATTGGTCAATGAACAGCCTGGTCACACACTGGTCATATGGCCAACGTAGCGAACATAAAATAACATATAATGTGATTGCCGTCACATTATATAAAAGTCCAGTGCCAACCATAAAGGTGTCTGGAAAGCCCTGTTTGTCACCTGGAGGTCTCTGCAAACAAACAGTATAGAAGCTACATCAAAGGCTTTACCAGCCAAACAGTGCCCTTCTCTATACTGAGGAGGGGCAAGCTGTATACAGATGGCTGATTCTTCCTTTTGGAGTAAATTCTGATTTGGCTGATATATCCCTTGTCTTTTTTCAAATATCTTATTGCACATTAGTCAGATATTGCTTTACAGAGTAACTACCTATAGGGGGCACTAGAGAGACAGTTTATTTTTCTAATGGAGGATACATAAGTTTGCAAACCTTTTTCCCAGGGAGCATTGCCTTCCTACAACAGCTGACATTCTTTGAAAGAAGAAAGACTAGCACCTTTCAATTAACCCCTTTTTGACCCATGACATACCTTTAAGTCATAGGGAGTATGATGTGCGCTCATGAACTGGGCCTGCGTCATACCCGGCAGGTACCGGCTGCTATCTGCAGCTGACACCTGTTAGAAATGATAAATATCGCAGAACCCTACACTGTACGTCATTTAACTGTCTAAACGCTGCTGCTGCATTGCACTGATCTATATAAGCAATCAAACTATTAAAAAGTGAAGAAAAGAAACAAAAAAGTTAAAATATTAAAACTCCCCCCTAATTAAAATTCAAATCCCCCTTTTTACAAAAAAAAAAAAAATTAATGAAATAAACGTATTTGGTATTGCCACGTCCAAATTATTAAATTATCCCCTTCCTGATCCCGCGTGGTCAACAGCGTGAGCGCAAAACTATTTCCGATGCCAGAAGAGCTGATTTTTGCTCACATGACATCTTAGAATTTTTTTTTTTTTTTTAATAAAAAGTGATTGAAAAGTCAATTCTACACAAAAGTGGCATTGGTAAAAACTACAGCTCAAGGCACAAAAAATAAAAAATTTATCTGGTCGCTTTAAAAAAATAAAAAATAAAATGTCTTGCTCCTAACTTTTTCCCCCCCAAGATTTAAAAGAAATTTGTTAAACTCTGCTCTATGTGATATTGGATGCATACTGTAATCCATGGAAAAACTAAATGTAACATTTTCAGCCATATTAGGAGCATATATTAGGACTGCGGTCTCATGGCACAATATGGCGGCACATATGGTCAGCTAAAGGTCCATAACACGACTGAGTCCTGCTGTACAGGCTCCCAGCACCTGGGTCTCTGATGGATGCATAAGCCATTGGGCTTGGTTCAACAAGCATTGATCGCTTCAGGTAATTTGGTTGTATCCTTATCTGTCTGACACCAATATGGCCAACATTACAGCACCTAGGTTTCTTCTACTCTTGAATGTGTTTATTTGCAGATACATGACAGGAAGAGTTGTATTAGTTCATATCATTGAAAGAATAGAAATGAGGGGTGGCAGCCATATTGGAAATCATCTGGCGTTTCCAAAAATGTATATAAATAGAATGCCTTTTATAATTTGAAACAAAATGCCCTTTAATTTCATGTATCACTAGACATAATAAATCAGTCTGCAGCGGGTGTGACAGGGTAATTTGTGAGGGGTCCCATAAGACCTCTTACAAAATGGATATGGAGCAATACCTCCCCCTCCCGGCGGTGACCTCAGCTGGAGGACTCTATCATCAATCTATGATCTCTTTGTGCACAGACAAGTCAATAGCTGATAATTAGCTGACTCTATGACCTGAAGTGGAGAGAAAAGTCGTCCTCACCTCCCATGAGAAACAGCAGCCCCGCCACATACTGCATTAGGTCATGCTCCTTGCAGCAACCCAACACGCCTATGAGCCATCCAAACAGGATGATGGAGACCGCCATCCCAATAAAGCCAGCTGTCATCCGGCGCAGATCTGGGGGAAGGAAACAGAGGAGAGAATCATTTATTGTGAAGCAATTGTTACCAATTGATCAGAACATTTTTCACAGTTTTTTATGGTATTTTATTGGTACGTCCACTACTTTACAGTTATATCTGGAGTTGGATCTATCTACATTTCAGTTCATGCCAGTACTTTACTTAAAAGGGGCATTCCAGGAAAAAAAACTTATATATATATATCAACTGGCTCCAGAAAGTTAAACAGATTTGTAAATTACTTCTATTAAAAAATCTTAATCCTTTCAGTACTTATGAGCTTCTGAAGTTAAGGTTGTTCTTTTCTGTATAAGTGCTCTCTGATGACACCTGTCTCGGGAAATGCCCAGTTTAGAAGAGGTTTGCTTTGGGCATTTGCTTCTAAACTGGGCGTTTCCCAAGACACGTGTCATCAGAGAGCACTTAGACAGAAAAGAACAACCTTAACTTCAGAAGCTCATAAGTACTGAAAGGATTAAGATTTTTTAATAGAAGTCATTTACAAATCTGTTTAACTTTCCGGAGCCAGTCGATATATAAAAGAAAGTTTTTTCCTGGATAACCCCTTTAAAAGGGATACTCTGCTGCTCGGCATTTAGAACAAACTGTTCCGAACGCTGGAGCTGGCAGCTTGTGATGTCATAGCCTCCTCATGACATCACACCCTGCCCCCTTAATGCAAGTCTATGGGAGGGGCGTCATGCACCTCCCATAGACTTGCATTGAGGGGGCGGGACGTGATGTCATGAGGGGGAGGGGCTATGACGACATGAGCTCCCGGCGCCGTCTCCAGCGTTCGGAATAGTTTGCTTCAAACGCTGAGCAGCGGTGTATCCCTTTAAAACACAGCTGGCTACTATTGGAAACCATCAGCAAGCTTGTCAATAGTGAAAATGTAAAGATGATACTTCTCAGAAAGCCAATCAACATGGAAATCTCTGAACAGGTAGGGGATGCTGGGATATTACAGCTCTGAAGGCTGCGGGATTGAAAATGCAGCTCTATGAGAAATACCAGAACGCTTGTTGGCTAACAAGGAAATCTTCACTTCTGAGGCCACTCTAAGGCTTAGTTCAGACATACACACTGCAGATTACATACATTGTTATTTGTCTTCAATGGCAGCAGTCTTGACAGGGTAAATATTCCTCATTATGACAAATGAATTTCTGCACTACTGAGGATCTCATAGTCAGTCAGATCACGTACTATGGAGATTATAAGGTGGTCTTTCCTGGCTCTCATATATAGGAAACGGGGTCTATCATTAAGAGAGTACAATGAGAGGAGTGTTTCCCGGTAAGCACTGGTGTCAGTGAAACCTTAATCAATTTAGGGCCCATAAACCATCCAGAAAATAAATTGATTTCTTCCAAAAACAACACCCCTCTTGTCCTCAGGTTATATGTGGTATTGCAGATCAGTTGCATTGAAGTGAATCTACTAAAACCACATAGAACCTGAGGACATGCTGTTTTGAATAAAAGCAAAAAATGATGTTTTTTCTATTCCTGGATAAACTTTTAGGGGGCGTTCACACGCTATTTGTTATTGCGGGTTCTCCGCTGCGTATTTGAAAGTGGGCGGGCTCTTCTCGGCTGTCCGTAGTAGATTTTCCGCGGCGGAATTTACGATGCGGAAAATCCGCCGCAGTCCCTACTGACTTCAATGGGCTTGTGGCGGATATTCCACAGCGTAAATTCCTCCATGGAAAATCTGCTGCGGACAGCCGAGAAGAGCCCGCCCTGTTTCAAATATGCAGCGGAAAACCCCCCAAAATAAATAGTGTGTGAACGCACCCTTAGGCTACGTTTCCACAGTTTTTTTTTTTGTTTTTGATTCATTTTTTTAGAATTCCCTGACCCACACGCTAATGGCAAACTTCTGTTTTCCTGAAGCGCCAGCACTGGCGAAATGAAGTATTACACAGTGTTCATTCAAATTAGCTTGTTGTCTGTGTGAGGCTGGGTTCACATGGGTGAAAAACAGGTGCGGACGTTCCACACATTTGACGGACCGACAGACGGAAATTCTTGTGGACTCCACAGAAAGAATAGACTTGACTATCCTTTCTACGGAAACATCTGGCGCAGAAATTATGCCGTGTCGCAGAATCCCGTTGAAATCAATGAAACGCTGAGGCAGCGGAATGTCCATGCCAGAATACTCTTTAAAGGGGTACTCCGGTGAAAAACTTTTTTTTTTTTTTAAATCAACTGGTGCCAGAAAGTTAAACAGATTTGTAAATTACTTCTATTAAAAAATCTTAATCCTTCCTGTAGTTATTAGCTGCTGAATACTACAGAGGAAATTCTTTTCCGTTTGACATCATGAGCACAGTGCTCTCTGCTGACATCTCTGTCCATTTTAGGAACTGTCCAGGGTAAAAGGAAATCCCCATAGCAAACATATGCTGTTCGGGACAGTTCCTAAAATGGACAGAGATGTCAGCAGAGAGCACTGTGCTCATGATGTCAGCAGACAGCTCTGTGTTTCAAAAAGAAAAGAATTTCCGAAGTAGTATTCAGCAGCTAATAAGTACAGGAAGGATTAAGATTTTTTAATAGAAGTAATTTACAAATCTGTTTAACTTTCTGGCACCAGTTGATTTAAAAAAAAAAAAAGTTTTTCACTGGAGTACCCCTTTAAGGACATTCTGCCCAATTTTCGCCTGTGGGAACATACCCTAACACAGGACAAATCTTCCAGAGCGAGACACTCCATGTACACACTCCATTCACAGACCAAGAGATCAGGATCCTGAACAAAGAACCCCCATCTATTAACTGAGAATACAACCCCCTTAAAGGGGTGCTCCGCGGCTCCAGGAGCTCGTGACGTCATAGCCTCATCCCTCATGACGCCACACCCCGCCCCCTCAATGCAAGTCTATGGGAGGGGGCGTGACAGCCGTCACGCCCCCTCCCATAGACTTGCATTGAGGGGGTGGGGGCGTGACGTCACGAGCTCCCGCCTCCAGCGTTCGGAACAGTTTGTTCCAAACGCTGAGCAGAGGAATACCCCTTTAATGTCTGATCCTGTTCTTGTCAGCCAAATCTGATGATGATTTATTAGGTATTGGGGGCTACAAAACCCCAAATGACCTTGTCTCATGAGTAAGGAGGGGAGGTGGATTGAAATCATTCGGTCCTGCCATATGTAATCATAGCAAAGTTGAATGCGCAGGAGAAGGACCAAAGAGAACATCTGATCTGTTCAGCATATATGGAAGGACAGTCGGAGAATGTGAATCTGGTACTTCAGACTGAGCTATTAGGCCCCTTGCACACTATGTGCAGCATGCGCAGCCCTAATGAATGGCTATGAGCGCGCTGACATGCGCTGTCCCCATTGATGGCAATGCAGTTTTGTGCGGTATGCCGCCGAAAGAATGAACATGTTCAGTGCAGCAGAATTTAATAGACTGGAACCTCCACCTGGAATTTTTCTGTGCGGAACTTCTGCAGTGTGCATGGGACCTACTGTAATAGGAACAGGTACTTTGGTTGGACAAAGGCCTAAATTGGTAACGTTCATTGGGATATGTCACAGTCATACACATTCATTCAATTTTAGACGCCACATCTACCATGTACCATTTATAATACTAGTGTCATCTTATGCGGCAGCGGGGCCATTGCACCCAATCAGACTTCAGGGACTGGGTGCAACTGTGCCTTTGATAGCTTTGTCCATGCTCTTAGCCCGATGTGCTCAGTAAACAAGCGCTGATCTTGCAGATCGCCGCTCATTCAAAGAGCCTATTACAAGGCTCTAATATGATGCAGGCAGGGCTGTATTAAAGGAGTACTCCGGGATAAGGAAACTTATCCCCAGCAGCCGGACCCCTGCGATCTCCCGTACGGGTGGTGTGGTGGTCAAAACGCGCTTTTTCGGCAAAGAGCCGAGGACCCTGTATGGAAGATCGCATGGGGCCCAGCGGTCTGACCCCCCCCTGTGATTTGAAACTTATCACCTATCCTTAGTATAGGGGATAAGTTTCATATTCCGGAGTTCTCCTTTAAATATTGCTGATTCATTCGTGTGGCCCTTTGCTTTTATCATTTGAAAACTTTTACATGGGGAGATGTGGCGCTGACAAACTCGGATTTTTTGGCAAGCCAGAATGAGGCAACTGCTGGTCCTTATAGCCTGTGGTCACATATGGCAATTTTACCTCTATTTTCCATAAATCATGTGATTTGCATTGTGACTCAGCACAATCTTACACCGGTTTGCATAATTGCAATTTTTACCACAATTTGAGAAAATAGTAGTGAAATTGTGGTAGATCTAATTAAACACCTGGTAACATCGGCAGAACAGGCCATTAATCACTATTAGAGATGAGCGAACTTACAGTAAATTCGATTCGTCACGAACTTCTCGGCTCGGCAGTTGATGACTTTTCCTGCATAAATTAGTTCAGATTTCCGGTGCTCCGGTGGGCTGGAAAAGGTGGATATAGTCCTAGGAGACTCTTTCCTAGGAGTGTATCCACCTTTTCCTGCCCACGGGAGCACCTGAAAGCTGAACTCATTTATGCAGGAAAAGTTATCAACTGCCGAGCCGAGAAGTTCGTGACGAATCGAATTTACTGTAAGTTCGCTCATCTTAAATCACTATGTGTAATAAAGCCCTTAGCTGGGTCTTTCTACGCTGCAGATCTTGATTCTCCTTCATTTCTTTATAGAAACACGGAACTGACAATGGATCCGATAACCTCAAACCTTTATTTAGAAGGTTGTCAAAATGGATTATCTGTAGGTGTCGAAAACAAAACCTAGACAGAAGCCGGCAGCCTGAGTCACACGTTTTCCTTGTAGTACAACTGTGGCTATAGCTGCACTTAGGCTGTAGGTCCTTCTGTCTGAGGGTCTATTCACACGGCAGAATTTCCGCTTCATATTAAAGCCCATAGACTTCTATGGGATTCCGTACTCCCATTCACACTTCTGAATTTCCGCAAGCGGAAATTCAGAAGTGTAAATGGGAGTACGGAATCCCATAGAAGTCTATGGGCTTTAATTTGGAGGCGGAATTTCGCAAGCAGAAATTCTGCCGTGTGGATAGACCCTGAGGCTGGGTTCACACTGCAGAATTTCTGGGCAGAGCCGGCGGCGCTAGGACCAAGCAGACTGCATTGCTGCCCCCATAGACTGCAATGCATTTCTGGGTGGATCTTTTGGGATATCTGCTCAGAAATGCACTGCCATCTATGGGGACGGCACTGTAGTATGTGCGGTCCTAGTGCCGCCGGCTCGATCTCTGGCAGAAATTCTGCCCAGAAATTCCACAGTGTGAACCTAGCTTAAAGGGGTACTCCGCCCCTAGACATCTTATCCCCTATCCAAAGGATAGGGGATAAGATGTCAGATCGCCGGGGTCCCGCTGCTGGGGACCCCGGGGATCGCTGCTGCAGCACCCCGCTATCATTACTGCACAGAGCGAGTTCGCTCTGCACGTAATGACGGGCAATACAGGGGCCGGAGCATCGTTACGTCACGGCTCCGCCCCTTGTGACGTCATGGCCCGCCCCCGTCAATACAAGTCTATGGGAGGGGGCGTGGCGGTCGTCGCGCCCCCTGCCATAGACTTGCATTAAGGGGGCGGGCCGTGATGTCATTAGGGGCGGAGCCATGACATCAGAGATTTCAGCAGAGAGCACTGTGCTCGTGATTCAACAGAGAGCTCTGTGTTCCAAAAAGAAAAAAATTTACTCTGTAGTATTCAGCAGCTTATAAGTACTAGAAGGATTAAGATTTTTAATAGAAGTAATTTACAAATCTGTTTAACTTTCTAAAACCAGTTGATAAAAAAAAAAAAAAAAAGTTTTCCACCGGAGTACCCCTTTAAAATTGCTGCAGAGACTTTCTACGGCGGTCCTGACAAAATCTCACAGGATAATCCACATTAGAAATCTGCACCTAAGTGTGTGGATTTTGGTGCAGATTTCACCATATACATTGCAAAGGGGAAAAAATTCTTAGAAAGAATTGATTTAAAATTCTCCCCATATGTCAGTTTCCATTCAGAGGTTTTTTTCTGCTTTTTCAATGCATATCTGCTCTGTGTAAACACGCCCGCGGGGTCTCTGTGCCTAGCTGTATTCCTACCTATTACTGGGGTAACAGATGAGAGACTGCAGCTTGGTCATGAAGAAGTGGGATACTTACGCAGAGCGTGCCACTCATCTTGACGGATGGTCTTGGTGACATTGATTGGCAGGTTTGACGGCAGCGAGGAGGATGTGTAGTGATATCGGACTGGAGTGCAGCGCTGTACGAGTCCTGCAACACAAGGAAATGACAAATCAAATAGAATCAGTGCAAATGACCCCGAAATAGTATCTGCATATACATAGTTCTACACTATACATAATAGGCAAAGTGCAGGGGAAAGATAGTTACAAAACCATGGGTAAGCCCTATAAGTAGACAATGCACGGCTGTGATGATAAATCATGTTTAAAGATGACTTCTATACAGTGATCCCTCAACTTACAATGGCCTCAACATACAATAGTTTCAACATACAATGGTCTTTTCTGGACCATCGTAAGTTGAAACCAGACTCAACATACAATGTACGGACAGTCCAGATCTGTGAAACGTGTCAATGGCTAGGAGAACCAACCAATCAAAATGGGCATTCACTGGTAAAACTCCTGTATTACTGAAGCGTATGCACTGACTGGTGTCTGGTAGCGCCCCCTACAGTAGAGGGAGGTATTACATTAGGTTCTGTACACTTTACCTGTACCAGGGTTAGCTGCTCCTTTGGACACCAGGTGAGGGCGACTCCATTACTTTTTTACTTACAGGACCCGGAAGAAGCTCCTGTCCTCTACATAGACCAGTGTTTCCCAAACAGGGTGGCCCCAGCTGTTGCAAAACTACAACTCCCAGCATGCCCGGACAGCCTTTGGCTGTCCGGGCATGCTGGGAGTTGTAGTGTTGCAACAGCTGGAGGCTCCCTACTTGGGAAACACTGACATAGACAGGGATTACAGCTCCCAGCAGATCATTCCTACTTTTATATGTAAGGACTTGCTTTATCTATATTAGTTATCTACTTATTTTTCTTTAATCCTCACTTTTTTCCAATTTTTGGATGACATTTTGGTGCCTTTAGAACCAATTACCAGGTTTCCATAGAGTTCTGGTCTCAACATACAATGGTCATCCCAGAACCAATTAATATTGTAACTTGAGGGACCACTGTATACTCATCCTAGTGTGACCTCATGAGATTTGGTAAAGGGTACTACCATGCCAGGTATAGATTTAAAGGGGTATTCCATGAAAAAAATGAATATCAACTGGCGCCAGAAAGTTAAACAGATTTGTAAATTACTTCTATTAAAAAAAAAAAAAATCTTAATCCTACCAGTACTTATCAGCTGTGAAGTGCTCTCTACTGACACCTCTGTCTGCCTCAGGAACTGTCCAGAGTAGCAGGAAATCCCCATAGCAAACCTCTCCGGCTCTGGACAGTTCCTGAGACAGACAGAGGTGTCAGCAGAGAGCAATGTGGTCAGACTGGAAAGAACAAATCAACTTCAGCAGCTGATAAGTACTGAAAGGATTAAGATTTTTTAATAGAAGTAATTTACAAATCTGTTTAACTTTCTGGAGCCAGTTGATATGTAAAAAAAAATATGTTTTTTCATGGAATATCCCTTTAACACGAAGCCAAGAAACTAGACTAAAGCATGGCCTTAGGCCCCCCTTCACATACGTCCGTCATCCGGCAATATTTCCCTCTGGTGCTGTAGAAAAAGCTCTGCAGGTAAACTGATTGTAGAGCTGATCTTATTCATTTTAATGGGACAGTTCACATTCATCGAGCATTTCAAGTTGGATGCTGAATGATGGAACACGACGCATGGGTGCCGAACAGGCGAACACATCTTGCTGCTTTCCCCGTCCCGCCTGCACATAATAAATGCCAGATCCTAAACAACTGATGCACCTTTGTCATCAGTTGTGGTATCAGGTGCGGCAGATTTAGTCTGGGTTTACTGAGCCAGGTACCGGAGATATGTCAACCCAGCCTTATAGTGTAAAGGCAGCCTTAGGGTATGTTCACATGGCGGAATGTCTGTGCAAAATTCTGCATGGACATTCTTCTGCAGCAGAGTCCTATTGATTTCAATGGGATTCTGCTGCACTGTGCACACGGCAGAGTTTCTGATTCTGGAGTAGACCTGTCTATTCTTCCTGCCGATTCCGCTTGGAAATGCATTGCTATCTGTGAGATGACGCATTTCCGAGTGGTCCTAGCGCCCACCGGATCGTGCACATCGTGTACCAGGCAGAGATTCCGCACATTTTCCACCGTGTGAACCCGGCCTTACGATCACCAGGAGTGAAGCAGTGAAAAACTGGGTGGACATGCTGTTCAGTCCATTTTTTAAAGCGTACCCGTCAGATCCAAAAAATTAAAATTAATGTTTTTAATATATCACTCAGTACAAAATCCTGACCATGTACATCTAATTTTTATGTGTCTAGCACCTTTGTTTATTTTTTATTATACTTTTAATTTAGCTCACTATTCTGAATTCCTCTCAAATGGAAGGGGGTGTGGCCTCACTGTGCAGGTCTCCGCCCCCTCCCTCAGTATGCTGTCTGCTCACATCTCCCCTAGCATTAGCAAAACTACAACTCCCAGCTTATCCTCACTGACCGTAGCGGGACACAAGCTGACAGTGGGAGGATTTTCCTCTAGCTGTGAGCTCTGCGTTCACAGCTGTCAATCAAGGAAGTGTGTCCATGACATAGGTGATGAGGCATGGACACAGCAGGACTAGTATGTGTCCAAGCAGGCAGGGGGGGCAGTTGTTTGACTGGCTTTTACAGTATGAAATAGTGAAAAATTTCTAATGAAAGTAATTGCAAAACCTACTGGTTTTGCATGATTTACAACATATCAAAAGTTTTTGTATCTGACAGTGCCCATTTAATTGATGTTAAAGGGCTACGCCGCTGCTCAGCGTTTGGAACAAACTGTTCCAAATTCTGGAGCTGGCGCCGGGAGCTCGTGATGCCTGGAGCCCAGTCCCCTCATGTCACGCCCCGCCCTTTCACTGCAAGTCTATGGGAGGGGGTGTGACACCCGTCACACCCCCTCCCATATACTTGCATTGAGGGGGCAGGTGTGACATCATGAGGGGGCGGGGCTCGACGTCACGAGCTCCCGGCGCCGGCTACAGCGTTCAGAACTGTTTGTTCCAAACGCTGAGCAGTGGAGTACCCCTTTAATGCTTGCATGGTCCTGCAAGTAAAACTGCTGTTTACCTGCAAAATAATGTGTCCATTAATAAAGACAACCTACGGGCACAACATTTTGCAGGTAAACAGCTTGCAAAACCACACAGCCATTACAATCAATAGAGAACCACACAGTACATCATGACCGTGGAGTTTTTGACCGCTGCTTCTATGTTAGGCCTTAATCTAAATGGGGTTAGATTATGTTCTACTGTTCTAGTTATAACAGATTTTAGACCTGCTACATTTCGTGTTCGATCTTCTAAATCTTAGGGCGTACTGACACACTACGGCAACCGCATGTGGGAGGCAAAACCTTGTCCATATGTGCTTGACATGGGCCGTATGGTGATCCGATCACCCGGAAAATAGGGATGATCAGAGCTGTCAGGGACAGCCCTGATCATCCTGAGGGATAGGAGCGAGGTCGCAGTGCTGCGATCTCCTCCTATCCCCTGCCATTGGTCAGAACTGATTCATGAAACATGAAATTTGGGGATTTTTCACCAAAAAAGGATGCAAGTAACGCCGAAAATTTACCACCAAAATAAAGTAGAATATGTCTCGAATCTCAGAATCAGAATATTCGGTAAAAGCGTTTTTGAGTTAATAATTAGTAAAGCGACGGTGGTCAGAATTGTGAAAAAGGGCTCAGTCTTGAAAAAGTGCTGCGTCCTTAAGGGGTTAAAGGGGTATTCCAGGAATTTTTTTAATTTTACTATGCTACAGGGGCTGTAAAGTTAGTGTTGTTCATAATATAGTGTCTGTACCTGTGTGTGATGGTTTTTCTCACAATTCTTCTGTGATTTTCACTCAAATATTTATTTTTATCAGCATACAAAATTACTGTTGTCTCAGATTTTTCCCAGCTTGCAATGCGGCCAAGACCTGACTCACTAGTCAGCTGATGACAGGGAGCCTGTCTGCTTCAATGGGTGGAGCGATCGCTTGGTGGGAGAGAGATCAATCTGCAACTAATGCCACAGCTGTAGGTACCCTGATTGAAAACCACAGGTCTTTGAATGGATGCAGCTCATTTATGTTTCAATGGGTGGGGTGGCTGATGTGTGGGAGGGAGGAAAATGGAATTGTGGGATTTGTAGTAAAAAAAAAGAAAAGTCAAACAGGAAATACCAGTTCACAAAAAGCTAGTCAGTGTTATGGTAATCTCACAACATAGCCATTTAGCCCAAAGACAAGCGCAGATCCTTCCTAAGCATGTCCATTACTGTCTGCCAGGTACGTACTAAAATCACCTTATGCAGAATCCAGATTAGAATAGGAAGTTCCACTGCAGAACTTCCATAGTGTGCACAGAGCAGCACAATCATATTGAGATATATAAGATTGTGCTGCAAGCGGATTCTGCTTGGAATTAATTCCGAGTGGAATACCTGTAGTGTGCATGGGCCCTGAAAGGGGAACTCTGGTAGAAAACAATTGTTTTTAAATCAAATGGTGCCAGAAAGTTAAACAGATTTGTACATTTTTTCTTTTTAAAAATCTTAAAGGGGTATTCCAGGAAAAAACTTTTTTATATATATCAACTGGCTCCAGAAAGTAAAACAGATTAGTAAATTACTTCTATTAAGAAATCTTAATCCTTTCAGTACTTAGGAGCTTCTGAAGTTAAGGTTGTTCTTTTCTGTCTAAATCCTCTCTGATGACACCTGTCTCGGGAAACGCCCAGTTTAGAAGAGGTTTGCTATGGGGATTTGCTTCTAAACTGGGTGTTTCCCGAGACAGGTGTCATCAGAGAGGATTTAGACAGAAAAGAACAACCTTAACTTCAGAAGCTCCTAAGTACTGAAAGGATTAAGATTTCTTAATAGAAGTAATTTACTAATCTGTTTTACTTTCTGGAGCCAGTTGATATATATAAAAAAAGTTTTTTTCCTGGAATACCCCTTTAATCCTTCAGGACTTATCAGCTGCAGAATACTAGAGAGGAAGTTGTGTAGTTCTTTTCAGTCTGACCACAGTGCTCTCTGCTGACACCTCTGTCCATGTCAGGAACTGTCCAGAGCATGAACAAATCCTAGAAACCTCTCTGTTCCGGACAGTTCCTGATACAGACAGAGGTGTCAGCAGAGAGCACTGTTGTCAGACAGAAAAGAACTGGACAATTTTCTTTGTAGTATACAGCATTTGATAAGTCCTGGAAGGATAAAAAATTTTAAATAGAAGTGATTTACAAATCTGTTTAACTTTCTGGCACCAGTTGATTTAAAAAAAAAATGTTTGCACTGGAGAACCCCTTTAAGCATCTTGGTAACTTTGGCTGCATAAAAGTGACATGTCCAAAACAGAGAATACACAAAAATTTTAGGGATGAAATCAAATCAGTCACAAATCGTGGTACTGAACATGGAGAATTACAATGGCCGTTTTAGTTACTCTGCTGGAAAAGTAACTTGCACTTGCATCCAAAACTCATTGAAAACCATTATCTGCGATGTCACAATGTGACCTGCCCATCTTCTTATCGCCCTTCCATAGTCACTCTGTAGCCCTAGCCCAAGGTTTTAATCGTGTTTTATCCTTAGAGATTGTGTAAGCTGTGTGTATCGGAGGAGCGTACATTTTTAGAGCTGTCAGCAGATAAGAGTTTGTCATCATAACTCTAGCGCTAGACTGGTGCTGGAGCGATCCTAATGCATTGGGTCTACAGCCAGCAGACCTGGATCTCAGCCAGAACTAGGTCAAACGCCATCCTCCATCTACATTCATCAACCGAATTACAGACAAGTCCACAGCAAAGTAATCTCCGGCTCCCTCACTATGCCCGGCGTGTATGCAGCATGAATCAAACATTACTCTGGATATTGATCTTCAGCATTGTCTTAATGTTTTCTGTAATGTCCAGCTAAGTAGGGAAGAGAAGTACGGAAATGAAGTGGACCGTAGCATAAATGGAGTGGCTCAATTTGAGAACCTCTACTGCTTATGTCAAAGCAGTGCCCCCTGCTCAGGATCCCCCCTCTACTGGAACTATTCTTCAGTCGCTTCTAAAGAGGAAATGTATGGCCCCCCCAAGACTATCAGCTGGAAGTCCCAAAAGCTGCACCTGGCTCAAATTGTTTACTTTTGACCACATTGAATGCCTACAACTATGTTCTATACCTAAAGTGGTACTCCGCTGCCCCAGCGTTCAGAACATTTATTTCCGAACACATCGAGCGGGCGTCGTGGCGTCACGGCAGCATCCATTGTGACGACACGCAACACCCCCTCAATGCAAGTCTATGGGAGGGGGCGTGGCGGCCGCCACGCCCCCTCCCATAGACTTGCATTGAGGGGGTATGGCATGACGTCACGAGGGGCGCGGCCATGACGTCATGACCCCTGCTGCCCGCACCCAGTGGTCTAAAGAAACGCCCGCGATCAGACATCTTATCCCCTATCCTCTGGATAGGAGATAAGATGTCTAGGGGCAGAGTACCCCTTTAAGTCAAGGATACGGTAGATAGGGGGCATTGCCACGGTGTAGCCATGTACCCACATATTCCTCATGTCAGTACTGAGCCCACGAGGAGCACTGTCATCCATCTTCAGGAAAAATCTATCAACCATTGATTTCAGTGGGCAACATGCAATTTCTTGCTCAACATACCACCACATCC
Organism: Hyla sarda; assembly: GCF_029499605.1. Classification (NCBI taxonomy): domain Eukaryota; kingdom Metazoa; phylum Chordata; class Amphibia; order Anura; family Hylidae; genus Hyla; species Hyla sarda. Next base: position 220,163,207 of record NC_079194.1, on the reverse strand, counting down.
CTTGCACATTGCACCCACTGGCCTCCTACTTGGCTGAGAGGAATCACATAATAAGCTTAATAAATTCTCTATGATGGTTTCTTAAAGACTAGCTAAGTCTCCGTATTGCTCGGTCTTCGGAAAAAACAACAATAATAAGAAATAAAAATAAGATGCTCACTTAAAATTTTTAGAAAAAAAAGACTAAAAATAGACAATGGCGGCTCAGTCACACTTGTTGCCGAGTGCTAACTCCCAGTATCACCTTAAAATACCAATATTTATGTTTAAACAGAAAAAGGTGGAGTTAGCCCTAGACTACACAGTCAGACCTGTCTAGAGATATTTGGTTATATCTATAATTGTATATAGTACTATTGTATGCACACAATGGGGGAGATTTATCAAAACCTGTCGAGAGGAAAAGTTGCTGAGTTGCCCATAGCAACCAATCAGATCGCTGCTTTCATTTTCCAGAGGCCTTTTCAAAAATGAAAGTGATCTGATTGGTTGCTATGGGCAACTCAGCAACTATTCCTCTGGACAAGTTTTGATAAATCTCCCCCAATATCTTTATGGCATTGCCAAATTATGTGGTAAAATGCGGCAGTTTATAATATTTGCCCCTATTGCAATAGAGCTATATCCTCTTTATGGTACGTATTTATATATTTCACATATACTTGTGTTATTAAAGTAGGTTTATTTATTACTTTTACAGTTTAAAAAAGTATACTTGTTGCGTAAGAGAAAAAAGGACAGATATATTGAAAGTCAGAATTTTTTTATAATAAATGTGCCAAAAATAAATAAATAAATAAAAGTAACAAGGCCCTGTTGTAATTAAACCTTGTTTAGGTATGCAGCTGGTAATAGTTTTTCTATGGTGAAAGCCAATGTTCCTCTGGCTATTTAGGTTTTCATATAGTTCATACGATGCAGGGTGCGGTATTTACCTTTCTCAGCGCTGCGCTCGTAAGCGATACTGTACTCACTGCTTCTTCCGCACAGAGGCGGCGTCCCGCTCCTTCTGTGTATGGGCTCCGATGTTACCGTGCGGCTGTCTGTATCGCTTCTCCAATGCACAGGTGATCCTTAGGCTTGTAGTATCCAACACCGCTTGGTTGCTGGTCTCCGTTCGGCGTATCTTTGTAGCGGTTCCCCTGCAGACACTAGGCAAATGTGCTGCGTTGGGGGATGGTAGTTATTTCAAAGTTACGGAAAATATCTGTGTTTATGGCGACGTGTGGTCACGGTCCTCTGCTGGGTATGCCTGATGTAACCAATGGGGACTTAGAGCTGATGGCTGGACGCGTTTCGGAGTCTAGCTTACCACTTTTTTCAACAGCCACTTTTAATTTTTTGAAAATGTCAACGATGAACTGATGGAATAATTGTCTACAGTTTAGTCTGTGGTTCTGTTTAGTGTCTTGAAGCATTAGCCTGTATGCAGAGAGATACATCGCTGAAACCTTCTTACTGGTTGTTTTACCTTTTGCTGGGTTGACCCAGTCTCCTGAAGTCCCAGCATTAATAGGCTGCTCGTCCTCCCTGCACTTTTCACTGCTGCAGCCACAACGTCTCCATGCCTTAGGACTGATGTGTTCGCTCCCCTTCACTCTTCTCTCAGCCTGTAATAAATCTTCTCAACCCCACCCCATCCCTTTCCCCTGCCACCACACTATTCTCTTCACCTGCCTACTGGACAGTTTAATCATAGTTTACCATAACGTTGATCTGGCAGCAGGATGTTTAAAACTTCCAGGCAAAAGCCGCAGCCCGAGAGTAACACAATCAGAACTACCAGAAGTCCCATAAACCCAGCTTCCCAGTCTCCTGAAGCCCCAGCAGTAATAGTCTGCTCTTCCTCCCTGCACTTTTCACTGCAGCAGCGCCGCCACAATCTCTCCATGCCTTAGGACTGATGTGTTCTCTCCCTTCACTCTTTTCTCAGCCTGCAATACATATTCTTAACCCCACTCCATACCTTTTCCCTGCCACCACACAAACTATTCTCTGCACCTGCCTACTGGACAGTAAAATCATACTTTACCATAACGTTGATCTGGCAGCAGGATGTTTAAAACTCCCAGAAAATAGCCGCAGCCCAAGAGTAACGCAATCAGAACTACCAGAAGTCCCTTAGACTTGCATAGGCTCCGCTGTTTTACTCTCAGGCTGCAGAGAAAGTCGGTAACGGGACATTTGTTTTAAAATACCCTATGGCTGTCCCATTCATCTTAATGGGGCTTGCATAATTCCAGGTGACTGCCACCAAAAGAACCCCATTCAGAGGAACACAATTGATTTTTAGTTGCCGTAATGTAACAAATCTGTCATGTGTGAATATATCCTTGAAGACGCTCTTGATCTGGGCTAAGGGTGATGGATTTATTTTAGTTCTTGCTATTGAACCAACTGGAATCATCTTGGGCATCTAAAAGATGCCCCAATTCAAAGGTGTCTTATTTCAATGACCAATTGGCTTAATGGCCATATATGATAGAGGTACTACATACCTAGGAAGAGAGAAGTACCCCTAAATTGGTTGGTCCCATTTTTTTATGGGTGCTGCAATTTATGCAAACATGGCGGGAGGTAGGCCCTTTAAATGGTTGATATGACATCCTCATTCATAATAATTCTACCCTAAATCAGGAACATTTGCTCACCGTGAAAGCTGTAGCTCAGTGCTGTCTGGACCGTTGCCAGTCCCAGCTTGACGTGTGCCCATGTTCACTAATGCATCGTAGAAAGCACTTGAAATAGCGATTTATACTGCGGCTTGGAAACACTGATGCCATCTTAATTAAATGAGTTGAGCTATAGGAAATACTTACCCAAAGTCTCAACATGTAACCTGCTGACTTCATCCTACAACAGCCAGCTCAATATTTAATGAGGGTCCAGGAAAAAAATGCATTATGTCTTAGATGTGTCCAGCCCTCATCTGCCAACAGTGTGCAATCTTAAAGGAGAAGTGCACCACAAGAAGGAACACATTGTGCTGAGACGACGAAAAATTGAATGACTGATGCATGGATGCTTTCCATCATAAACAGGGAAGTGGGGGAGGGGTGACAAACCGGATACTGTAGAGCATTCCCCCACAGCTATATGCCTTGTTAGGGATATGGTGTACCTCAATTCTTGCTCCATCTACAACTTAAAAGCCACACCCCTCCCCTTTTAGCAATTCAAATTTTAAGCTATTGTCCTTATCATTAGACGTATAACCCCGTAATTTCCAAGCTTGTTAATGACACCAGAATTATTCACCTTCTGCACCTTCACATTCCAGTTTTTTATTTAACAGCACACAGAATGAAAGTGATACTCTCCAAAGTTCGTCAAAATCCATCTTTAGGGTAGGGTTACACACAGAGAGTCGCAGCGTATTTGACACTGCAGAAGCGCTGCCGGCAATCACAGAGCGACTGGCGAGCAAGCTCCTTGCTGCGGCCAGGTACCTCTGTTTGTCAGCTCATGACTGCCAGTGGGAAATCCGCCACACAGAGCTACAGGGAACTGCCGGCAGAGCATCTGCAGCGTCAAATACGCTGTGGATGTGTTGTTTGTGTGACCCTGCCCGAAATCTTCACAAAAGGGGCAAACAAGACATGGCAGGGGTGTTTGGGACAGCCGTTTCATGCATGGTGACACACTTACTCTTGCTGACACTTCTTGGAGCGAAATGGCTGTCCTGAACACCCCGGCCATCTGTACCGTCCCCTGTGGGGGTTCTGAGTGTTAATTTCTTTTTATGTCGGGGTTGTAGTAGCTGTAGAGGAAGGGGGTCATTTAAGGCCACTCCTAGCAAAATTTCAAAAACCTGGTGCCCACAGTAGGGATGTGTCAGTAGCCTCAATCTGTTCAGCCCTTGTATAAATACTTGTCTGTATTTGTGACAATTTGTGTTTTCAGAGGCCTTTTCAAAAATGAAAAAAGCCATTTGATTGGTTGCTATGGGCAACTGGTAACATTTTCCTCAGCACAGGTTTTAATATATCTCCCCCTATGTGTTCATAAGGACGACTAGGCATAACAATGATCCGCCGCAGTGGAGTTAGCAGGTGAATGGGCAGAACCTGCTCCAACATATCGTCTTGGTAACAACTATAAGTGGGGAACAGCTGGGCGCCGGAAGTTGCAATAATGGTAGCTTCAGGGGACCGGGGTAGGTAAGTATTTAGCAAGCAGCATATGTAACATTTTTGACTCTTGGAATAGGGTAGGGTGACAGGTAGCACATCCGCAGTGGGTATCCCGCAGCTGAAATTCTTCTTACAGACTTTCCGCTGAGGAATTCCACAACAGGAAATCTGCAAGTGAATTCCATTGACTTCAATGCATAGCAACATAATCCGCAAGCGGAATTTCTCCTTCGGAAAACCCGCTGCGGATGTGCTACATGTGAACCTTTCCTTAGGGACTGGTCCAAAAACAGAAATAGGATTGCTCTCTTTGACTATGTGCTGTGTTTTGTACTGATCTTCTGTTTTCTTCACTTGCAGGGGAAAATTGACACAGGAAAGAACTTTTGGCAGAAACCAGGAGTGGACTCTGGAGAAAAACTATGGAAAGAATTGCAGCTTTTTCTGTATTTTAATCCCACTTTTGCCTATAAACACTGACCAAAATACTAAGCGTAAATTCAGCCTAAGGCTACCATTTCACGCAACTTTTGTGAGGCATTTTATTTTTTACTTTGGCTTTGAAAGAATGCCACACATTGTGGGTTTTAGTATTGGCATTTTTCTTTTGAGCTTTATTCCCCGCTTTTTTTCATTAATGTGACTCATCATGTGAATATTGAAGAAGTGAAGAAGAATTAGCAGGTACATACTAATAAGTCACCTAATGGTTGATAACCCCTTTAAGACCCTCATGACTGGCAGGAGCTTAACTAAAGGCACCAGAGGCTACAGTCGCAAGAGGACCCTGGCGCCTAAGGGGGCCCAAAGGTACCTCTGCCCTATAAGATAACACCAGTATTTTAAATGGTGCACGAAAGACATGGGGCCCTGTTCCAGAATTTGCATTGGGGCCCAGAAGCTACAAGTTATGCCTCTGGTGACTGGGATTATTTCTGGTGTATTCCCTTCTCTATTCAGCTGTCTTGAGGCATTGGCACAGATGCTCTTACACAATGGACAAGTGACTCAAGGTGTCAAATGGCGAAACAGGTGGGATTCACCAGAGGAACAATACACACAAATGATTAAAGCAGATGGAAGGTCACATGTTTATGACATCTGACTTTTCAATAAACTTTTACCAGGGGTGAATCTAGTCTTTTTGCAGTCATAGTTACATAGTTAGTACGGTTTAAAAAAAGACATACGTCCATCAAGTTCAAACAAGGAATTGAAGGGAAGGGGTATGAATTGAAGGGAAGGGGTATGAATTGAAGGGAAGTGGTATGAATTGAAGGGAAGGGGTATGAATTGAAGGGAAGGGGTATGAATTGAAGGGAAGGGGTATGAATTGAAGGGAAGCGGTATGAATTGAAGGGAAGGGGTATGAATTGAAGGGAAGGGGTATGAATTGAAGGGAAGGGGTATGAATTGAAGGGAAGGGGTATGAATTGAAGGGAAGGGGTATGAATTGAAGGGAAGTGGTATGAATTGAAGGGAAGCGGTATGAATTGAAGGGAAGGGGTATGAATTGAAGGGAAGGGGTATGAATTGAAGGGAAGCGTTATGAATTGAAGGGAAGGGGTATGAATTGAAGGGAAGGGGTATGAATTGAAGGGAAGGGTATGAATTGAAGGGAAAGGTATGAATTGAAGGGAAGGGTATGAATTGAAGGGAAGGGTATGAATTGAAGGGAAGGGGTGTGAATTGAAGGGAAGTGGTATGAATTGAAGGGAAGGGGTATGAATAGAAGGGATGGGGTATGAATAGAAGGGATGGGGTATGAATTGAAGGGAAGGGGTATGAATTTAAAGGAAGGGGTATGAATTGAAGGGAAGTGGCATGAATTGAAGGGAAGTGGCATGAATTGAAGGGAAGTGGCATGAATTGAAGGGAAGTGGCATGAATTGAAGGGAAGTGGCATGAATTGAAGGGAAGTGGCATGAATTGAAGGGAAGGGGCATGAATTGAAGGGAAGGGGCATGAATTGAAGGGAAGGGGCATGAATTGAAGGGAAGGGGCATGAATTGAAGGGAAGGGTATGAATTGAAGGGAAGGGGTATGAATTGAAGGGAAGGGGTATGAATTGAAGGGAAGGGGTATGAATTGAAGGGATGGGGTATGAATTGAAGGGATGGGGTATGAATTGAAGGGAAGGGGTATAAATTTAAAGGAAGGGGTATGAATTGAAGGGAAGTGGCATGAATTGAAGGGAAGTGGCATGAATTGAAGGGAAGGGGTATGAATTGAAGGGAAGGGGTATGAATTGAAGGGAAGGGGTATGAATTGAAGGGAAGGGTCCTGTCTGGTTCCTGTCCGAGGAGAACAAAATAAAGGCGCCCCACACACACACACACATATATATATTATACACACATATATACTCACAGGCATTGTGAGCTGTAGATTTCACTGGTACCACTTTTGTGTCTTTTTTTGATCACTTTATTAAATTTTTTCTGGGATGTGATGTGACTGAAAATTAGCATATGTGCTACACTGCATTACACTGATCTATTAAGTCAGCTCCCCACCAAATCAAAAATGTATGGTTTATTCTAAGAATAGGGCTATCAGTGTTCTAATTATATATATATATATATATATATATATATATATATATTTAAAAAAAAACACCTTATAGGGCATATGGATATTGTCCAAAGCAAACAACCCCTTTAACAAAAACATGCTGCCGTTAATGTGACTTTAGTGCAATATGAACCAGTCATTTCTTTATTTTATTTTTTTATACACAAAATCATTTTTAAAAAAGCGTAAAAGATCAAATTTCTATTCAATATTAAACAGCGGTCACGCAACAGAAATTTTGTGCGGAATTCTGCCTAAATTTATTGCTCATTAACTTTAATGGGATTCAGCAATGTCACTCACACAGTAGAATTTTCGCATGCGGAATCCCATTGAATTCAACAGGGCTGACTTTCTGCCAAATTTGTGCGGAATGCATGCAGATTCCACGTCTAATCTGCACAATCTATCACTGTTCAATTAAAATAAAATCTATCTTTTACTGAGCTGCGGAATCATGCAGAATCCGTGAAAAAATTTCTGCATGAGTTCCATAACGATTCCGAATGTGTTTAAAAACTGCAGAATTCTGCACTGAACCAATGCAGATGCAGAATTCACGCAAAAATATGGATTTTCCATTGTGTGAACACAGCCTTAGGCTATGTTCCAACAAAAGTATCTCTGCACAGAATTCTGCATGAAAATTCTGCAGTACATTCCCTTCAATGGAATTCCTACAGTGGAAATTTTGCAGCACAACTTCAGAATTCCTGCCGAATACCATGCAGAAATTCAGCCGTGTTAACATAGCTTTAGGCTGGGTTTGAACGGCAGTATTTCTGCACTGAATTGTGCATGGAATTCTGCATGAATTTATAGCCAATACACTTCAATGGGATTCCGCTGTCCCATTAACACAGCAGAATTTCTGCTGAAGAATTTCATTGAAGGGAATTAGCTATAAATTCATGCAGAAATTTCATGCAGAATTCAATACAGAAATTCTGCCATGTGAACCCGGCCTTAGGCGGAAAATCAGCCTATTTGCATGCATTCTGCGCCCGCATTGGTTCAGTGCAGAATTCTGCAGTTTTTAAACACTTGCGAAATCGGTGCAGAATTAGTGCAGAAATGTTTGCATTGATTCCACATCTCAATAAAAAGACAGATTTTATGATAGTTTGTGAGGATATCCCGCGTTATCTGCATGCATTGTGCGTGAATTCTGCACAAATTCGGTAGAAAGTCAGCGTCATTGACTTCAATGGGATTCCGCAGCAGAAGTCCAGAAAAATATAAAACCAGACTTATATTTTTCCGGACCACGGAAAACAGACTTTCAGCAGCCGAATTCCGCATGCGGAAATTCTGCTATGTGAATGACAAAGTTAATTGGCAGAATTCCGCACGGAAAATTCATGCAGAATTCCGCAAAGAATTTCCGCCATGTGAACGCGGCCTTAGTGTATGACTAATTCCAGCTTAATTCCACCAGGTCTGGTGACAGATGTCATTTGGGGTCATCAGACCTGAGGTCAGGTGGGGTCTTGTGTATGTAATACAGTCATGTAATGTAAAGCTGGTCTCATAGGAGATGTGAATGTCATGCAAAAGTATAGAACTGGTCAAATAAAGAGTCCATGCACACAATACAGCATGTACGGAGCCTCCATGTGCAGTCTATATGAGCCTTATTACTGAACACTCATGTGGCTCCCACATTACTACTTATTCGAGCCTAGATCTTCTAAAATCCCCCTTATATGAGATATTGATGCTTTGGACAGCCATGTCCTGACTTTCTGTTAGGCATCCCATTGAATAAACACTACTGGGGAGATTTATCAAAACCTGTGCAGAGGAAGAGTGGTGCAGTTGCCCATAGCAACCAATCAGATTGCTTCTTTCATTTTCCACAGGCCTCTTTAGAGGCCTGTGGAAAATGAAAGAAGCGATCTGATTGGTTGCTATGGGCAACTGCACCACTCTTCCTCTGCACAGGTTTTGATAAATCTCCCCCTATGTCCAACTTCACTCCGTGATGAAAAGGCTAATAACAGAGGACATTAGATGCCACCAAACTGCACAGCAAGTCGAGATACGATAAACCAATCTTGTAAGCAGCTAATACTGCACCACCTGTCCTCTAAGTGTAAGACGATATCGCTGGATATCCTTAATTATAAGCCCGTCTCTTGTATGTTTAATGAGAGGCCCCAGCGAGATAGAGAGAGAATTTGGCATCCTTATATATTATCGTCGTCCTGCATCCAGGGTAAAAGGATCGCAGTTAGTGGATTATGAGGGATTAAAGGCTCCGCTCATGGCCAGGAGATCTCTGCTGGGATATATTTGATTGCTTCACTGAACACAATGACGAATTTCCTCACAAACAATTTATTAATATGATTCTATTAGTAAAGTGATAGTAAAGCCTGAAGCCGCCCATGCACATTAGATAAATGATGGTCAAAATCACTGATTTTGGGGGGGACCGCCTTAATGTCCTAACTCTCCCCTGAAAGAATAAAAGCACAGTGCACCAAAGAGCAATACTTAATGGTAGACGGAAGGAGGGGGCAGGGCGAAGGTTTGGAGTATAACGCTCCCCTTGTTGGGTTGTGCTGCCAATGCACAACTACAGTGTAGGATAAGGGCAGTGGTCTTAAACTTTCACCCTCCACATTTAGAAAATCTTCAACTCCCAGCATGCATAGACAGCCAACAGCAGTCCGGGCATGCTGGGAGTTGAAGTTTTGCAACATCTAGAGGCCACAGTTGAAACCACAGGATAAGTGGCTGCATCTTTACCAGTGCCAGTCCAAGTCCAAGACCATCCAGTACTATTGATACAAGAGGAGAAGCCAGATTCAGAATAGTTGCAAACCGACGGGTTACATAAGGATTCTTTATTTAAAAGTGACAACACATTTCGAAACCAGACTGATCTCTTCATCAGGTAATGTACCTGATGGAGAGCTCCAACTGATCTTGAAAACCGTTGTTAATTTTAAGAAAAAGGAATCTGCACATAACCTGACAGTGTGCAATGCTTCTGAATCTGGCTTCTCCCCTAGTATTGATATTTTTAGCTTTCCCCTGATGGGGGAGGAGGGCAAGGAAGCTTTTGTTCTCATGGAAGACAAGACACCACCAGAAATGTTTGCTGCAGCTTATTCTCCTCTTCCTATAGAGAACATATGCAGGCTTGGCCAAGCCCACTGTGCATGTCTATATAGGAGGTCAAAGCTGGATGACCACAATAAATTGGGGTAAGTAAAAATTTAGGTGTGAACATAGTTAGAAATACTATCCCCTCAATTCACACAGGATTGTATATAACGTGGACTGTGCCAACACACAGAGATGGTCGTGGGAAAGTGCCATGATCACATCACCCTCTATAGTCACTGCCAATAGAATACTGAATCAAAAAGTTTTTTTTTTGTAGAGGACATGCTGCCACTGGCATATATAGGGTTTCTCTGTATTCATCAATTTCTACTCATAGAAGGATCCTTTGACAAAAAGCTGAATACAAAGTGTCCCACAACTAGGACCTCTGTTGGTAAACCTTGGCAGAAGTGTTCAATTTTACTGCAGCACCCCCACAGGGGAAATTCAGCATTACATTGAATCACTGCTTTGTAAGTACAAAATTAAATGGGCTCTCTCATTAAAACTAATTTTTGCTATTGCTATCTTTCTAGTGTCTTTTTTTTTTATTTTATTAAGTTTTCTAAGCTTTATCTGTGTTTTAAAAAAAAAAAAAGCTGCCACTAGGTATCTCCCTACAAAATCAGGTAATGCAGTCTGTAGTGCTGAGGGACGTATGTAAAGCCTTAGCAAATCATAGCTCATCTCACACTGAACTGCTCTGGGCTGTGTGTAGCAGAGTGAGGGAGGAAGTTCTCCCCTGTATGGCTTCAGATGATGTCATGCCTGCTGGGGAACGCCCCTTCCCAGTCTGTGAATCTGAGCAGAAAATACAGAGGAATATCAAGGTAGAAAACTAAAAAATTATAAAAAATAAAGGCAGGGGGTGGTTCATCATGATGGGGGCAGTGAACTGGGAGAATTATAAAATTTAACAAGATCATGAGAGGTACTTTTTAAGGATGGGTTCTTCAGTGAAAGAGATAATCTTTGTAAACACTCTTCACTTGTGAGATGAGGATTCTGTTAACAGGAGACCCCCCTCTAATAATCTAAAAAAAAATCCTAATAGGGTATACAAAAATGGATTTTGCAAAGTGTACAGCCCATTTAAGGTGTTATTCCCATCTTAGACTTTTATTGTATACCCACAGAATATTTATTTTGAAAGGAGGAACAGAACCCCCCTTCCCACAGCCAACTTGGCTGTTTTCAGAATGCCAGCCCCCTATGGCCACCAGGCTGAATGAAGCCGTGGGGCCCAATTCTGGAGATAAATGCAAGTACCATGTCTGGGATATGCACCTATTATGCCACTTGACTGCCATTTTATAGCGCGTCTGGCTCATAAATCATATCTCTACAGTGTCACAGGGAACTGGCATATATGTACAGCTGTTGTAGTGGTCTATGTGCATGTAGTAAAGTGGCAACTACAGTAATTCTACAGCGTGAGGACCCCCAACTAGTAGCTCCCCATATCTCAGCTTCCAATACCTGGTCAAAGCCACATATATAGGATATCGTGATTATAAAAGGACCTGTCACCTCATCTGAAATGTTCATTCTAGTATATTCTAGCTTTATAAAATAATAATTTCCTCTGGTATTTCTCCTGGAAATGTGCAAATAAGCTGACAACTAGGCGTTACTATTTTCTTTTTCAATTGGATACTGTTACAGTATGTTAGAACCCTCTAAATCATTACTAACAGTGTCAGGTTGTTAAGGGACACACCCTATTGACAAGGATAATGGTATCACCTACTTGTCATTATATTTTTATAAGAATAGGAATGAAAGGAATCATAAATGTATGAAACAACATAGAACAGATGTTCCAGAATTGTTATGTATTTACTAAAATAGCCAGACCATGAGTGGAAAGGGTTCTTATTAAAGGGGTTCCCTAGAACACTCTTAGGAAAGGCCTCACTTTTTTTTCTTTTTTTAAAAATCCTTGAGGACAAACTGCATTACCAGGAAGAGCCAGGGACACAATCAGAAATGTTACAAGTATAGATACCATGTCTATGTTTGTGTGTTATGTATGTACATTTTACCTGATGAAGGTCCAGGGCTTATGGACCAAAACACGTTGCATGTTTTTTTACTGTCAAAAAACACATCTTAACCACACGAAAACAAAAAAACAGAAAGGGAGTCCGGGATTCCACTTCATGATAAACCCAAATGCCCTGGGCACAAAAACCCCTATATATACTTAACTTTTGATAATGTACAGTGGTCCCTCAAGTTACAATATTAATTGGTTCCAGGACGACCATTGTATGTTGAAACCATTGTATGTTGATATCATAACTCTATGGAAACCTGGTAATTGGTTCTGAAGCCACCAAAATGTCAGCCAAAAATAGGAAAAAAGTGAGGATTAAACAAAAATAAGTAGATAACTAATACAGATAAAGCAAATCCTTACATATAAAAGTAAGAAAGATCTGCTGGGAGCTGTAATCACTGTCTATGTAGAGAACAGGAGCTTCTTCAGGGTCCAGTACAGTACACATAGTGTCCCAAAAGAGTAACATGGAGCCGTCCTCACCTGGTGTCCAAAGGAGCAGGTAACCCTGGTACAGGTAAAGAGTAGTATAGAACATGTAATATCTCCCTGTACTGTAGGGGGCACTACCAGACAGCCAGTCAGTGCATACACTTCAGTAATACAGGTGTTTTACCAGTGAATGCCCATTCTGATTGGTTGGTTCTTCCAGCCATTGACATGTTTCACAGATCTGGACTGTCTGTAACATTATATGTTGAGTCTGGTTTCAAGTTACAATGGTCCAGAAAAGACCATTGTATGTAGAAAATATTATATGTTGAAACTATTGTAAGTTGAGGGATCACTGTATAAGTAAAAGTAAATCATAATTGAGAGAACTGTTAAAAGCCTGTGACACTGTCTGCTGCAAGAACAGGGGATACCTATCCACAACACTTTATCTCTAGTGGAGGCCAGTCTGGCTCACCACAACTAAGTGGAAGATTTTCCACTAGTATTATAGTCACAGAAGCAGTATACAGGCGTTTGTTAGGGGGCACTCGGATTGCCTCAATACCTGCTGATAACAGTTGTGGTGATCCAGATTTCCCCTAGCGATAGTGTTGTGGATAGGGATCCACTGTTCTAGCAGCAGACAGTGTCACAGGCTTTTAACAGTTCTCTTAATTATGGTTTACTTTTACTTATACACTAGTGCTGGGCGGTATGACCAAAAATGTGTATCGCGGTAGTATTGTAAGTTATGGTGGCTCCACAGTATTTAACGGAATTCCCCCCCCCCCCCCCCCCCGCCCAAATCATATGTGAACCGCGAGTGTTCCTTCTCTACCCATCACCCCCAAATCATATGTGACCCGCGAGCGCTCCTTCTCTACCCATCACCCCCAAATCATATGTGACCCGTGAGCGCTCCTTCACTATCCCCCCCCCCCCCAATCATATGTGACCCGTGAGCGCTCCTTCTCCCCCTCCCTCAATGAATTATCAGCTGCTGCGCTGTACTGTACTCTGTATTCCTGTGCCCGGGCTGAAAATATTAAAAGACAAATTTTAACTCACCTTATTCCTACGTTCCCCCGTTGCTCTGGTACCGGCCTAACGGTCCCCCACTGTGATCCTCTTGCTGCTTTGTGGGGATGGGAATGTCACAGAGCAGTCAGCCTATCACCGGCCGCAGCGATGTCCCGTCTCGACCGGTGATGGGCTGAGCCTATCACCGGCCGAGGTGGGACATCGCTGCGTCCGGTCATAGGCTGACTGCTCTGTGACGTCCCATCCCCAGGAAGAGCGTGAGGCTGTTACCGAAGCAACGGGGGAACGTAGGTGAAGGCGAGTGAAAGTTTTTTTTTTTTATATCTGCAGCCTGGGCACAGGAACACAGAGTACAGTACAGTGCAGCAGCTGATAATTCATTGGGGGAGGGGAGAAGGAGTGATCGCGGGTCTCATATGATGGGGGGGGGGGTAGAGAAGGAGCGCTCGAGGGTCACATATGATTGGGGGGGTAGAGAAGGAGCGCTCGCGGGTTACATATGATTAGATAACACAATAGCGGGAGAAAAGGAAAGTAGCCGTCAGGCATTGCTAAGGCAACAAATAGTACCAGTCCGTATGTTAGATTGTATCAACTGCCGAGTGTAGTAACGTGCTGCTGAAATGGACTCTGGGTAGTGTGGTTTCAATAGCAATAGACATGTATATGTGATCGTGGCAAACAGGAAGATCATAAGACTAAAATGAAGAGCACTCACCAAGTTAGATGTCCCAGGTAATGAAATCTTTTATTCCACGGAATATGATGCAGCTATTACAGGAACATAAGATCCATGGAGCAGGGAGTGAGAGCGGCCGCTCTCACACACAGGGGCACACCACAGGTGGCAACTAGTTTTGTGTCAGCTGACGTTTCTTCCGGCCAGGTGTGTGCCCGGCACACACCTGGCCGGAAGAAGCGTCAGCTGACGCGAAACTAGTTGCCACCTGTGGTGTGCCCCTGCGTCTGAGAGCGGCCGCTCTCACTCCCAGGCTAATACAATGGATATCTCTGGAACCAGACTGCAGATCTGGGTAAGTGATTGTAATCTAATTCACCCACACTAAAACCTGGTGTATTAGGTTTAGAGCCAGTGAAGAGTCCGTCATTTTCCCTTTAACAGAAGTCACAACAAAATTTTTAATTTTACGATGAAACTCCTATGGTGGAAAATCTCAATGAGCTCAGAATGTGCAATACTGCATCAGATCAGCACAGCACTAATAGTCTCTGCCCTCAATCGCTGGCATTCATCTCAACACGGATTTTATAATATTCAGGGAAACCTTAATTGTGTGAGCAATGGTGTTATGTGAGTTCATTGTTGGGAATACACTAAGGATCAGACTCAAGTGTCATGAATCCAAAGTATTTGTAAAGGTAGGCAGCTGCTTTTTGGGAGCAACAAGAGTAGGAAGGATGTGGGAAAACAATCTTCTAAATCAACCGGTGCAAAAAAGTTATACAGATTTGTAAATTACTTCTATTTAACCCCTAAAGGATGCGTTTTCATTTTTTCCTCATCACATTCTAAAAATCATAACGCTTTAAATTTTGCACCTAAAATTCCATATTATGGCTTATATTTTGTGCCACCAATTCTACTTTGCAGTGACATTAGTCATTTTACCAAAAAATCCACAGCGAAACGGAAAAAAAATTAATTGAGCAACAAAATTGAAGAAAAAATACCATTTTGTAAATTTTGGGGCTTCTGTTTCTACGCAGTGTATTTTTGGGTACAAACAACATCTTATTATTCTGTAGGTCCATACGGTTAAAATGATACCTACTTCTATAGGTTTGATTTTGTATTACTTCTAAAAAAAATCATTACTACATGCAGGAAAATTTATACTGACCCCTATAACTTTTTTTATTTTTCCGCATACGGGCCAATATGAGGGCTCATTTTTTATCGGTACAATTTTTATATTGATAGGACTTATTGATTGCTTTTTATTCATTTTTTCATGTTATAAAAAGTGACCAAAAATAAGCTATTTTGGACTTTGGAATTTTTTTGCGCATACGCCATTGACCGTGCGGTTTATTTAACAATATATTTTTATAGTTTGGACATTTCCGCTTGCGGCGATACCACATATGTTTATTTTTATTAACACAGGTTTTTTTTTTTTTTTTATGGGAAAATGGGGGCGATTCTTACTTCTATTAGGGAAGGGGTTAAATGATCTTTATTAAAAAAATTTTTTGCAGTGTTATAGCTCCCCTGGTAGCTATTTTACTGCATATACCGATCTCATACACACATCATTGCCATGCATTAACATGGCAAAGATCAGTGTAATCGGCGGTCTCAGGCTTGGAGCAATCAATCGCTGATCGGACACGACGGAGGTAGGTGAGGGGACCTCTGCTCGCATTCTAGCTGATTGGGTTAATAGCACGTCTAAAGGGTTAATAGCGCGCAGCACCACGATCGGTGCCGCACGCTATTAGCCCAGGGTCCCAACTGTAATTAGCCACCAGGACTGACCCGGTATGACCCCGTGTTTTATACCAGGACCGGACGCAGGGCGTACAGGTACGACCTGCGTCCTCAAGAGGCTAAAAATCCTAATCCTCCCAGTACTTATCAGCTATTGTATCCTGCACAGAAAGTTGTGTAGTTCTTTCCAGTCTGATCACAATGCTCTCTGCTGACACCTCAGGAACTGTCTAGAGCAGAAGAGGTTTGCTATGAGTATTTGCTCCTACACTGGACAGTTCTTGACATGGACAGAGGTGTCAGCATAGAGCACTGTGATCAGACTGGAAAGAACTAGACAACTTCCTCTGGAGCCTACAGCAGTTGATAAGTCCTGGAAGGGTTAAGATTTCTAAATAAAAGTAATTTACAAATCTGTTTAACTTTTTGGCACCAGTTGATTTAAAAAAAATGTTTTCCACTGGAGTACCCCTTTAATGGGGTTGATTTCTAGAATTAGAAAATCTTTTCTCCCAAAAACAGTGGATCACCTGTCTGCACTGGTTTAGCCTCTTTCATTGTAAAGGAGCTGAGTTGCACCAACCACCACCCATGGACATGTGTAGCTATGTTTCGGGAAGAAAACACATGTTTCTTTCTGATCCTAGACAACCACCTAAAAACTGGGGTTGCAATGTGATTTCCATGTCATTTGTTACTTGTGATAGTTGTACATAGGGCTTGGAGATATGGCCTTATGTTGAAATCTCAATGTTTTCCAAATTTAGGGTAGGGTCACACGTGTATTTTGCTGCATATTTGCTGTGTGTGTATTTTCCTAAACATTGATGTCAATGAGTATCAAAATATGTGGCCGATTTTGCTACCCTTTGATTTCATTGGGTAGAAAAATACACAGCAGCAAATATGCAGCAAAATATGGCACGTAAGACCGTACCCTTAGGATGATTCTCGATTTTAACCACTTAATGACCACTGACATGCCTCCTTACAACAGCTCGGCTCTAAGCCTTCACAATACGCGACACAAGATGGCTGTATCTTACAGTTGACATGTGTATGCCACCACCGCGATTGACTTCAACATCAATAGTGATTGCGGCTTGTAGAGGGTGACCTGAGAAGGGTCCAATCCACACCTCCGTGAAACGGCAGGGTGCTGATGCTCAGTTACCATAGCAGCCAGAAACCTTCTGAAGGCCTTTAAATGGGCACTATCATTAAAACTAATTTTTTGCTATTGCACTCCTGAACTAATCTTTCTAATGTACTTTGATTTAAAAAAAATAAAAATCAAAATTACGTTTTCTATGTTTTATTTGTGTTTAACTCCTTGGGGACGGAGCCCTTTATAACCCTAAGGACGGGAGCATTTTTTGCAATTCTGACCACTGTCACTTTAAGCATTAATAACTCTGGGATGCTTTTACTTTTCATTCTGATTCTGAGATTGTTTTTTCGTGACATATTCTACTTTATGTTAGTGGTAATTTTTTGTCGATACTTGCATCATTTCTTGGTGAAAACTTCCAAAATTTGATGAAAAAATTGAAAATTTAGCATTTTTCTAACTTTGAAGCTCTCTGCTTGTAAGTAAAATAAACATTCTAAATAAATAATATTTTGATTCACATATACAATATGTCTACTTTATGTTTGCATCATAAAGTTTACATGTTTTTACTTTTGGAAAACATCAGAGGGCTTAAAAGTTCAGAAGCAATTTTCCAATTTTTCACAAAATTTTCAAAATTGGAATTTTTTAGGGGCCAGTTCAGTTTTGAAGTAGATTTGAAGGGCCTTCATATTAGAAATACCCCATAAATGACCCCATTATAAAAACTGCACCCCTCAAAGTATTCAAAATGATATTCAGTAAGTGTGTTAACCCTTTAGGTGTTTCACAGGAATAGCAGCAAAGTGAAGGAGAAAATTCAAAAGCTTAATTTTTTACACTCGCATGTTCTTGTAGACCCAGTTTTTGAAATTTTACAAGGGGTAAAAGGATAAAAAGCCCCCAAAATTTGTAACCCAATTTCTCTCGAGTAAGGAAATACCTCATATGTGTATGTCAAGTGTTCGGCGGGCGCAGTAGAGGGCTCAGAAGGGAAGGAGCGACAATGGGATTTTGGAGAGTGAGTTTTGCTGAAATGTCGCATTTAGGAAGCCCCTGTGGTGCCAGAACAGCAAAAAAAAAAAAAAAAAAAAAAAAAAAAAAAAAAAAACACATGGCATACTATTTTGGAAACTACACCCCTCAAGGTACGTAACAAGGGGTCCGGTGAGCCTTAACACACCACAGGTGTTTGACGACTTTTCGTTAAATTCGGATGTGTAAATGAAAAAAAAAATATTTTCACTAAAGTGCAGGTTTTTTTCCCCAAATTTACCATTTCTACAAAGGGTAATAGGAGAATAATCCCCCCAAAATTTGTAACGCAATTTCTCCCGAGTACGGAGATACCCCATATGTGGCCCAAAACTGTTGCCTTGAAATACGACAGGGCTCTGAGTGAGAGAGCGCCATGCGCATTTGAGGCCTAAATTAGGAATTTGCAATAGGGGTGGACCCGGTTACAAGGATGGGGCTTGTCTCCACCAAAACCCTACAGCAGTGTTTCCCAAAGAGGGTGCCTCCAGCTGCTGCAAGACTCCCAGCCTGCCAGGACAGTCTATGGCTGTCCGGCAACACAGGGAGTTGTGGTTCTGCCACAGCTGGAGGCGGTTACAAGGATGGGGCTTGTCTCCACCAAAACCCTACAGCAGTGTTTCCCAAAGAGGGTGCCTCCAGCTGCTGCAAGCCTCCCAGCCTCCCAGGACAGTCTATGGCTGTCCGGCAACACTAGGAGTTGTATTTCTGCCACAGCTGGAGGCGCCGTTTAGGAAACACTGCCGTATGAGACGTTTTTCATTTTTATTGGGGGGGGGGGCGGGCGACGTGTAAGGGGGTGTATATGTAGTGTTTTACTTTTTATTATTTGTTAGTGTAGTGTACTGTTTTTAGGGTACATGCACACAGGCAGGGGTTCACAGTAAGTTTCCTTGAAGGAAACCCACTGTAAACCCGCCCGTGTGAATGTACCCTGTACATTCACATGGGGGGGGTGGGGGGCGCCCCAAGGGGGGGGGCACCCCAAACCTTCAGCTGTGGCAAAATGACAACTCCCAGAATGCACTGACAGACCGTACATGCTGGGAGTTGTAGTCTTGCAACAGCTGTAGACACATTGGTGGGGAACCACTGAGTTAGAAAACAGACTCTAGCTCAGTGATTCCAACCCATGTGCCTACAGCTGTTGCAAAACTACAATTCCCAGCATGCCCGTACAGTCAGGGATGCTGGGCGTGTAGTTCTGCAATATCTGGCCCTTCAGATGTTGCAGAACTACAACTCCCAGCATGCCTGGACAGTCTGGGCATGCTAGGAGTTGTAGTTATGCAACAACTGGGGAAGAACAGTGGTCTCCAAACTGTAGCCCTCCAAATGTTGCAAAACTACAACTCCAAGCATGCCCAGACTGTCCAGGCATGCTGGGAGTTTTAATTCTGCAACATCTGAAGGGCCAGATATTGCACAACTACACGCCCAGCATCCCTGACTGTCTGGGCATGCTGGGAGTTGTAGTTTTGCAACATCTGGAGGGCTACAGTTTGGAGACCACCATATAGTGGTCTCCAAACTGTGCCACTTCATGTTGTAAAACTACAACTCCCAGCATGCCCAGACAGTCAGTGCATGCTGGGAGTTGTAGTTTTGCAACATCTGGAGGACCACAGTTTAGAGACCACTACACAGTGGTCTCCAAACTGTGACCCTCCAGATGTTGCAAAACTACAACTCCCAGCATGCCCAGACAGCCTTTGGCTGTGTGGGCATGCTGGGAGTTGTAGTTTTGCAGCTTTTAGAAGGCCACAGTGAATATCACTTATCGCGATCTTCACTGCAGCCTTCTCAGCCGCACTTTCCGGCCGCCGCTCTTCCTCCTGCCGCTGCTCCGGGATGCCGCCGCCTCCGCAGGTCCGGGTAAGCCGGGCCATGTCCCCCCCCTCGCCGCCCGTGTTCCCCCCCGCTCTGTACCGACTTTGATCGGTGCGCAGAGCGGGGGGGGGAAATGAACTGTAACCCCCCGCCCCCCTCCTGCCATTGGTGGTCAGTCTGACCGACCAATGGCAGGGATTAGGAGGGGGTGGCAACATTGCCACCTCACTCCTATGCTTTAGGCTGGTCGGAGCTGTCTCTAACAGCTCCGATCAGTCTTATTTTCCGGGAGATCTGCGATTTGCTGCGATCGCCGATATGGGGGGGTCTCAGGACCCCCCTAGGCATTGCCACGGGATGCCTGCTGATAGATATCAGCAGGCATCCCGGTCCGATCACCGCCCGGCGAGCGGCAGTGATCGGAAATGCCGAGGGCGTATGGATACGGCCTCCGTCCTTAAGTGACGGGACGCGAGGGCGTATGCATATGCCCTTCGTCCCCAAGGAGTTAAAAAAAGCTGCCACTAGGTGTCTCCCTACTTGTCCAGAGCACATTTTCCCTCATCTTTTGCACAGACTTTGGACACCTGCTGGCCTTGCAGTATTCCAAAATCAGGAAATGCAGTTTGGAGTGCTGAGGGGGGGGGGGGGGGGGGGGGGTGGAGCCTTAGCCAATCATGGCTCATCTCAAACTGAACTGCTCTGGGCTGTGTGTAGCAGAGTGAGAGAGGAAGTTCTCCCCTGTATGGCTTCAGATGATGTCACGCCTGCTGATGTCACGCCTGCTGTGAATCTGACTGAGCAGAAAATACAGAGCAATATCAAGGTAGAAAACAAAAAAATTATAAAAATAAAGGCAGGGGGTGGTTTATCATGATGGGGGCAGAGAACTGGGAGGATTATAAAATGTAACAAGACCGTGAGAGAGACTCTTTAAGCCTGCCATGGGAGATCTTCGTGTACAGGCTGTCTCAGGTAGACTTAACGAAAAAATAAAATAATTTAACTGAGCAGTATTGATCAATTGATCAGTATAAACAATTTACTGATCCTAAAGATACTTCAAAAGTGTAAAAGGAAAAAGAAAAAAAATAATGTATCGAACCTGCATGGTGAACACCGTACATGAAAGACACATCCAGAAAAATGTAATAAAAAGCAATCAAAAAGTTTTATTGACTCCAAAATGGAATCAATAAAAGCTACAGATCATGGGGCAAAAAGAGAGCCCTCAAAAAGCTCTGTAGACAAAAAAAAAACAACAACTTAAGGTCAGAATATACATTTTTTTTCTGTTTTGCAGAATCTTTTATGGCAAAATAAAGGAGGTCTATAAAAAAGTACAATTGATTCCCTACAAAGAAAATAGCCCTTATATCACTCTGTATACAGAAAAATATCATAATTATGGCTCTTAGAATAAAAAATAAATAAAATTTTGTGCTAAAAATACTAATACACATTTATTTATTTTAACATAAGGTCCTTGCATGAACCAAAATTTCCTTATGAACAGATTCCCTTTACAGTGATTTTTTGCAGATGAAATTCCCCTTTTTGAATTCCGCAAGCAGAATTTCTCCAGCAGAAAATCTGCAAGCGGATTATGTTGCTACCCACAAAGTCAATACGTTCCTCTTGCAGATTTTCAGCTGTAGAAACTCGCTGCAGGTGTGCTACGTGTGACCCTACCCTAAAGGGGCAATACTATCCCAAACATTTATGGCATATTCACAGGAGAGGAAATGAAGGTGCCATAATTGGGAAGAGAGAGGGAAGATGGGAAGGCCTGGAAAAAAATATATTTTTTTTTCTTCCCCCCAAAGAAAGACGAGCCACATGCATTTCTGTCTCATAGATAATGTTCTCCCCATCATGGATAATGTTTTCCCCATCATGGATAATGTTCTCCCCATCATGGATAATGTTCTCTCCCATCATAGATAATGTTCTCTCCCATCATAGATAATGTTCTCTCCCATCATAGATAATGTTCTCTCCCATCATAGATAATGTTCTCTCCCATCATAGATAATGTTCTCTCCCATCATAGATAATGTTCTCTCCCATCATAGATAATGTTCTCTCCCATCATAGATAATGTTCTCTCCCATCATAGATAATGTTCTCTCCCATCATAGATAATGTTCTCTCCCATCATAGATAATGTTCTCTCCCATCATGGATAATGTTCTCCCCATCATGGATAATGTTCTCTCCCATCATAGATAATGTTCTCTCCCATCATAGATAATGTTCTCTCCCATCATAGATAATGTTCTCTCCCATCATAGATAATGTTCTCTCCCATCATGGATAATGTTCTCCCCATCATGGATAATGTTCTCTCCCATCATAGATAATGTTCTCCCCATCATAGATAATGTTCTCCCCATCATGGATAATGTTCTTTCCCATCACAATGTTCTCCCTCATCACAGATAATGTTCTTCTTCATCACAGATATGTGATGTTTTCCCCTATCACAGCTAATGTTTGCCTTTCTTCTTTGGGTAATCCAGTTCCCCTAAGTGTGCGTTCACACGGTCGTCTGTCTCCGGTTTTTTTTAAATCACGTTTTGGTTCCATTCTTGCAGGCTGTAAACGGATTAAAAACGGTTTTTAAAAATCCCATTCATGTCAATGGGATTTTTTCTACAATCCGTTTACATCTGTTTGTACCCGTCTGCACTCATTTCCGTTTTTTTGATGGCAGAAAAAACGGCACATGCAGTATTTTTTCTTCAGTCAAAAAAACAGAAGAAAAAAACGGATACAGTAAATTTAACATTGAAGTCTATGGAAAGCAAATGAGCCTTTAATGTCATCCATTTGCATCCGTTTTTTCAATCTGTTTTTTGATCCGTTTTTACTTCTGAGCATGCTCAGAACAAAAAAAAATTTTTTTTTTGTTTATTAACGGAACAATAACGGATCCAAACAGACACAAACTGATAACATCCGTTTGCATCAGTTATTGTCCGTTTTTTTAAAGTCCGTTTTTATTTTTGACGGGAGAAGGACGGGATGGGTCTAGACGGCCGTGTGGACGCAGCCTAACTCCTCCCAGGACCGCCCACCCAGAACACTATTAACAATTGATTAGTTAACAACCAATGGCCGTAGCCACCATAAATTGCCACATCACAGAACAATTATTGTGTTTTTTTATTGTCCTTTAAAAGGGGTACTCCGGTGGAACACAAAATGTTTTCAAATCACCTGGTGCCAGAAAGTTACACAGATTTGTAAATAACTTCTAGTTAAAAATGTTAATACTTCCAGTACTTATCAGAGAAAGTTGTGTATTTCCTTCCAGTCTAACCACAGTGCTCTCTGCTGACACCTGAGTTCCCCTGAGTTTTAACTTCATTTGCACCTGTAGTATTATGCCAGCAGGGTGTCATTGGCCATGATTATTATATAATGCACATCGCCTTTCATTCATTTGGGTGCATCTTTGCCATGTAGTTCGGCTGTGCAGTGTTGCTTAAAGGGGTACTCCGCCCCTAGACATCTTATCCCCTATACAAAGGATAGGGGATAAGATGTCAGATCGCCGGGGTCCCGCTGCTGGTGATCCCCGCTGCGGCACTGTGCTATCATTACAGCAGAGAGCGAGATCGCTCTGCATGTAATGACGGGCAATACGGGGGCCGGAGCATCGTTACGTCACGGCTCCGCCCCTCGTGACGTCATGGCCCGCCCCCGTCAATACAAGTCTATGGGAGGGGGCGTGGCGGTCGTCACGCCCCCTGCCATAGACTTGCATTAAGGTGACGGGCCGTGATGTCATGAGGGGCGGAGCCATGACGTCACGCTGCTCCGGCCCCTGTATCGCCCGTCATTACGCACAGAGCGAACTCACTCTGTGCAGTAATGATGGCGGGGTGCCGCAGCGGCGATCCCCGGGGTCCCCAGCAGCGGGACCCCGTCGATCTGACATCTTATCCCCTATCCTTTGTATAGGGGATAAGATGCCAGGGGCGTAGTACCCCTTTAAGGAGGTTCTGGCACTTGTTCAATAATATTGGAATCTGTGAAGTTTATCGTCTAAAAGATAGAACTTCCCCATGGTCCACCTTTTTAACCTTCCTAAGGTATTATAGGCTTGATGTCATAGTGGCAGATCCAGCCTTTGGCATGGCACTATTGAATGCGGTATTATCTTATCTACCCAATCCTAAGAAGATTCTACAGTTGCAAGAAAAAGTATGTGAACCCTTTGGAATTATATGGATTTCTGCACAAATTGGTCATAAAATGTGATCTGATCTTCATCTAATTCACAACAATAGACAATCGACAATCAGTGTCTGCTTAAACTAATAACACACAAATAATTAAATGTTACCATGTTTTTATTGAACACACCATGTAAACATTCACAGTGCAGGTGGAAAAAAAGTATGTGAACCCTTGGATTTAATAACTGGTTGAACCTCCTTTGGCAGCAATAACTTCAACCAAACATTTCCTGTAGTTGCAGATCAGACGTGCACAACAGTCAGGAGTTATTCTTGACAGAACACTTTCAGTTCAGCAATATTTTTGGGATGTCTGGTGTGAATCGCTTTCTTGAGGTCATGCCACAGCATCTCAATCAGTTATCAAAAATACAAAAGGCACTGATAGTAACCTAGGCCATATAACAATACACTCTCAGAAAAGGAGGCAAACTAGGTACCGTATATACTCGAGTATAAGCCGACCCGAGTATAAGCCGAGGCCCCTAATTTCAACCCAAAATCCCAGGAAAAGTTATTGACTCGAGTATAAGCCTAGGGTGGGAAATACATCATCCCTCCTGTCATCATCCAGACCCCCGTCATTAACATCCTCATCATCACCGCCTGTCATCATCCAGACCCTCATCATCATCACCTGTCATCATCCCACACCCCCCCCCCCTTCATCATCCCCTTATCATCCCACACCCCCCCTTCATCATCCCCTTGTCACTTCATCATCCCCTTATCATCCCACACCCCCCCTTCATCATCCCCTTGTCATCCCACACCCCCCCTTCATCATCCCCTTGTCATCATCCCCCCCCCCTTCATCATCCCCTTGTCATCATCCCACCCCCCCCCTTCATCATCCCCTTGTCATCATCCCCACCCCCCTTCATCCCCTTGTAATCATCCCACACCCCCTTCATCATCCCCTTGTCATCATCCCCACCACCCTTCATCATCCTCTTATCATCCCACACCCCCCCTTCATCATCCTCTTATCATCCGCCCTCAGTGGTCTTCAACCTGCGGACCTCCAGAGGTTTCAAAACTACAACTCCCAGCAAGCCCGGGCAGCCATCGGCTGTCCGGGCTTGCTGGGAGTTGTAGTTCTGAAACCTCCGGAGGTCCGCAGGTTGAAGACCACTGCGGCCTTCGACATCATCCAGCCCCCTCTCACTCCCTTTAGTTCTGTACAGTACTCACCTCCGCTCGGCGCTGGTCCGGTGCTGCAGGACTGTCCGGTGAGGAGGTCGTCCGGTGGGATAGTGGTTCCGGGCTGCTATCTTCACCGGGGGCGCCTCTTCTCCGCGCTTCGGGCCCGGGAATAGAGGCGTTGCCTGGACGATGACGCAGACGTACGTTGGTAATGAACGTACCTCTGCGTCGTTGTCAAGGCAATGTGACTATTCTGGGGCCGGGCCCGAAGCGCTTAGAAGAGGCCTCCCCGGTGAAGATAGCAGCCCGGAACCACTATCCCACCGGACGACCTCCTCACCGGACAGTCCTGCAGCACCGGACCAGCGCCGAGCGGAGGTGAGTACTGTACAGAACTAAAGGGGGTGAGAGGGGGCTGGATGATGTCGAAGGCCGCAGTGGTCTTCAACCTGCGGACCTCCGGAGGTTTCAAAACTACAACTCCCAGCAAGCCCGGACAGCCGATGGCTGCCCGGGCTTGCTGGGAGTTGTAGTTTTGAAACCTCTGGAGGTCCGCAGGTTGAAGACCACTGCGGGTGGAGAGTTTACTCGAGTATAAGCCGAGGGGGGTGTTTTCAGCACAAAAAATCGTGCTAAAAAACTCGGCTTATACTCGAGTATATACGGTATATGATGCAAAAAAATTAATCTTTATTAGACAGTCAATAATAAATTACAAGCTAAAATCACGAGAGGCATACTGTGGTGATCAGATAAACACATACTGAAAGGTGGGGTGAGACAGTCCCAAATAATGGTCGAGGGATCAGTTCAGAATTGCATATCACAATAATTGTATCTGTTCTTTAGGGTAACAAACTCCAAATGAATAAGTGACATTAACAGAATATGGGGAATGGAGGTTACAGTTGAACTGAAGTTAAATCAAGGGTTAAATGATAAGCAAGGGGAGACTGAAAGCAAAAGGCAGCATACATGTAATCAAAAGTACCAGTCATGCACCCTAAAGAGGAACATCTCACCTACTCTGAACGCGTTTTCGCTGCTTTCTTCATCTAGGGGAGAAGCAACCAGCGAAAATGCCCCCAGACGAAGCAACCAGCGAAAATGCGTTCGGGGTAGGTGAGATGTTCCTCTTTAGGATGCATGACTGGTACTTTTGATTACATGTATTCTGCCTTTTGCTTTCAGTCTCCCCTTGCTTATCATTTAAACCTTGATTTAACTTCAGTTTAACTGTAACCTCCATTCCCCATATTCTGTTAATGTCACTTATTCATTTGGAGTTTGTTACCCTAAAAAACAGATACAATTATTGTGATATGCAGTTCTGAACTGATCCCTCGACCATTATTTGGGACGGTCTCACCCCGCCTTTCAGTATGTGTTTATCTGATCACCACAGTATGCCTCTCGTGATTTTAGCTTGTAATTTTTTATTGACTGTCTAATAAAGATTGAATTTTTTTGCATCATATACCTAGTTTGCCTCCTTTTCTGAGAGAGCATCTCAATCAGGTTGAGGTTAGGACTCTGACTGGGCCAATCCAGAAGGTGTATTTTCTTCTGTTTAAGCCATTCTGTTGTTGATTTACTGGCAAGCAGGGCCAGACCTGAAAGCCCCCGACAAGTACGACGCACTCAGGGTGTATGGAGCAGGCTCCTGACTTGAGCCCGCTTCATACTCTGCAGCCCCCTGCTGTTTACAGTAGCTGCGGGCAACCGCTAATAGCCAGCATGTGGATCGTCTACCACCCCCCCCCCCCCCCCCCGCACACACACACACACAGCCCAATCACAGAGGGGGGGTGGACGATCCACTATAGAGGTAGCTGGAGGGCTTACCTCTGCTTCCCTGGTGTCTGTGGCTCTGTCACTGATAGATCCTGGCTGGACCAGGCTCTATCAATGGATCGAAGAGCACACAAATCAATGGAGTTCAATAGAGCTCTAATGATCTGTATGAGGAATCTAATGTTTCCTTCTAAAAGTCCCCTAAGGGACTAATAAAGTGTAAAAATAAATAAATAAATGTTTAATAAAAGTTTAAAAGACACACATTAACCCCTTCCATACTAAAAGTTCAAATCACCCCCTTTTCCTATATAAAAACATGTAAAACATAATAAAAATAAACATATTTGGTATCGCTGTGTGAAACTGTACGAGCTATTAAAATAGAACATTCTGTATCCCGTACGGTAAATTACGTAAATGTAAAAAAAAAAAAAAAATAAATAAGAAAAAACACAGAATTGCAATTTTTATAATATCCCAGAAAAAAAGTTAAAAGCGATTAATTCAGATCAATACCAAAATGGTACGGATACAAAAAACAGATTATGGGGGCGTGGTTTGGCCGCCGTGCTGAATGGCCGTATAGAAGAGGTGCTCCTGCTCAAGCGCCGGAGATATACCGGCTATAGATCTGCTAGCGACTCCTAACTTGCCCTAAAGGCTTCCTCAACCACTATGGCGACTTCGAGCAGAAAGCAGAACATCAAACCGAGCGGTACCCAACAGCTTTCTTACTTTTTCCGCTCCGGTGGCTCGGCCCGTAAGGCCTCCCAAGATGGCGCCGTGGAGCGCGCGCATCAGTCGCCTGCAGCCCGCACCGGCCTTCAGCGTACATCGAGTGGAGTGTCCCCTTCTGCCAAAGGGAGCCCCTATCAGTCCCTGCCTTCTACTCAAGTGCACCAGACCTTATCGTTTGAAGACCTAGACTCGTGGGACGACTCTGAGCCCCCGCTGTTGGTTGCCGGCTCTCCTGGAACACAAAGTCGCAAGAGCAGAGAAGAGGCTGGTCTCCTTTGCTGCAGCCCACAATGAACTACAAACCGCACATAATGAGCTGGATACCAAGGTAGACTCTCTGCATGTCAAAATAGTGGACTTTGAGGACCACAACCGACGTAATAACGTCAAATTCCGGGGTATATCAGAAAATGTACCGGGTTCACAATTGGTCCACTATGTGTACCACCTTACTAAGCAGCTGCTGCCAGATTTAGCGGACTTCGAGTACAGCATCCATCGGGCCCACAGGGTCCCGAAACCGCGGTCTCTCCCAGATGAAGTGCCGCGCGATGTGCTGGGGCGGTTTACGTTTTTTCGCACCAAGGACTTGCTCCTGCAATTTCCTAGACGCCACCCTACCTTGACGGAAGTGAAGATGTATGCCGACTTGTCGGCCGCGACCTTGCAGGCCAGGAGAAGCTTTGCACCTCTTACAGAGATGCTCCGCAACTTGGGAGTCCCATACCGTTGGGGCTTCCCGGCTAAGGTGCTAATCACTCATCAGGGCCAGGTTCAGCCTCTCCTCACGGCCTTGCGTGAATGGGGGTTGCTACCTGTAGCTACAGAGATAAGTGATCCCCAACCTCCCCCTCCTCGGGACCAGTCTTGATTCTTTTCTGGTTTGCTGTTCTGAAATGTGCCTACTAGTAGTCTCCAGGTGCTGGAGCACCCTTCTCTCATTCGTATTGTTGGTGCTTCTGTTACACCCCCCCCCCCCCCCACCCCCTGCCTCGGTGCTACTCCTTCATCTGATTGTTGGACCACCAGTGCTCACATTTGTTACCCTTTATTTACCTCCCCCCTTTTTTTTCGTATTCCTTCTTCCCACTGCCCTTTCTACCTCCTGTCCTGTCTTCGTCTAGTGTTTATAGTGTATTTCATCTGAATCGCACTGCATTCTACTGTTATATTGAGACTTTTTTTTCCTTTTATTTAGTGCCTTGCTGCCTAGAGCTCCCAGTTTTCCTCGACACGCCGAACAATAACGCCAGTCCATCCCCAGGGTTCACCGAAGAGTGCTTCAGGTCGGTATTTGTGATATCCCCGCCTGGACCCTTTGGATTTCCTCGGGTCTTTCCTTGGCCCCTTCCTACTCTACTCCCCCTATCTGCAGTGTGACATCCTCGTCTGTATCACTAGGTGATCAGTCAGGTTTTTAATCCTTCCTCCCCCGGTTGCTCCCTTATCCGATACTTTGTGACATCCTCATCTGTACCACTAGGTGGTCAGTCGGGTTTTTAATCTCCCTTACCATCTCCTGGGGAATCTTGCACAACTAGCTATGGGCCCTGTGGTTATGTCCCTAAATGTTAATGGCCTCAACAGTCCCCAAAAACGACATTTCCTGTGGCGTGAGGTGGAGAGGCGTGATGCAGCGATTGTATGCCTGCAGGAAACACATGTCTCTGCCATTAACCCTCCCCCCCCCCCCCCTCCGCTACCGGAGATTCCCAGTGATTCTCCACTCCTCCTATGCTACTAAGAAGAGGGGGGTCCTGGTCGCCTTTAGAGATGACATTGCTGTAACTCTCTCCCAACAGATTATAGACCCACGTAGCAGTTATATTATCATTGTGGGAACTGTTGATGGCAAGCCCTTCACTCTAGTTAACCTCTACGCCCCTAACAGTGGTCAGGGTCGTGTTCTGAAACTGCTCTTCAAGTTATTAAATTCCGTACGGGTGGGTGAGGTAATAGTGTGCGGTGACTTCAACTCTATCATTGACCCTACATTGGACCTCTCTGGGTCCTCCACACGCCGCTACTGTGACCTCCGCACTCTCCTCTCCTCCCATGACCTGTTTGACGTGTGGAGGATTCGACATGCTGCGTAGTGTGCATTTCCGATTGAATTCTACCCCTGATGTCACGGACACCTCCTTGTGGCTGGCCCACAAGGCGGTGATCCGTGGAGAGTTTATCCGATTGGGCTCCTTGCTCAAGAAAAAACGCACTGCTGCTATACGTGAGGCACTAGACGGGGTCGCTGTGTTGGAAGCCCTCCACAAGACTACACCCTCGTCTGACTTGTACTCCCAGCTCCTACATTCCCGCACCCACTTAAGCCAACTCTTCCTTTCTTAATATGAGAGGGATGCCCGTAGGTCTAAATTGCGTTTTTACACCCTAGATAATAAGCCCTCATCCTTACTGGCTAAACGCCTTAAACCCCTCAGAGCGAAATGTAGGATTGGCATTATAAAACACCCCTCCTCCGGCTCTACCCTCCGCTCCCCTAGAGATATTGCTAACGCGTTCCAGTCTTACTATTGTGACCTGTACAACTTACGCTCTGACCCCCAGACGGCCCAGCCGACTCAGGAAGCTATTGACTCCTTTCTTTCTTCTCTCGACCTACCTCGCCTGTCCGATTCTGCCCTTGACTCCCTTAATGCACCTGGTCCTGACGGTCTCCCTAACGAGTACTACAAGAGATTCAAAGATATCCTCCTCCCACATTTGCATGCTGTTTTTCAGGCCGCCATGTCCTCTGGCTCCTTCCCTCAGGAAATGCTCACCGCCCTCATCACAACTATTCACAAGCCCGGTAAACCTCCAGATCAAACGCCCAGCTACCGTCCCATCTCGCTCCTGAATGGCAACGTTAAACTCTATGCAAAAATTCTATCGTCCCGACTCCTACACTTTCTCCCCTCCTTAGTTGGACCCGACCAGGTGGGCTTCAGGCCCGGTCGACAGGCACCAGATAACACCAAACGCATGCTATCCCTCCTCCAACTTTGTGAACATCGTCGGACCCCCGCAGCCTTCCTTACTCTTGACGGCGAAAAGGTGCTCCATGCTTTTGGCTTTTCGGGCCCGATTTTGGATGCCATAGGCGCCTTGTACTCCAATCCGGCCGCAATGGTTTTTGCTGAGGGCTCGCTCTCAGCCCGATTCACCCTGTCGAATGGCAAGCGTCAGGGGTGCCCATTCTCGCCCCTTCTTTTCATTCTTTCTATTGAACCCCTGGCATGTGCTATACGGGCCACCCTGACATCCATGGTATCGACGTCGGAGGTCCCTCCCATAAACTTGCGTTACATTATCCTCACGTTGACTGATGTCCCCTCTTCTTTGCCAGCCCTATTTTCCCTACTACATCGGTTTAGTACCCTCTCATACTACAAACTTAACTCCTCCAAGTCCCAAATATTGCCTGTTAATCTCTCTCCATCCATTGTTGACTCTCTTAAACGACGTTTTGACCTCGACTGGCAGACGGAATCTGTGACCTACTTAGGCATACAACTGACATTCCCTTCTTCACGTACTTTTCTCACTAATTTCCCCCCTCTAGCTGCCTCTCTTTCTGCTTCTCTGCTATCACTCTCTAAACAGCTTCCTTCCTGGCTGGGACGTCTGGCGGCCTTTAAAATGCTCCTACTGCCGAAACTACTGTACTTGTTTAGAATGTTACCGATAGCCATCCCTAAGGCCTTTTTTGCCTCTTTGAACAGGTCGCTTTTCCGATTTGTTTGGGCGGACAAAAAAAATCCCCAGAAAGCTAATGACGACCCATGTTGCAGCTGGAGGTTTGGGCTTTTCTCATGTTGAAGACTATTATAGAGCCTGCGTTTTAGACCAGCTCCAGCATTGGTGGTCAAATACTCGGTCCAAGCTTTGGGTAGGGATTGAGGAGGCTTCTTCCTCTTTGATCTCCCTTAAGTCACGCCTTCTAGTGTTGGCTAATGGCCGTTCCCCCCTCAGCCCCCTCTTTCTTAACAGCGGTCAATATCTCTGACACCATATGGCGGAACTTCTTGAGGCAGTCCACCCGTAAACGTCAAGTCCCGCTGACAGAAATCCCTCTAGACTTCCTCTCTCACTATATGCCAGACTTGAACTTATCTCCCTGGCTCCAGAAAGGTATGACAGGGGTTGCGGACCTCTTTGATGACCGGCGTACCATACACTTCCCCTACCTTAGAGCGGAGCGAAATATAATCTGCCCCAAACTGACTTTTACAGGGTACTTCAGGTCAGGAGTTTGCTGACGCCAACCTTTCTACAGGACACACTTATTCCGCCACATATACTAGCCTTTTTGCAACAACCGTCTAACAGTAAAAAAGAGATTGCCCAATTTTATGACCTACTTAGCGACCGCACAGATAACGTGAGACAGCCCTTTATGGACAGATGGGAACAGGACTTGGGGGAATCGTTCACTACTGACCAATGGCTTCGTGCTTTGAGGGACTCACGCACACTGTTACACTCAACCAACCACAGAGAGGTGATTCTGAAGACCGTTTATAGATGGTACTTTACGCCTTCACGACTACACTCCCTTAATCCAACCTTTACTGACCTTTGCTGGAGAGCATGTGGCCATAGGGGGACTCTTCTCCATGTACTATGGGTTTGTCCAAAAATCCGGCCGCTCTGGCAGGGTATACAGCTCCTTCTACAGTCACTTCTGGGGGACCCATTTACCCTTCGACCCAGCTTAGCCTTATTGTTACTCAATATGGACCGATTACCAAGTAGTCATCGCTCTCCCATTGCACATATTCTCATGTCCACTAAACTACTTATCACCAGGAAATGGTGCTCTCCAGAAGTCCCCTCACTAGTCGAAGTGATCAATCTGGTGAACCTTACGGCTGGCTATGAGAGGTCCTTTGTGCTTACTAACTCCCATCATCCCTCCTTTCTAAAACGTTTAAGACGATGGCTTTCCCCTCCATTTATGTTCTGTGATACGGCTATATATGGTGTCTACGGCCATTGACTAATTATTTGTGTTTAGTTGGGTGGGAGGTCCTGGGAAATTTGTATAAAACTACTCCACTCTACTTTCAAGTTTTCGGAAAATATACATTTTTTTCTAGAAAAAAAAACTAAAATTTTAAAACAACTTTCCTGCACGTAATAACATATTTAAATCACTTCATTTATCAAAATGACTCCTTATTCTTGAAAAAAAATCCTAAAGTTTAGGCCTTACTTAACATAGGAAATGGGGGTGGGGCTTAGCTGGGGCTATGGACAGGACAGAGTCTAGGCTGTGTACTGTATATACTCGAGTATAAGCCGACCGGAATATAAGCCGAGGCCCCTAATTTCACCCCAAAAACCCAGGAAAAGTTAGTGACTCGACTATAAGCCTAGGGTGGGAAATACATCATCCCCCTGCCATCATCCAGACTAGGGATCGACCGATTATCGGCCGATAATCACGATTTTGGGCATTATCGGTATTGGCAATTACCTTGCCGATAAGCCGATAATGCCCCGCGACCGCCCCCCCAACCCGCCGCATCGCACCCCCCACCGTAGTGCTGGGCGGTATACCCGTATGGATTTTTGCCCATACCGCTATACCGGTCGGGCCCCTCCCCCACCCTTCGAGTCAATAAAAAAATATAAACTTACCCGTAATGGGGGTGGTCCAAGCCATCCATCCTTCCTTCCTGTAGTGTCCGGGCCGTTCCGGATGGAGGGTGCACCAGTCCGGGCTTTCCTTCTCCGGGGGTCCTCTTCTCCACTCCGGGCAGGCTTAGGCCTAGTACGCTGCATAGACGCCGCTACGCCGTGACGTCAGGGGCGTCACTGCGCAGCGGCGTCTATGCAGCGTACTAGGCCGGAGCCTGCCCGGAGTGGAGAAGATGACCCCCGGAGAAGGACAGCCCGGACCGGTGCACCCTCCACCCGGAATGCCTACCCCCCTTGCCTGCCCATTTTCCGACACTACCGAGTGTACAGCAGTAAAACTGCATTAGTTGGGAGAATGGGGTTTCAGCTGGGATGAGCTTGGATATAAGAGAATAACTAGAATAGGGGTGGCTATACATGGGATAATGGGTAATAATCCAGGTCATATGGCCTGCTAGGGGAGGGATTGCATTGTTATTGTACACAGACAGGGGGTAATGGAGCTAAATTACAAAAACTTAATTGCCCGTGATACTAAGTTTTATGCCTGTGCAGCTCAGTGGTCTGTTCTGTGCATCCCATACAGTGCAGGTAGTCTGTAAAATCGTCCCGTCTCCATCTGACATGGTCATTTTGCTCCTTAAACCATATTGCTTCCAGGCTAGATTGCAGCACCACTTCCGATTATATTCCTAAAAGATAAGTGTGTAGCATCTGCTCCCCCAGCCCGCCCCCATCTCCATAGACAGTAATGCAGCCCCCCAGGCTTGCACTTGCTAAGGCTCATTTGCTTTAGTGTATGTACGTTGTAGTTTAGTTGCTTGGAGTTTAGAATCATTGCATCCTTGCTGTGCAATCACTTGGCTGAGGGCAACACCAGTCTGAACAAAGAGAGAGCTGCAGTGTAAAGCATGGGGGAGGGGGCAGAACAATAGCTTGAGCACATTCACATCACTGGTCCTGCTTACAGGCATTGTA